>NW_016107321.1:9828292-9835371 GCF_001604975.1 Cebus imitator
GAGACTCAATTCGTTGCTAGGCTGGAGTGCAATGGTGCAATCTCGGCTCACTGCAACCTCCACCTCATTAGTTCAAGTGATTCTTGGGCCTCAGCCTCCCAAGTAGCTAAGATTACAGGCAAGCACCACCACACCTAGCTAAGTTTTGTATTTTTAGTAGAGATGAGGTTTCACCATGTTGGCCAGGATGGTCTCGATCTCCTGATCTCATGATCCACCCACCTCGGCCTCCCAAAGTGCTGGGATTACAGGTGTAAGCCACTGTGCCTGGCAGCTAATTTAACATGGAGAAGTATTTATGACCATGCATGTTCATATTGAAATTTTCAGCATACTGTCAAAGGGTTAAATACATCAGAAGGTATCTTGTGATACCAATTGCAAAGAATTTCATAAAAAGTCTTAGCCACATACAACAAAGAGAACAGCAGTCAAGGAGGGCAAAGAGCCTCACATAAACTATGAATGTATTCTCAAATTATGAAATCTTTTGGCACCGTTATTGTGGCAGAGGAATCCTTACCTTTTATTTCCCCAAGTCTTCTAACAAGAGACAGCTGAGATCCTGAAGTAAACACAGGAAGATCACTAAAATGAAAGATTTCATCTTATTGTCTGGAAGGCTATGGAAGCTCCCTGGTTGAGCTCAGGTCCACACTTAACCAAAAAAATTCTACAGTGAAAAGCAGAATCCAAAATATAATTCCATTATTATATGACAGCAGCTTTCCTCCAAAATTTACCAGTTAGCATTACTCCACAGAAGCAAGACTGGGAAAGCAGCTAACATTCTTCCACAATCACGTGAGGAATCCAATCAAACCATGGATTGGCCAGCATGCCCCATAGAAAGGAATCCCTAAGCAGACACCCCTTTAGCAGTGGGGTGAACAATACCAGGAGGCTTGCGGTTTGGATGCAAGATAAAAGCAGAGATCAACAGCTTGTTCCTCCTGACAACCAGACAGGGGCAAATCCCTGGCTATTGCTCCTTCTCCACCTTAATCTCTTCTGGAGATCATAATAACAGACGTGAGCAGCTATCACAAGACTGTTAAAATCAACTTCTTACCAACTGAAGGCAGTTCGGTTTTGTTTTGCTTTGTTTTGTTTTTGAGACGGAGTCTTGCTCCATCGCCAGACCGGAGTGCAGTGGCACAATCTCGACTCACTGCAACCTTCGCCTCCCAGGTTCAAGTGATCTTCCGCCTCAGCCTCCCAAGTAGCTAGGACTACAGATGCGTGCCACCACGCCCAGCTAATTTTTGTATTTTTAGTGGAGACAGGGTTTGACCATGTTGGCCAGAATAGTCTCGATCTGTTGACCTTGTGATCTGGCCGCCTTGGACTCCCAAAGTGCTGAGATTACAGGCATGAGCCACCTTGCCCGGCCGGCAGTTCAGTTTTAACAACCTACATCATTTCGTTGTTTTCTAGGAAAAAGGCACTAAGACTGATCACAACTTGGTTGTGAAGTTCTCTTTCCAAGTTGATCAACTCTCCAACTGCATGTGGCCTGCTTCACCCCATACTCTCTCCTGCCTCCCTTTCCTCCCTCCCGAAACTCCGTAATTTCAGAAAGTTATCATCAGGTAACATAAAAATCATTTCAAGCCCACTTGCTTCACCAATGATAACTATGAAATTTGCAAAAAACAAAGGCATAGTGGCTCATGCCTGTAATCCCAGCACTCTGGGAAGCCAAGGTGGGAGGATGGCTTGAGCCCAGCATTCAAGACTAGCATGGGCAACATGGTGAGACCTGATCTCTATAAAACATACAAAAATTAGTCAGGCATAGTGGTGCACACCTGTGGTCCCAGTTACTCAGGAGGCTGAGGCGGGAGGATGGCTTGTACCTGGGAGGCAGAGGTTGCAAGGAGCAGCAATTGCATCACTGTACTCCACCTGGACAACAGACTAAGACCCTGTCTCAAAACAAACAAACAACACACACACACAAACACATACACACAAAGTCCATAGGTTTTATATATGTATATATATATATACACACACACACACTCATATATATATATAGTTCCTGAGTATAGTGAAAGATGGAAAGTTTACCAATTTATTTTATGAACCCTAATGCAATGAGACAAGAAAACAAATGAGGAACAAATATTGTTCCTACTTTTACAGATGATATGACATTTGCTTAGAAAGTCAAAGAAAGCTGAAAATTCTAGAATTATTAAGTTAAGAAAATGTGGGAAGTAGAAAAGTTCCTTTTTAAATTTTCTTTTCTTGTTAAACAATAAGTGTGCTAATAACTTTGTTAAGCCCTATCCTATGTAGCTGTTAAACATGACATGCTTACAGGCACACAGTACATT
This sequence comes from Cebus imitator, assembly GCF_001604975.1. Classification (NCBI taxonomy): domain Eukaryota; kingdom Metazoa; phylum Chordata; class Mammalia; order Primates; family Cebidae; genus Cebus; species Cebus imitator. The sequence continues at coordinate 9,830,635 of NW_016107321.1, forward strand.
CTATGTCCTTGTACTTTAACCAAAATATATGTGATGGACGTGCTCACAGGCATGTCCCACCTCTCCACTGCTTTTACCTGTTTAGAAAAGTTTTAAATTGGCTAGGCACGGTGGCTCATGCCTGTAATCCCAGCACTTTGGGAGGCCAAGGCGGGTGGATCACAAGGTCAGGAGTTCAAGATCAGCCTGAACAACATGGTGAAACCCTGTCTCTACTTAAAAAAAAAAAAAAAAAAAAATTCACCAGGCATGATGGCATGCCTGTAATCTCTGCTACTCAGGAGGCTGACGCAGGAGAATGACTTGAACATGGAAGATGGAGGTTGCAGTGAGCCAAGATCATGCTCCAGCCTGGGCAACAGAGGGAGACTCCATCTCAAAAAAAAAAAAAAAAATTTAAGTTATTAGCCAATCAGGTTTTAGTTTAGATTTCGAGGTCTGGCTCCAGCCAACAGAGATCAGACACAGCAGTAATAACAACCCCAAATGCATAAGGGATAAATGTGTCTATTTTCCTTTGTTCATTGTACTCTCGTGGCAAGATGGCTAGTGAGAGTACTCTTCCTGCGGTCCGGGAAATAAAAATTGCGTTGTTAAAAGATCTTTTGTCTCAGTGCTAATTTATCTTTGTAGCACCAAGTATCTATTTCCAACAGTAAGGAAACTGATGATGAATACACAAAATAAGTAAGCTTCTCTCCATTAGTAACAACCAATTAAAAATTAATTGAGCAAGGCAGGGCACGGTGGCTCACGCTTGTAATCCCAGCACTTTGGGAAGCCGAGTCGGGTGGATCACAAGGTCAGGAGATACAGACCATCCTGGCTAACACTGTGAAACACTGTCTCTATTAAAAATACAAAAATTTAGCCGGGCATGGTAGCACACGCCTGTAGTCCCAACTACTTGGGAGGCTGAGGCAAGAGAATCACTTGAACCCTGGAGGCAGAGGTTGCAGTGAGCCAAGATGGTGCCACTGTACTCCAGCCTGGGTGACAGAGTGAGACTCTGTCTCAAAAAATAATAATAATAATAATTGAGGGAAAAAATCCTGGGCTGGGCACAGTGACTCACATTTGTAATTCTAAAACTTTGGGAGGCCAAAATGGAAGGACTCCTTGAGCTTAGGATTTTGAGACCAGCCTGAGAACAAAGTGAGACCTCATCTTTACAAAAAAAAACAAAAAACAAAAAATTATCCAGGTGTGGTGGCACACACCTGTAGTTGCAGCTCCTGCTGATGCAGGAGAATCACTTGAGCCCAAGAAGTTGGGGCTGCAGTGAACCATGCTTGTGCCACTGCACTCCAGATTGGGCGACAAAGCCAGACCCTGTCTCAAGAAAGAAAAATGAATCCTCTATCCCCAGCAAATATTACTAAATAAGAAGAAATTAATAATAATGTGTAATATCTTTTTTTTTTTTTTGGAGACACAGTCTTACTTTGTTGCTCAGGCTGGAGTGCAATGGCACAACCTCGGTTCATTGCAACCTCTACCTCCCAGGTTCAAGCTATTCTCCTGCCTCAGCCTCCCAAGTGGCTGGAACTACAGGCGCACACCATCATGCCCAGCTAATTTTTCTATTTTTAGTAGAGACGAGGTTTCACCATGTTGGCCAGGATGGTCTCGATCTCTTGACCTCGTGATCTGCCCACCTTGGCATCCCAAAGTGCTGGGATTATAGGCATGAGCCACCATACCTGGCCAATATCTATGTTTTTTAAAGTATAAAAAATTTACTAAAGGGGACAAAGACCTAGGAAATTCTGAGACAGTCTATGTTGGTTGATAGGAAGATTCAAATCAATGAGAACAATTCTCCTTAAATTACTATACATTTGGTGCAATCCCAAATAGATATAATTTTTTTTGAGATGGGATCTCATTCTGTTTCCCAGGCTGGAGTGCAGTGGCGCAATCTTGGCTCACTGCAGCCTCCGTCTCCCAGGTTCAAACAATTCTCATGCCTCAGCCTCCCAAGTGACTGGGATTACAGGGGTGAGCCACCACACCAGGCTAATTTCTGTATTTTTAGTAGAGACAGGGTTTCACCATGTTGGCCAGGCTGGTCTCAAATTCCTGACCTCAGGTGATCGCCTGCCTCAGCCTCCCAAAGTGCTGGGATTACAGGCCTGAGCCACTGCACCCGGCCCCATATAGATTTTAAAACATCATGACAGGCAGATTCTAAAGTTCATCTGGAATACTAACCTTGTGAACAATACTCAGGAAAGAATATACTGAGGAAAAAAGAGAGTAACAAGGAGGTATTTGCCTCATCAGATAGCAAAATCGTTTATACAATCAGTCATTTTAATATTTAATAGTTTGGGTCAGGTGTGGTGGCTCACGCCTGTAATCCCAGCAGTTTGAGAGGCCCAAGCAGGCAGATTACCTGAGGTCAGGAGTTCGAGACCAGCCTGGCCAACATGGTGAAAACCCATCTTTACTAAAAATGGAAAAATTACCTGGGCATGGTGGCACGTGCCTGTAATCCCAGCTACTCAGGAGGCTGAGGCAGGAGAATTGTTTGAACCCAGAAGGCGGAGGTTGCAGTGAGCCGAGATCTCTCCACTGCACTCCAGCCTGGGCAACAGAGTGAGACTCCATCTCAAAAAAAAATGTAAAACGAAAATATGTAATAGTTTGCTACTGAGCAGAAATATTCAAAGTCCAAAAATAGATACAAATTATATGGACATGCAGAATATGATAAAGATGGTATTTCTTTTTTTTTCTTTTTTTTTTTTTTTTTTTTTTTTTTTTTTTTTTTTTTTTTTTTTTTTTTGAGACAGGGTCTCACTCTGTATCCCAGGCTGGAGTGCAATGCCGCAATCTCAGCTCACTGCAACCTCCGCCTCTCGGGTTCTAGCAATTCTCCTCCCTCAGCCTCCCAAGTAGCTGGGACTACAGGCACGTGCCACCACACCCGGCTAATTTTTTGTATTTTTAGCAGAGACGTGGTTTCACCGTGTTGGCCAGGCTGGTCTTGAACTCCTGACCTTGTGATCTGCCTGCCTCAGCCTCCCAAAGTGCAGGGATTACAGGCATGAGCCACTGCACCTGGCAAAAGGTGGCATTTCAAGTAGGTAAAGGAGTGCACTATGACAAATGAACGGTTTTTCTCTTCCCAATTAGTTGCTCCATTACACGGTCTTACCATGTGTAAAATCAGCAGTAGCCCAGTCTCCCCTAACCACATACAAAGGCCAAAAATATATGTGCGCTTATTCCAGCTTCTCACCAAGTTCGTAGCCAAAGGTAAGCCCCACTCCAAGCAAACCAGAAGCCTCACCGTACATTTTAACTTTCAAGTTCTCGTGGGAGAGGTGAGCCCCAGCTCTACACTTCCAGAGACTGGCACCAGGGCCAAGGGGCCACCCAGCCTGCCATGTGAGTCATGGATGAGTCAGTCCCTCAATGCCTTCCAGCCTGGACTGGGATGCATGTACCTCGAGCATGCAGCCTCTTTGTTACAAAAACACTTCCAGCCCTCCGCCACTGTTCTGTAGCTGTCTATCCCCTTCAAAACATCATGATAAACCACAGTGAGTTTTGCAAAGAAAATGAACTGCTCAGCATTAAAACAGTCTATACCCGACAGGAGGGAATAAAAAGTGAGAAACTCAATTCTCTTTGCAAAAAAGGCAATTATTAATGGAAACCTTGGGAAGAACTTGGGGGAAGCATTCAGAAAGAACGCCAAGAACATCTGTATCTGCTGAGGAATCAACAGAGATTTTGATCATTTGAAATTCTGAACAGACCCCTAAGGGGGAATACATTTAGCACTTTATGGTGTGACAGCTTACCCAGGTCTTAAATATTCCTCTCATTAGAAGTTCTTTTTTTTTTTTTTAATCTAGTACCTAGCCACAGCTATGCAGCAATTGAAGAAGACAAAGCAGAATGCCTGGATTTGAGCTGCTTTATGTTTCCATATAGAAATCAAGCCTATCATTATCAGAGCTCTGGCTGAGCTGCAAAGTACCTCTGAGCAAGAAAGAACCATTAAAGAAGCCTAATCTATTTGTGAGGTGTAAAGACAGTGGATATTCCATGTTCTGAGACCCCACAACTGCTCAAGGAGGCTTTGCTCAGTAGCGAAGCCTCCCAGCACCTTTTTGAAGCATCCAAATGTTATCCTTCCCTTCTTTCTTTTCTTTGTGAAGGGGGGTGAGGGAATAAAAGACGCTCACATGTGTTTATGTATAAATATTAAAAACTGATTTTTAACATAATTGGTAAAATTGGCAAGTACTATCCAAACCTCAGCAGTCAGACCCAAGAATTTTCAAGGAAATTAACTTCAACTTTGATGAAAAAAATATTACGATGTATATGAACACACACTAAATAAAAATAACCTCCTCTTTGCTGGCAGCAGTTTAGGAGGCTGAGGCGGGCAGATGACTTGAGGTCAGGGGTTCAAGACCAGGCTGGCCAACATAGTGAAACCCCAGCTCTACTAAAAAATAAAAAATTAGCCAGGCGTGGTGCCTGTAATCCCAGCTACTCAGGAGACTAAAACAGAAGAATCACTTGAAACCAGGAGGTGGGGGTTGCAGTGAGCCCAGATCGCGCCACTGCACTCCAGCCTGGGTGACAGGGTCAGACTCCGTCTCTAAAAATAAAATAAAAAGCCTGTAATCCCATCACTTTAAAAGGCCAAGGAAGGCGGATCACGAGGTCAAGAGATCGAGACCACCCTGGCCAACATGGTGAAACCTCATC
>NW_016107321.1:9835386-9837453 GCF_001604975.1 Cebus imitator
CAAAAATTAGCTGGGTGTGGTGGTGTGTGCCTGTAGTCCCAGCTACTCAGGGGGTTGAGGCAGAAAAATTGCTTGAACCCAGGAGGTGGAGGTTGCAGTGAGCCAAGATCGTGCCACTGTACTCCAGCCTGGTGACAGAGCAAGAGTCAAAAAAATAAAAATAACCTCCTCTTTAAATAAACTCAAATAAAACCAGGTTCTATGGAATGCTAAATAATTAAAATGACATTTAACAAATTACAAGCTGAGTGTCTGTTTTCTGGATTTTTCCCTTCTGGATCTGTCACTTCATCTATAGGAGGAGTACTGACAGGGACAAGTGCCAACACTCAACCACCTGTAAATAAAAGCTGTGATCCTGATTTTGAAACATTTGCATTCCCCACTCTGTTACTGCAGGACACAAAAGGGAGAAGAAAGTCAGGGGCATTTGCTCAGTAAAATGAAATCCTTTCTTGGCTCTCCTATGATTTCATTTACTTTTTATAGCTTGGCTTTCAAACATAGTAATTGCTTTCTTTTTTCATTTTTTAAAGACATGGATTTATACCACATTTGAGTGTCCCTATATATAGATTTCAGTTTACAATAATAGCAAATTCACAAAATCCCACCCCTGAAGACCTAAATATAACAGCAATTTAGGAAGAGGATCTTCTTCTCCTACAAAGAAAAAATATTAAAGAAGGCAGAGATAACTTACCCATCTGCCACCAAATGGCAATTCCTAAACCCAGCTTTTATGACACTCTCAGAGAAAAAAAAATGCACAATTTCTTCCAGGAAATTTGTTGTCTGAAAATCCTCTGAATTTTTAAAAATGATGTTGTTTTATTTCTGTGAATGCTTATAATCTCTGATTCATCCATTAGTAATTAAATCTTAGAGTAAGAAAGGCAGTTATTCCAGCCTCTTTCAGTTCTCATAAAGCAGATATAGAATTCATCTTCAATTACCTGTTTCTTACTGAAGAAATGTGGTCATGAGTACTTTTCCCAGAATCATAAAAGCTGTAGAGACCAGCAAGATGAAGTCGGAAGAGCAAATGCTTTGGAGTCAGACAAGGTCAAAACCCAGCTCAGCCGCTTAATTCCTCGCCCTCTCTAAGCCCGTGTCCTCTGCAGATTGGGAGGGAATCTGTCCAGGAGAGCCACACGCAGAGTATTAAATGAGATGTTAATAATGAAGTGTCTGGTACAGCCTCTGATCAACAGGTGCCTACAATGTCAAGAAGATGATGATGCTGCTGATGATGAGAAATACTTTCTCCAACCCCTTCATTTTGCAGGCAAAGAAGAGTGAGGACTGGAGAAATTAATGTACAAACCAACCACCTGCGGCTCAGCAAGTGGCTTACAGAGTGCACGATTTAATTCTCAGTTAGGATGTCTACATACGATGAACAAAAGCACAAAAATATTCAAGTTCACAAGGGGCTCTGCCTCCAAGGAAGGTTGGCTAAATCTCATTATTGCTGACCTTTCCCCGCAAGAGAAGAGCGCCAGAGGTTAATGGGTAAAATCTGCCTTTATCCAACTGCAAATAACTCATCATTGCTTGGTTACTTGCAGCTGGTTCCAGGCCAGGATGCTTACCCAACCCATCAGGGCTGCAAAACCAAGAACAAACACACAGACACGGCACAATTCTGCTGGGCACTCGATCCCATCCCATTCACAGAACGCATAAACTGAGAAGCAGCTGAAGAGACCAGGGTTCGATATGGAAAGACAAACTTGCTAAACTGCAAAGTTTAATAAGAATGCTCTTTGCCCCGAATCACAAAGGTTTCTCCCATTGACCCATCAGCAACCGCCCTCACAGCAGAGTTTTGTCTGTCTAGAGTTAACTTCATGCTGAGACTTGGCTTAAAGGGACCCAGGTGCCAGGTACCTGCAGCTTCTAGAGCAGAGATTCCCGCCTGGCTCAGATTTCCTTCAAAGTCAATTTCCTGAAGTGGCTGTAAGTAAATCCAAGTCAAATTCAGATATCTTGAACAAAGAGGAAAGGATTGCAGATTTCAAAATGAAATAAATTCATTTGCCAAGAAAAAAAAAAATGAAATAA
>NW_016107321.1:9839298-9839918 GCF_001604975.1 Cebus imitator
CTCCTACAAAAACAGAAGCCGGAAAGGAGAAACCTAAGATGGTTAAAAAAAGGAATTCACTTTATCCACATCCATGGCTGCCAAGCCCAGCACTCTGACACAAGCAAGCCCTTGAAATGCTTTACTAAGAAACCATCGTTAGCCCTCATACCCACTAACTCGAACCTGTATTTAAATAGCAACCATACTGTAACTTCAGTAAGCTTTAACTTCTCATAACTCAAGGGACTTGTCAACAGTAAGCAATGCATTGCTTCTGCTTGGTGGCCACAGGCAACATTCACTTCAAGGTGACAGTTGAACTGACACAACTCAGGCCCCCAGTTGCTTGTGAGTTTCTCCTTAGCATTAAATACGTGTCAGAGATGAGCTCTTCAAGAATCAGACAGACAGGTTTGGGCACAGTAGGACATGCCTGTGACCCCGGCACCTTGTGAGGCTGAGGCAGATGGATCCCCTGGGGTCAGGAGTTCAAGACCAGCTTGGCCAACATGGTGAAACCCTGTCTCTACTAAAAATACAAAAATTAGCCAGGCGTGGTGGTGCATGCCTGTAAACCCAGCTACTCAGGAGGCTGAGGCACAATCGCTTGAACCCAGGAGGCAGAGATTTCAGTGAGC
>NW_016107321.1:9841023-9854375 GCF_001604975.1 Cebus imitator
AAAAAAAAAAATAGAATTCTACTTCTCAGTTTATACCCCCAAAGACTTGAAAGCAGGGTCTTGAAGAGATATTTGTACAACCATGTTCATAGTTACCATATTCACAGTAGACAAAAAGTGGAAAAACCCAAATGTCTGTGGACCAATGGGCAGACAAACAAAAGACATACAGAGACAAGGGAATACTATTTCGCTTTAAAAAGGAAGGACATTCTGATACATGCTACAACATAGATAAACTTTGAGGTCATCATGCTCAGCAAAACACGCCAGTCACTAAAGAACAAAGAGTGTATGAAGTACCGAGAACAGTCAAATTCATAGAGACAGGAAGTAGAAGGGTGGTCACCAGGGTGGGAGGAAGAAGAAATGGGGAGGTATTGTTTTGTTTAATGGGGTACAGAATATCAGTTTTGCAAGATGAAGCAAGTTCTGGAGATGGATAGTGGTGAGTGTTGCACAACAATGTGAATGTACTAAACTATATCCTTAAAAACGGCTAATATGGCTGGGCATAGTGGCTCACGCCTATAATCCCAGCACTTTGGGAGGCTGAGACTGGCAGATCACTTGAGGTCAGGAGTTTGAGACCAGCCTGGCCAACATGGTGAAACCCCGTCTCTACTAAAAATACAAAAAATTAGCCTGGTGTGATGGCGCACCCCTGTAATCCCAGTCACTTGGGAGGCTGAGGCAGGAGAATCAAGTGAACCCAGGGGGGCGGAGGTGTTAGGAAGGCCAGCTCTTGCCACTGCCCTCCAGCCTGGGCAACAGAGCAAGACTCCATTAAAAAAAAAAAAAAAAAAAAAAAAAGGTGAATACAGTAATTTTACTACAATAATTTTACCACCTTTTTTAAAGTTGGTGAAAAGGGGGGGACAATGTTTATGGCATATAAATTATGTCTCAATGTGCCTAGTTTTAGGGAAAAAAAAGTCTTTCAGAAGTTCCCCCTGACACTTATCCTTTCATTCTTCAAGTCAACAAATACTTCCCAATCACTCTGTGATCTGGATCTAATTTCCACGGGTTTCTTTAGGGGGTCCTGTGGCAGGAACAGGAAACTCCTTTTTCCCTCCCACTCTCGCAAGTGTGGAAGAAGTTAGGGAACTCGAGCAAGACTGCATAGCCGGGAAGTGATGGTAGCCATGTGGAGCACCTGGAGAACCCTGCCTGACTCCCAGGGACATGTCACCACCCACCTCGCTGCCTTTTCTATCTGCTCCACTAATTCTGCAAAAGAGGAAGCAAAAGCTCACAAAGGTTAAGAAAATTCTCCTTCGCTGGGCGTGGTGCCACACGCCTGTAATCCCAGCACTCTAGGAGGCTGAGGCGGGTGGATCTCTGGAGGTCAGGAGTTCGAGACCAGCCTGACCAACATGGAGAAACCCTCTCTCTGCTAAAAATACAAAATTATCCAGGCATGGTAACACATGCCTGTAATCCCAGGTACTCGGGAGGCTGAGGCAGAAGAACTGCTTGAACCCAGGAGGCAGAGGTTGCAGTGAGCTAAGATCACACCTGCACTCCAGCCTGGGCCACAGAGCAAGACTCCATCTCAAAAAAAAAAGAAAAAGAAAAAGAAAATTCTCCAAGATTACCCAGCTGGCCAGTGGGCCCACGAGCAAGAAGTCAGGCCAACCACCTATCAGTCCAGTGTTCCTTCCAATCTACCACAGAAAACCACATCTGGGGAGAAAAGGAACCACAGGGGTCTCACTAACATTTTCAAAGCAGCCCACCCCCACCATTTGCAACCTTCTCCCCAAAACTGATAGTTTCATTTAATCATTCACTTAACAAATCATTTACAAAACTTAATTTTTCTTTTTATAATAATCCTCTGGACACAAGTCTCCCCTTAGATAGTTACCCATTCATTATCTGATCAGCTGATATCTACTAATCACCTCATGCCTATAATCTCAGCACTAATTTGGATGCTTTTTTTAAATTTTTATTTATTTATTTTATTAGATGGAGTTTTGCTCTGCTGCCCAGGCTGGTCACCACCACACCTGGCTAATTTTTTGTATTTTTAGTAGAGACAGGGTTTTGCCACGTTGGCCAGGCTGGAATGCCTGACCTCAAGTGATCCTCTCATCTCGGCCTCCCAAAGTGCTGGGATTACAAAGTGCTGAGCCTCTGTGCCCAGCCTATTTTTTTCTTTTTTCCTTTTTTTTTTTTTTTTTTTTTTTTTTTTTTTTTTTTTTTTTTTTTTTTTTTTTTTTTTTTTTTTTTTTTTTTTTTTTTTTTTTTGAGACAGAGTTTTGCTCTTGTTGCCCAGGCTGGTATGCAATGGCATGATCTCGGCTCACTGCAATCTCTGCCTCCCAGGTTCAAGTGATTTTTTTTGCCACGGCCTCCCAAGTAGCTGGGATTACAGGCACTTGCCACCACACCCAGCTAATTTTTTGTATTTTTAGTAGAGACATGGTTTCACCACGTTGGCCAGGCTAATGTCAAACTCCTAACCGCAAGTGATCTGCCTGCCTTGGCCTGCCAAAGTGCTGGGATTACAGGCGCAAGCCACAGCACCCAGCCTTGGATCCTATTAACATGTGTTTCTTCAAGGGCTTTTCTTGCCAAGGAGTCCTTAACACTGCACTGCTACTCTGTGGGATAATCACAACCCAATCGAACAAAAGAACCAGTGGAGCATAACCAAGGGTCACAGTGCACGGAGCCATCAATAAGCTTTCCAGGTCAAGAGAGGAAAGGGTTCCAAGTAAACTCATCAACAGCTTTCACTTGTGGTTTCCACATTTAAACAAATGTCTCTAGGTCTAAAAGGGCTTAGCATTCATTGAACATTCACTGAGCACAAAAGTTTCAATATCCCAATTACAAACAAGGATGCTAAGGTCCAAAGAAGTAAATGATTTGCCAAAGGGCACACAGCCAAAAACTAATAGTCAGTCTCAGGTCTATCCAATTTCAATTCCTTGCCCTAAAATTCAGGAATGCCTAAAAAATGAAAAACATACAGGTAGTGTTATATTGCTAATCTGAATTTTAAGGTGCATTTTGTTAAGTCCAGTGGCCATGCCAATATTATCATCTACTTACTCAGCGAATAAACATGTGTGAGCTTTTCTCGGGGATAGAGACATTACTAGTCCCAGTGCTAAAGGCATTACCGGAAGCCGAGAAAAAACTGCCCATATGTTATCAGTCTTGCCTTCAAGAGGTTTACAATCTAGTAAAGGCGGTGCAATCTTATCTGCTAGTAAGGGAGATAAGTTCTTGCATGCAGACTTTAAATAACAAGGCAGAAAATCTGTGACATCACAACATTAAAAGGGATTTAGGGATAAGAAGCAAGACAATAATTGTCTGATTGTTGCAGACAGAGGAAGAGAGAATGTTGGCCCTAATGATGGGTAAGCGGGTGGACGCCTGGGAGGGCATCCAGCAGAGAGAAACTGCACGAACAAAGGGACAGAGCTGTCTCTATTTAAAAAAATACAAAAATTAGCTGGGTGTGGTGGCACATGCCTGTAATTCCAACTACTTAGGAAGCTGAGATTGGAGAATCGCTTGAACCTGGGTGGCAGAGTTTGCAGTGACCCAAGATCATGCCACTGCACTCCAGCCTGGGCAAGAGAGCCAAACCCCATCTTAAAAATAAACAAACAAACAAAAAATGTGATAGGTACCTTTGAGGAAGAAATTAAGAAAAAGAGAGAAAGAAAGAGAGAAGGAGAGAGGAAGGAAGGAAGGAAGGGAGGGAGGGAGGGAGGAAGGAACGGAGGGGAGGGAAAGAAAGAGTGAGAGAGAGAGAAAGAAAGAGAGAGAGGGAGGGAGGGAGGGAAAGAAAGAAAAAGAAAAGAAAAGAAGGAAGAAGGGAGGGAGGCAGGGAGGGAGGGAGAGAAGGAGGGAGGGAGGGAGAAAGGAAGGAAGGAAGGGAGGGGAGGGAAAGAAAGAGTGAGAGAGAGAGAAAGAGAGAGAGAGAGAGGGAGGGAGGGAGGGAGGGAAAGAAAGAAAAAGAAAAGAAAGGAAGGAAGAAGGGAGGGAGGCAGGGAGGGAGGGAGGGAGGGAGGAAGGAAGGAAGGAAGGAAGGAAGGAAGGAAGGTAGGAAGGAAGGAAGGAAGGAAGGAAGGAAGGAGAGAAAGAGGAAAAGAAAAGAAAATGTGAGTTCGTGTATGTAATTTAATTTTCTTTTTCTTTTTCTTGAGACAGTCTCCCTCTGCCGCCCAGGCTGGAGTGCAGTGGCAGGACCTTGGCTCACTACAAGCTCCGCCTCCTGAGTTCAGCAGTTCTCTTGCCTCAGCCTCTGGAGTAGCTGGAGTAACAGGAACTCACCACCATGCCTGGCTTTTTGAATTATTAGTGACACAGGGTTTCACCATGTTGGCCAGGCTCGTCTCAAACTCCTGATCTCTTTTTTCTTTTCTTTTTTTCTTTTTTCTTTTTTTTACCAAAAACTCCTGAGAGTATACTAGGTAATCAAACTCCTGAACTCAAGTGATCTACCCACCTCGGCCTCCCAAAGTGCTGGGATTACAGGTGTGAGCCACTTTGCCTGGCCTGTAATTTAATTTTCTAGTGACCATATTGGAAAAAATAAAAAGCAGCAAGTGAAATTAATTTATATATGTGAAATTAATTTATACACACACACACACACACACACACACACACACACACACACTTTCCTCTCCCACACCTGAGACAGTCTCACTCTGTCGCCCAGGCTAGAGTGCAGTGGCAGGAACACAGCTCACTACAGCCTTGAACTCCTGGGCTCAAGTGATCCCCTCACCTCAGCTCTCCAAAGTGCTAGGATTACAGGCGTGAGCCACCGTGCCCAGCCCATAATATATTTTAATCCAGTACATCCAAAATATCACCATTTTAACATGTAAACAATATGAAAATTATAATGGGATATTTTACACTGGTTTTTCATAGTAAGCCTGCAAAGCCTGGTGTGTATGTTACACTCACAGCACCCCTCAGTGGTGCTGACCACATTTCAAAGTGCTCCACAGCCCCATAGGGCTGGTGGCTACAGAAATAGACACATGGATCTTTCAGAGGGGTAGTGATTAATTAACATCCTGAAGAGAAGACTTAAAATATCAGGCTAAGTTTGGTATTTATCTACAAAAAGACAAAAGGGAGTAGGTGATCTTCGAGAACCTATAGTGCCAGAAAGCAAGGACTCGTATCAGCCACTGAGGCTGCTGCCCCACCCAAGCTCTCAGCTCCCAGGGACCATAGACACCATGTCATCTGCCCAGGTCCCTCTAGTCCCCTTCACAGGGCCCCTTCCGAGACACCCTGTCTCCCTCTATCAGCTGCACCCTATTTATCCCCAGTCATTTCCACAATCACGTCATTACCAAGCTGAAGCCCCTTGCCCCTCAGTTTTCCTGGATAAGCCTTATTAGCCTATAGAAAGTAAACTGCCAAAGTCCCATCTTTCCATCCCTGCTCCTGGACCAGCCAGACGCCCCCAGAAGATGGCCTTTCAATATCACTAAATGGGTGGGCAAGGACGGAAAACTACAAATTCTAGTTCTTGAACTTTTCCACGGTCCTGCCTGTGAGTTCCTGCCCTTTTTTACTGACATATTAATTCTCTATCATCTACATCAGATCAACTTTTTCCATCTACTCAAGTACCCAAAGCCACTCCAAGTCCCCTTCATGCTCAGGTGATAATCCTGCCTCCCAAATTATTTTATTTATTTTTATTTATTTATTTTCTGAGAGAGAGTCTTACTCTGTTGCCCAGGCTGGAGTGCAATGGTGCCATCTTGGCTCACTGCAACCTCCGCCTCCCAGATTCAAGGGATTCTCCTGCCTCAGCCTCCCAAGTAGCTGGGATTACAGGCACGTGTCACCTCACCTGGCTAACTTTTTTTATTTTTAGTAGAGACGGGGTTTTGCCATGTTGGCCAGGTTGGTCTTGAACTCCTGACCTGAAGCAATCCACCTACCTCGGCCTCTGAAAGTGCTGGGATTACAGGCATGAGTCACCACACCCAGCCGAGCAGTCTGCTTTTTTAATTTACCATCTCCCATACTACCAACCTCTCTCTTCCCAAGCACCATTAACATCTACAGAATAATTTTTTTTATCCTTTTATGTTCTACAAAAATGGGATTACAGTATACACCGTTCTTGCTTCTTCTTTTCTCGTGGGAATCCTTCCAGGTCAAGTAGTGCAGAAATCCAAGGAATGGATGTGTCACATTTTAGCCAACAGCTCCTCTGTCAAAAGCATCCACTTAGTTTCCAATTCTTTGCCACTACAAACAATGCTGCAATAAATATTCTTGTGCAAACAAATGACATACAGCTGCTTTTATTCTATGGGAGAGAGTCCCAGGGGAGGAACTGCTGGGTCAAAGGCTTTGTGTGTTTGAAATGTTAATAGACTCTGCCAGAACGCTTTCCAAAATGCTTATTCCCACCAGCAATGCTTCAGCATCCCCTGCCAGCAAGGACTGTTGCTTTTTAAAATTTTTGCCAGTCTTGGTGGTCTGATGCACATTACATAAAGTTCTTTTGTTTGTTTTGGTTTTTTGAGATAGTCTTGCTCTGTGGCCCAGGCTGGAGTGCATTGGTGCCATCTCAGCTCACTGTAACCTCTGCCTCCCAGGTTCAAGCAATTCTCCTACCTCAGCCTCCCAAGTAGCTGCAACTACAGGCATCTGCCACCATGCCTGGCTAATTTTTGTATTTTTAGTAAAGACAGGGTTTCACCATGTTGGCCAGGATGGTCTCAAACTCCTGACCTCAAGTGACCCATCTCCCTAGGCCTCCCAAAATGCTGGGATTACAGGCATGAGCCACTGCACCCAGCCTAAAGTTTAAAAACTCTCCCTCACCTCCCATCCTGCTCAGAACATTATTTAATAATTCTCTTTTTTGACAATTCTTTCTGAGCCTCCTTCTCTGCCTCCTATCCTTTTTCCACCTCCAAAATTTAAGCAGAAAACAAGGCTCTGTCGTGTCCTTTTCTCCTCTCTTTGCACATCCTTCTTTGACAATTTCATTATTTCTCAGGGTTTCAATCAGCCACTCAAAGCGATGAATCTGAATCTACATACCCGGTCCAGACCTCTCTCTCTCAAGCTCCAGATTTCTAACTGCTCATGGGACACTTCTCATAGAGCCTGCCAACACCTCAAGAATCAGAAGGATCAAACCCAAACTCTCCTTGACTTGCCTCAAATTTATTCCTCCCCCAGCTCTATTAGTAGGGTAGTATCCTCCTTATCACAGGTACGCAGGCTTGAATGGCCAGTGTCACTGTTTACCTCTCCCCATATCCAGCCAGCTGCCTCGTCTGGACAGTTTCCTCTCCGGTCTCTCATCCACCCTGGGCAGACTCCCGCACAGATCACCAGGACTCCTGCAGTAACCCAGCTGGAGCCCCTTCACTCCAGCATGTACCCCCACCCTGCCAGTCCAGCCCTCCAATACCTCCACAACTGCAGACCAAGTTAAACCCAAACATCCTAACCACACTTCAAGCTCTTCCCAGCTCCTGCTCCAGTCTGCCTCTCCAGCCTCCTGACGGAGGACTCATACTCCAAACCCAACATGAGCCTGCCCGATTGCTTATAGCCTGAAGGAGATTATTTTCTCATCGGAGAAGAATTTGCAAAGAAGGAATAAGAAAGGTAAACAGATGCTTACTGCAGTTCCCTCTGCTGCTCTGGCTCTATCTCTGCCAAGGAAATGTCTTTCTCTCTCATACTTTTTAAAAGGAAAAATATTTGGCAGGAAAGAATTAAATAAGTAAATGAACCACATAATATAAAATGACAATAACTCACAATTGCGTATATGTAGACACTCACGAAATGACCAAAAACTAAAGACAAAAGAACAGGGAAACCATCCACCAGAGTCAAAAGCATCCTACACTGATACAAATAGTGAAGAATCACTTTACAATCACATCTGTCTTGTGATTGAGTTTCATGTATCAGATATTCATAAATGACTAGCATTCAAACTCAGCCAGATTTACATAATAATAGAAAAAATCACTAAGTAAACTAAACTCACTAAATAAAACTTAATGAGACAAGAACACAAAAACTGTTTAACATAATACTATAGTCATTTGAGAAGGAAACAATACTAATGACACTTTCTAAACATTTATTTGATGCCTATGAATTAAACCCTATCCTGCAGAATTGAGAGACAATAAAGAAGTAACAGATAAGGTTAATGACCTCAAAGAGTATAAACACCAGCTAACCAGATGAAACGGCTCTACGAAATAAGAACGGACAAAGAAAAATATGTTTTTCAAGGACAAAGAGTTGATTTTAAAAAAATGGAATACAAATGAGTAGCATAAGATTAGACAAAATAGATTTACTGGAGTAAGTTACACAGAAAAAGTCCCCATATTTTTTGTGTCAAAGCAAAGAGAATAACAAGATAACTTTAAATTATGGAAGATCTCTACTAAAAATACACTACACCTTAGTTTTTCCTTCCTTCTCTTGCTGGTAGACACATAAATACAATGATCTGCCTCATCTCAGGAGTGTGTGTGTGTGTGCGTGTGTGTGTGTTTGTGTGTGTGTGTGTGTGTGTGTGTAGATAGATACATAGAGATATAAATATATCTGCCTAACAGATCTGCCCCATCTCAGTTTTGCATGTGTGTGTGTGTGTGTGTGTATAGAAAGACAGAGATATAAATATATCTGCCTAACAGTATCTTCCGAGCTTTCTAACCCAGCAATAATAATTAGAATCTGAGTTTCAATTAGACTTACTCAGCACTTAGGAAAGACCCTGTGAGAGCTCCTCCGCGGACTGGGACTCCAGCCTCTACTGATGAAAACTGTCAACAATCCATCATCCCTGCTAATGGTGGGATGCAGTGTCACAGATAATTTAAACAGCTGTCAGAGCTGAGCAGCTCTTCAGACTTCCATATGGCTCATAAAATGCACATGTGCTCTGTGCCCTTCCCCCTCCCAAGAAAGAGTTGGGAGGAAGGATATGAAGTCAGACAAACCGGGACTCAATCCCAGCTCTATGCTTCAATATTCTCGTGTACAATATGGCTTTCCAATATCCCTTTTGTGTAGCAGAGGAAAGCAAGCACTTGAAAGTACCCAGCACAGCACCAGAGGCAGAAAAGCTATTTAGTAAATGTGGGTAACCATGCCTTTCTTCTCTTCCCTTGAGTTCCTCGACCTCTCCCAGCAAGCCATCTCCCAAATATCAAGTTCCCCAAAGCAAAAGAGACAAACTCTATGCCAAACTCTGAACAAGAGAATTTACAGATTATGAAACACAGAAATAAGCAGACAGGGATTTTTTCACTTGCCTTCTGGATCACCTATGGTACACACACCTGCAAGAGCACAGACTAAGCCAGCTGCAGACCCCAAACCCCAGCTATACTGCAGGAGCTGTGGGATCTGGTTAAGCATCTTATGCACAGAGAAAGCCTGGGTCCCCCAAGCCCAGTTAGGAGCAGCAACAACATGTCACAGGTAGGGGACAGGTGAGGAGCAGGGAAAGAGGTGAGAAGACCCTCAGAAGCCTGAGCACAATGGCCAGACTTACAAGGTGGGACAAGCTGGCCAGGTTACTTCACCTCTCTCACCTCCATCCTCTGAAGTGAGCCTGAACTCACTCTAAGGTCTCTCCCAATTTTTTATGATTTTAATATGATTCTAATGCTACAGTATAAGATTTTAAGATGTGTGTTTTTAGTATTTCTAAAATAGCATCAGAGGGTCAGGAATAGTGGCTCACACCTGTAATCCCAGCACTTTGGGAGCCCAGGTGGGTAGATCACTTGAGGTCAGGAGTTCAAGACCAGCCTGGCCAACATGGTGAAACCCTGTCTCTACTAAAACTACAAAAGTTAGTCAGGTGTGGTGACAGGCACCTGTAATCTCAGCTACTCGGGAGGCTTGAAGGCAGAGGTTGCAGTGAGCTGAGATCATGCCTCTGCACTCCAGCCTGGGCTACAGAGCAAGACTCCGTCTCAAAAAAATGAAATATTTAAAAAAGAAAATAGAAACCAGAAATTGCCCTGTGATTAGTTATAAGATATCCTATAGCCTATAGAATTGGGAATGAATGGGGTTTGGTTTTACATTGTATGTGTTGCAGTTGCAATGCATATGTAAATTCAGCACTAAGATAATAAGGTTCATTGTCAGTTTTTATAGTTTGTGGAAGGCCTAAAGTTATAATAGATTTAAACAAATGAAAAATTGCATCTTTAGTTTTTTCTTGTTCCTGTCTGGGGGGTTAGCATGTATTAAGCCCGTATAAGTGAAACAGTAACACAGTGAAACAGTAACACAGAAAAACTTCAAACATCCAAAGGGTGGATACTGAGTAATATCAGTTTGCCAGGTAGCATTAGGCACCAAACCTCATGGGTTGGCACCAAGCCTAAGGAAAAAGAAGAGACAGAATGCTGTTGGCACTTAGGACAAGTTGGCTGGTTTTTGTTTTTAAACCTCACTCGCTCCACCCAACACGAAGGTAGCAAATGTGCTTTCTGTAAGACTACACTGAATCAAAAGCTCAAAAGTGAACTTCCTTTTGCTCAGTGATCTCTCATAGCGAAGAACAGGATGTGAAATGAGGGCTACAGTACCAAATGAAATACGACAATGCAGGGGGCGGAGAGAAACAGGGCTTGAACATAAAACATTTATCATCTACTGGCCATAAGGAAAGATGAACGCTTTGAAATTGTGGGCTCTCTTCAAACACTAGATGTTATTTATTAACCACCCCTTTTTTTCTTTCTATAAAGAAATTCAGTACAGTATCAGCTTTGATATATTTACAATACTTCTCTTGGAGGAAGTCCAGAGTCTACATGGTCTTAAAAGAAGGTTCTTCCTGCATGGAAGCTATCTCAAAAAGCCAAAACACACAGTCAGAAAAGCTGAGCCTCTCATTAACATTTTCCAAGCATACAGTAGCTATGCACCATTTGGCACTCACCAAAATCCCTCCAAAAGTATCAAAAGGCTGCCAATGTCTCTTTGATTTACAAGAATAATTCCTGAAAAAGAGTCCGTTTGCAGAAGAATTTCACTTCTAGGGGTTTGCTGATCAAAAGTTTATTGTCTCCCCATAGAGAGTTGACTGGTTTTAGTGACTTGGCCAAATATCAAAATAGCTGTAATTAAATGGAATTGTGAAAGCCCGATGAGGTATAAAAACTGAGGGTGATCCCAAAGGAACTAAAATTATGCTTAGCACATGTTTAAATTATATGCCAGTCACAGGGCAAACCACTGTCAGACACACCTCTCGGGAGAAAAATAGACCAATATGACGGAAGGAAGTGTGCATTGAGACAGGCTGCTTCACTGTGCAGAACTAAGGCTGCCTGAAGTGATTGTCTAAGTTTCTCAAAACAAATATCTCACACTCAGTTATTTTGCTATGATATGAAATACTGAGAAGCCTCAGGATCTCAATGCTGTTCATAGGATTGTAAGTAGAAACAAACTCATGAGAGGCAGCAGCTATGTAGGTCAGGTCCAAGGGAGAAATTTTCTAGTCCAAAAGATGGTAACAGATTAAATGATCACCTGTCCAAAAGGTCCCCTAACCAGTGTCAATTCCAGACCCACTCCTTCACTCCTGAAAAGGAGGGGATGGAAAGACCCCTAGCGTCTTACAATTGCATGGACACCTGAAATATCCTAGGAAACCTTTTCTCTTTCTTTTTTTTTTTTGTGTGTGTTCACTCCATATTACAAAGGACTCACTCAACATTACCAAGTATTGAAAAGAAAAGCTACTAAATTTTATAATTATTATTACTATTATTATTATTATTATTATTTTGAGATGGCGTCTCGCTCTTGTCGCCCAGGCTGGAGTACAATGGCGCGATCTCGGCTCACCACAACCTCGCCTCCCAGGTTCAAGAGATTCTCCTGCCTCAGCCTCCCGAGTAGCTGGGATTACTGGCACACACTACCATGCCTGGCTAATTTTTGTATTTTCTGTAGAGAAGGGGTTTCACTAAGTTGGCCAGGCCAGTCTCAAACTCCTGACCTCAAGTGATCTGCCTGCCTCAGCCTCCCAAAGTGCTGAGATTACAGGCGTAAGCCACTGCACTCCAGCCCAGGTGACAGAGTGAGACCCTATCTAAAATAAAATAAAATAAAATAAAATCTCAGGGGACTGAGCAAGGCCTCCCAACCCAAGAGTTCATCACCTCCCATCTGCCAGGTGATGCCTAAATTCCACTCACAGAAATTCAATCTTCTTTTTGGTTCAGTCCATCATACTCTTAAAAAAAAAAAAAAAAAAAAAAAAACGCTGCTATCTCCCCTCCCTTCATTTTTAAATTATTTCTTTTAAAATTCTTTTTTTTTTTTTTTTGAGATGCAGTCTCACTTTGTTACCCAGGCTGGAGTGCAACAGCATGATCTCAGCTCACTGCAATCTCTGTCTCCCGGATTCAAGCGATTCTCCTGCCTCAGCCACCCGAGAAGCTGGGATTACAGGCGCATGCTACCACACCTGGCTAATGTTTGTATTTTTAGTAGAGACGAAGTTTCACCGTGTTGGCTAGGCTGGTCTTGAACTCCTGACCTCAGGTGATCCACCTGCCTCGGCCTCCCAAACTGCTAGGATTACAGGTGTAAGCCACCACACCCAGTCTAAATTCATTCTTGAAGGAGAGGCAGGAAAGACTGAAGAGCTGCAGCAGAGATATAATATATTTTGGAAAAGCCCCTGAGGTGGTTAAGATGGACCCTCTCCCCAGACTGGGAACCTCAGCTGCTGCAAAGGCTCTGACCCACTTTGTGTATTTAGGCATGGCAGTGGCTTTCTAACTTTGACAGATAAGACATGTTTTGCCTGTGACTTAGTATCCCATATGCGATGGCTAATTTTACATGTCAAGTAGGAGGGTGTTTTGGGTGAAACTGACATTGAACTGGGGAGCTCTGAGTAAAACAGACTACCCCCCACAATGTGGGCGGGCCTCATCCAATCACTTGAAAAAAAAATGGATGAAAAAAAGAGCAGTTTCCCAGAGCAAGAGGAATTCAACAGCAGACCGCCTTCAAGCTGCATCGGTACCATCAGCTCTCCTGGGTCTCCAGGAGTTCATGCTGCAAATTTTGGACCTGCCAGTCTCAATAATGGGGTGATTCAATTCTTTATGATACAACTACACACACACACAAACACACCTTATGTGCCTCTGGAGAACCCTAATATACCTGATGACAGACAGACAGGATAGATACCAAACTGAAACAAATGTTTCAAGAAACAATAGTTATCCTGACTATATGCAATGTATTTAGATACTTTTTATTCCATATTGTGCTGCCTTAATATACGTCAGGTGTCT
>NW_016107321.1:9855430-9857890 GCF_001604975.1 Cebus imitator
CTGATATTTTGTATTTTTAGTAGAGACGGGGTTTCACCATGTTGACCAGGATGGTCTCGATCTCTTGACCTTGTGATCCACCCGCCTCGGCCTCCCAAAGTGCTGGGATTACAGGCGTAAGCCACCACGCCCGGCCCCAGATTGTTTCTGTTTAGAGCTGTTCTTAAAAATGAGAGTGAGCCAAGAAAGAGAAGTGAGAATAAGGGGTTCAAACAAATGAGAACAGAGAAGCATTGAGAAACAAAGTCAACTTTCAGCTAATTCACAATTTCTCTAAAATCAATTTTAGGACGTCCATAACACAGTTGACAAATAGAACCATGAGCAGTAGGCAGACGTCTCTGGATATTTGTAAAGTGAAGTACAAGTTCCTTCATTTCTTTCATCGAAACATTGGTAGTGCTGCTCTCTTACCTATTTTCCAGTAAAAATTCCAGTAAAGATTAGGAAATTCAATTCAGGCTTGACCACCAGACTTACAAAAATGGGCTAAATTTGGCCAGGCACAGTGGCTCACACCTGTAATCCCCGTACTGTGGGAAGCCAAGGTGGGAGGATGCCTTGTGGCCAAGAGTTCAAGACCAGCCTGGGCAACATGGCAAGACCCCGTCTCTACAAAAAGTTAAAATAATAAAATTAAAAAAAAAAAATCCTTGGGGCTGGGCACGGTGGCTCATGCCTGTAATCTCAACACTTTGGGAGGCCAAGGTGGGTGGATCACGACATCAGGAGTTCAGGACCAGCCTGATCAACATGGTGAAACTCCGTCTCTACTAAAAACACGAAAATTAGCTGGGCATGGTGACATGCACCTATAATCCCAGCTACTCCGGAGGGAAAGGCAGGAGAACTGCTTGAACCCGGGAGTTGGAGGTTGCAGTGAGTTGAGATCGTGCCACTGCACTCCAGCCTGGGTGACACAGCAAGACTCTATTAAAAAAAAAAAAATCCTTGGTACCTGACTTCACCATGAAAAAAAAAAAAAAAAATTACATAGGTAGTGGCACAAACCTGTAGTCCTAGTCACTTGGGAGGCTGAGGCCGGAGTATCACTTGACCCCAGGAGTTAAAGCCTGCAGTGAGCTGGGATATCACCACTGTACTCCAGCCTGGGTGACAGAGGGAGACCCTGTCTCAAGGATAAAAAATTAAATTAAGTTAAATAAAAATGGGTTCAATTATTTCAATTCAATTACACATACCAGGTGCACACAAGGTGGCAGGCACATCAAACCCTCTCCCTGATTTTTGTTTTTACTAGAATTTCCCCATTTCTACTAGAAATGAGCTGAGGATCTTTTATGCAACCATGAAAATCTCAAACTAACTTATTGCCTACCTATTTCTATATCTACAGCTTCTTATATCAAAAGGCACAACTTCAGAGTCATAAGTCTCTTGGTTAGATTCTTTCCACTCTAACAATCTACAGTTTCAAGAGTATACAGAATCTGGCCGGGCCCAGTGGCTCACGTCTGAAGTCCTAGCGCTTTGGGAGGCTGAGGCATATGAATCACTTGAGGCCAGGAGTTCAAGACCAAAACCCCATCTCTACTAAAAATACGGATATTAGCCAGGTGTGGTGGTGGGCACCTGTAGTCCCAGCTACTCAGGGGGCTGAGACAGGAGAATCACTTGAACCCAGGAGGCAGGGTTTGCAGTGAGCCAAGATCGCACCACTGCACTCTAGCCTGAGCGACAGAGTGAGACTCTGTCTAAAAAAAATAAAAAGAAAGAGTATACAGAATCAGAGAAAGTTACAGGTGTCAGGGACCTTAGAAATCCTCTCTTCCATTGGATTCCCAACTGTATTATGTTCTTCAGCGGGCCCAAGGGAAGTAAGGAAGACAGACACATGAATCCTTCTGTCCCTTACATCTGCGTAAAATAAAATTTCCTTTTCAACTCTTCTGTATATCATGTATTTTGGTTTTGGTTTCACATAAGATGTAGTTTAGAACAAAGGATTCCTCTAATTTTCAAGAAAACCATGAATACTGCCTGGACCAGACAGGTATATGCAAACCAAGACCCTGAGAAGCTGAATTATGTCCACGGATCCATATCTCCACCCAGTACAGGCCAACACTGAACCTCCAGAATGCAGTCTCTCCAAATGTGGCCCCAGATCAGCCACAGCAGCAGCATCCAGAAACATCATAGACATGCAAATTCTCAGCCCAAACTCAGGTCTTCTGAGTCAGGGTTGGGCGTGATGGCTCATGCCTGTAATCCCAGAAATTTGGGAAACCAAGATGGATGGATCATTTGAGGTCAGGAGTTCAAGACCAGCCTGGGCAACACGGTAAAACTGTGTCTCTACTAAAAATACAAAACCAGGCATGGTGGCTCATACCTGTAGCCTCAGCTACTCAGGAGACTGAGGCACAAGAATCACCTGAACCCTGGAGGTGGCAGCTGCAGTTAGCTGAGATCACACCACTGCACTCCAGCCTGGGC
>NW_016107321.1:9857956-9882624 GCF_001604975.1 Cebus imitator
AAAAAAAAAAAAAAAAAAAAGAATCCCTGAGTCAGCAACAGAGGATGGGACCCAGTGATTTATGCGTTACCAAAGCCCTCCAGGTGACTCTGATGCCCTGAATTTTGAGAACCTCTGTTCTAAAACAGTACCCAAATGTGCTTTCCATTATTCTCTTCCTCTTCCTATTCCAATCCTCCATCTCCATGGCAGTACACACAAAGCAGCTGCCCCCAAAACACTGAACCTAACATAGATTCATCCCCTGAAAAAGTAAAAACATCACAGTAAGGTATCCAAACACTGCTACAGTACAGTCAGTGCATTTTTCTTTTCTTATAATATAAACGCCCACATCCAAAAGGGTCAAATAAAAGTCTGAGTTTCAAAGAATAATTCAAGAGAGTGGAATTTATGTACTTTTCAGACACCGATCCTCAAAAGAACAGAGCGATGCTAATAAATTTATGTCCAACCGGGCGCAGTGGCTCACACCTGTAATACCAGCACTTTGGGAGGCCGAGGCAGGGAGATCACGAGGTCAGGAGATCAAAACCAGCCTGGCCAACATGGAGACATTTTTTGTATCTCTACAAAAAAATACAAAAATTAGCTGGGCATGGTGGCGGGTACCTGTAATCCCAGCTACTTGGGAGGCTGAGGCAGGAGAATCACTTGAACCAGGAGGCAGAGGTTGCAGTGAGCTGAGATTGTGCATTGCACTCCAGTCTGGCGACACAGTGAGACTCTGTCTCAAAATTAAAAAAAAAAAGAAATTTATTTCCAGCTTCTCTGAGCACATTGCCTTTGGGGTGGTCCTGCTCCGCAAGGAGCAGTTTAAAAATAAAAATGAATTATTTCCAGAAAAACAGGGCTGTGGTACCTCAGACTGTCAGTGACCAACATTACTCAAAGAGCACCACAGAGACAAAACATGGGAGGATTATTGAGCGGAGACTGCTCCTTCCAGGAAAACCTGATTTGGAGATCTGGAAATAAGTAGGAATGTGACTATATCTCACCCCTAGCCTGAAGCCATTGATTTCTCTATACCTTACATTTTGTGAGGTTTGGGTATGTTAGTCATCTGCACAGATGATTTTGCTGACTTTCTGCGTAATATACATATAAGAGGCACTATCCAGACTAACCGCTAATTGTAAGCCACATCTCAGTGTCATGCTATTTTAACAAATTTTAAGGATCCCAAATGAGAAATTACAGCATGAACCTCGAATATCTATAACTATGATAAATTACTGTGAAAATCAACCTATCAAACCTGCTACTCATTTTTTCCCTTATAAAGTAATATCTTTCGATCTAGTCCCTGGGAAGCACTCACTAAGTCAACTTCATCTTAGAAGATAAATACCTGCTAAAGTGGAGGGGCTTGTGTTGGAGAATACATGAAGGTACCCCTTTTAGCTAATTTCCTGAACAATGCAATCAGCTCACAAATAACATAAGCATCGTCATGGCCTCTGCTTGCTTACTCATTTCTCTAAGATGTATTAGCGTAAAGGGATACACTGTAATAATGATGAGTTGACAGGCAAAGCCTTCTTCATCTCTTGGCAAATTCCCCACTACCCTTCACCTGACCCCGGCCAGCACTTGCCTGATTGTATATACCTGCAAACTTCTACGAAATAATTCAGCAAACACACAAGACTTAAAAAGCAGACTTGAGACCACAATTTAAGGATGATTTCCACTTGCCTGGACAACAGGCTTCCTTTTCTTGGACACTTCACCGTCATTGCAAGGCCACAGGCATCTGTCCTTACACAGCAATTGAGGGTACATTTAACAGCATGGCACCCTGCCTTACACAGGAAAATCAGTCCTAGTCCCTGAACTACCATCTTTATAGAATCATTACTAACCTCTTCCATTGGTTTGAATATAATCAAAAATAAAATGTATTTTGAAACTCATGGACATCTTGATGTGTGCAGTGGCCCACATCTGTAATCCCAGCACTTTGGGAGGCCAAGGCGGGAGGATCACTTGAGCCCAGGAGTTGGAGAACAGCCTAGGCAATCTAGCAAGACCCTATCTCTACAAAATAAAAAGTTAAATATTAGCCAATGTGATGGTGTGCACCTGTCGTCCCAGCTACTCAGGAGGCTGAGGTGGGTGGATCACTTGAGCCCAGGAATTCAAGGCTGCAGTGAACAATGATCACACCACTGTACTTCAGGGTGGGCGACAGAGCAAGACACTGTCTCAAAAATAAATAAATAAGGAAATAAATTCATGAACATTTGCTTTATAATTATTTTGTTTACAAGTAATATAGGCTGATGGACTCTGAAGATGTCAACTGTTATTTTTTTTCCTTTTTTTTTTTTGACAGGGTCTCACTCTGTCACCCAGGCTGGAGTGCAGTGGTGCAATCTCGGCTCACTGCAACGTCTGCCTCAGGGTTCAAGTGATTCTCATGCCTCAGCCTCCTGAGTAGCTGGGATTACGGGCACCCACTACCACACTCAACTAATTTTTGTATCTTTAGTAGAGACAGGGTTTTTCCATGTTGGCCAGGCTGGTCTCAAACTCAAGTGACCCACTCACCTTCGCCTCTCAAAGTGCTGGGATTACGGGCAGGAACCACCGTGCCCAGCCAACTGGCTTTCCTTAAAATATTATCAACAATAACCTCATAGTTGCTTATAAAAATGACATGAAGGCAGGACAAAGCTATGTTTCCTCTCACATAAAATGAAGAGGGAACTACACTGCCTCTAAGATTCCTTTGGGCTCAAATAGCCAATAGAGTATCCTCAAATTCCCTATTTACACTTGATTGGGAAAAGATCTATTTATATTTATCTTAGACCAGATGATTCAATCTGCTTTAATCAACACTGATAATTCTCATTTGTGGGCCATTTTCTCTAAAGTTGTACATTCTGCTGATCAGGCCATAAAGTGCACAAGCTAAGAATTTGTTATAATCTTTGTTAATATCAAAACCTCATAAGTTTAGTGTCCATTCACACAGAAAATCTAAAAGATTCCCTGGCTTTCTGATATAGTTCTCATAACAAGTTCTTCTAATTTTTTATTTTTTATTCATTTTATTTTATTTTATCTTTTTGGGACAGGGTCTTGTTCTGTTGCCCAGGCTGTAGTGCAATGGTGCGATCTCAGCTCACTGCGGCCTCTGTCTCCCGGGCTGAAGTGATCCTCCCACTTCAGGTGTGTGCCACCATGCCTGGCTAATTTTTGTATTGTTTGTAAAGACAGGATTTCACCGTGCTGCCCTGGCTGGTCTCAAACACCTGAGCTCAAGCAATCTGCCTGCTCGGCCTCCCGAGTTCTGGGATTACAGGTGTGAGCCACCACGCCCAGCCTAATTTTTAAGTATTAAAGAAAAAAGTTTAAAGA
Source organism: Cebus imitator (assembly GCF_001604975.1). Taxonomy (NCBI): domain Eukaryota; kingdom Metazoa; phylum Chordata; class Mammalia; order Primates; family Cebidae; genus Cebus; species Cebus imitator. Next base: position 9,861,329 of record NW_016107321.1, read on the forward strand.
ATTCTGGAATCTAGGCCTAATTCTGTCTGCCTTTATCTTCTTAGGTTGGAGGAACTGAAACAAGTTACTTAACTTGCCAGAAACATCAACCTTCTCTTCTAAAAAATGAGTTGAACTAGATGATTTTAAAAGTCTTCTTCTGTTCTTCTTTTTTCTTCTTTTTTCTTTTGAAATGGATTCTCACTCTGTCACACAGGCTGGAGTGCAGTGGTGCAGTCTCGGCTCACTGCAACCTCCACCTCCTGGGTTCAAGCGATTCTCCTGCCTCAGCCTTCCGAGTAGCTGGGACTACAGGCATGTGCCACCATGCCCAACTAACTTTTTGTATTTTTAGTAGAGACGTGGTTTCATGGTGTTAGCCAGGATGGTCTGGATCTCCTGACCTCATGATCTGCCCATCTCAGCCTCGCAAAGTGCTGGAATTATAGGCGTGAGCCACCGCGCCCAGCCAAAAGTCTTCTTCTGTTATAAAATGCTTGCTAATAAATGGTAACTTTGAAAACTACAGCATGGTTTGTGACTTGGGACATTTTGAACAGGCATATGTGAATATAAATTCTCATTTAAGTATCACTGTTACTTACATAGTTTTCAAAAGTTTGTCATATCATCTACCGCACACAGAAATATACGTTTATATCTTGAAATTATTCAAGAATTTTCAATGCATTCTACAAATGTTTAGAGATTTTCCTTTAGACAGTGGAAAAAATTGTATGGCGTATTATTTAAGGTTGACAAACACACATTTATGTGTCCATCTGTTTTTGAACAATAAATTTATTGATTTGTTGAAAATTCCAACTCTTGGCTACCAACTCTGTACACTCCATGTCTGAGTGAATTTTCTTTTTTTTTTTTCCTTTTTCTTTTTATTTAGTAACTCCTCTGAGCTAGGTCTGAGTGAATTTTCTAGTGTGATTTATCAAACTATCAAAATGTAGCTTCAGTGACAAACATCCACGTTGCAATGACATTCTCTCCTCAGCACATACCAGGACTCCTGCAATGTCAACCATCCGGTGGGCTCAATTTCCTCACACATTCAGACTAATGGCCAGGATGGGACTTATGACTGTCCGACTTAGTGACATCCCTCAATTTTTAAAGACAGGTCATCTTAAAATTCCAATTACATGGTAAACTGAAATAGAAGAAAGCAAAGTGTTGCCTGTTGGAATCCCTCAGGAAATGGCCTTTATTGAAGATGCGGAAGTGCTGTTTTTCACTAATATTCATTATAAAATAGATGTTTTTAAGTAGGCTGACACTTCATCAAATCGTTTTCACTGTCAATATGCTTATAACTAGTATATTCAACAAACCTTTTCTTTTTTTTGAGACAGAGGCTCACGCTGTCACCAGGCACCAGGCTGGAGTGCAGTGGTGCAATCTCGGCTCACTGCAACCTCCGCCTCCCGGGTTCAAGCAATTCTCCTGCCTCAGCCTCCTGAGTAGCTGGGACTACAGGCGTGAGCCACCACACCTGGCCTCAACAAAGCTTTTCTTTAGAAACCAGATGTTTGCTTTAAAAATGGTTCCTGTCAAGCCACACATCGTGGATCATTCTGAAATAAGAAAAACTATGCTTCATTTATATGTGAGAGGCCTACAAATCTCTTGCCCATCTCTGGCAAATTAACTAACATAGTTAGATCCTCACAATCCTAAGCAAGGCATTTCAGAAGGGCATCGTGCTGAGGAAAGACATGAGAAGACAGATCTCGTTCCACTCCCCGACACCCCCTACATACACTGAATCCCCTAAGAGGGCAAGTCTTGCCTCATTTAGAGCAGTTTCTCAAAGTATGATCAAAAAGCCAGTAGCAGGCCAGGCGCAATAGCTTATATCTGTAATCCTAGTACTTTGCGAGTCCGAGGTGGGAGGACTGATTGAGGCCAGGAGTTCAAGACCAGTCTGAACAACATGGCAAGACCCTTTCTATATAAAAAATACAAAAATTGGCCGGGAGCAATGGCTCATGCCTGTAATCCCAACACTTTGGAAGGCCAAGGCGGGCGGATCACTTGAGGTCAAGAGTCCAAGACCAGCCTGGCCAACATGGCAAAACCCCATCTCTACTAAAAATCCAAAAAGTTAGCTGGGGATGGTGGTGGGCACTTGTAATCCCAGTTATCGGGAGACTGAGGCAGGAGAATTGCTTGAACCCAAGAGGCAAGGTTTGCAGTGAACCGAGATCACATCACTGCACTCCTGCCTGGGCAACAGAGTAAAAATAAAGACTCCATCTTTTTTTTATTTTTAATTTTTTGGGGGGAAAGTCTTAAAAAATGTTGCTCAGGCTGATGTACAATGGCCTGATCTTAGCTCACTGTAACCTCTGCCTCCTGGATTCAAGCAATTCTCCTGCCTCAGCCTCCTGAGTAGTTGGGATTACAGGCACGCACCAACACACCCAGTAATTTTTGTATTTTTAGTAGAGACAGGGTTTCACCATGTTGACTAGGCCGGTCTCGAACTCCTGACCTTGTGATTCACCCATGAGCGTGGCAAACCCCAGCTATTCAGGAGGCTGAGGCAGGACAATTGCTTGAACCCAGGAAGTGGAGGCTGCAGTGAGCAGAGATCATACCATGGCACTCCAGCCTGAGCCACAAGAGCAAGACTCTGTGTCAAAAAAAAAAAAAAAAAGTAAAGAACTCTCACAGTGCTGGGTCAAGTGGCTCACACCTGTAATCCTAGCACTTTGGGAGGGCAAGTTGGGCAGATCACTTGAGGTCAGGGGTTCGAGACCAGCCTGGCCAACATGGTGAAACCCCGTCTCTACTAAAAATACAAAAATTAGCCAGGCATAGTGGTACACACCTGTAGTCCTAACTACTCAGGAGGCTGAGGCAAGAGGATTGCTTGAACCCGGGAGATGGAGGTTGCAGTGAGCCAAGATTGCACCACTGCACTCCAGCCTGGGTGACAGAGCTAGATTCCACCTCAAAAAACAAAACAAAACAAAACAAAACCTCTCTCAGGGTCTCTCCAAGATTCCTGGGCCTCTGACATAGCCTGTCCTCACGAAACCTGGCCTGCTTCCAGATGGAATTCCTCATTGTTATTGTGGAAAGACAGGCAGTCCTCCAGGGTTGGGGGTGAAAGGGGAAATGAGGGACTAGTCCCCAATGAGCCACTCCTCCTTCCCCAGGCTGCCAGGCTAATTGGAAAGAGCCTTGCCCTGAGCAACCTGACCTCTTTTTTTTTTTTTTTTTTTTTTTTTTTTTTTTTTTTTTTTGAGACGTAGTCTCGCACTGTTGCTCAGGCTGGAATGCAATGGTGCGATCTCGGCTCACTGCAACCTCTGCCTCCCAGGTTTAAACAATTCTCTAGCCTCATCCTCCCGAGTAGCTGGGATTACAGGTGCCCGCCACCACACCTGGCTAGTTTTTTTATATTTTTAGTAGAGATGGGGTTTCACCATATTGGCCAGGCTGGTCTCGAACTCCTGAAGTGAACATCCACTCACCTCGGCCTCCCAAAGTGCTGGGATTATAGGCATGAGCCACCAGGCCCCGCTGCAACCTGACCTCTGTTACCATCCTCCAAGCCTTCTACTCTGGTGCAACAGACCATCCACTGGCTCATTGTGGGTTATACCATGACTGCCTTCTGCCTCTCCATGTAGGGCAAATGGCTTAAGGTAACGGAAGTCCTGCATGTGAAGCTCAGAGGAACCCACTGCAACCTCCGGCAGTGAGGGATGCTCCAGGCCATGTCTACGTCAGCCGCCTCTCTCCTCTCTATAAATTCATCTATTTTCTTAGCCACATCTTCTTTTGGGCCTACTATATTCAAAAAGCAACGGTACCAAAGAAAGAGGAGTTAAAGGTGATGCAATCATCTATTTCCCTGGTAAGTAAATGTCCTACAGTTAAGCTCAAACTACCAGGTTATACAAAAGAGCAACAGACTTGGAAGAAAAGATGGTATTAGAAATTTGGGGAGAACTCCAAGTATGAGCCTGGCTACTACATACATAGTATGGGCACTGATGACTCTGACTTACTGAGGCACGCTGGGAAGAAGCTGGAAGGACTACAGACCAGGAACGAGGAGTGACTGACCAGCCTTCCAATCAAATGTCTTGTCTTGTAGGTAGCCTTCAGCAGGGCTGGTGCAGAAATTACTTATCACAACCGGGTGCAGTGGCTTATGCTTGCTTGTTTTTTTGGTCGGAGTTTCACTCTTGTTGCCCAGGCTGGAGTGCAATGACGCGATCTCAGCTCACTGCAACATCCACCTCCCAGGTTCAAGCAATTCTCCTGCCTCAGCCTCCAGAGTAGCTGAGATTACAGGCATGCGCCACCACGCCCAGCTAATTTTTTGTATTTAGTAGAGACGTGGTTTCACCATGTTGGTCAGACCAGTCTGAAACTGCTGACCTCAGGTATTCCACCCACCTTGGCCTCCCAAGGTGCGGGGATTACTGGCATCCATCAGCGCACCTGTCCAGCTCACACTTGTAATTCCAGCACTTCGGGAGCTCGAGGCAGGCGGATCTCCTGAGGTCAGGAGTTCAAGATCAGCCTGGCCAACAGGGCGAAACCCCGTCTCTACTAAAAATACAAAAATTAGCTAGGCGTGGTGGTGGGTGCCTGTAATCCCAGCTACTCGAGAGGCTGAGGCACGAGAGTCACTTGAACCCAGGAGGCAGAGGTTGCAGTGAGCTGAGATCGAGCCACTATACTCCAGCCTGAGGGACAAAGTGAGACTCTGTCTCAAAAAAAAAAAGAAGAAAGAAAGAAAGAAAGAAAGAAAGAAAGAAAGAAAGAAAGAAGAAGGAAGAAGGAAGAAGGAAGAAGGAAGAAGGAAGAAGGAAGAAGGAAAGAAGGAAAGAAGGAAAGAAGGAAAGAAGGAAAGAAGGAAAGAAGGAAAGAAGGAAAGAAGGAAAGAAGGAAGGAAGGAAATAAATAAATAAATAAATTACTTATCCCCCTATTCACAGCCTCACAGCTAAGACATGGCACTCCCAGCTGTGCCTCTGCTGCTGGCCAAGTCTCACTGGGGCCAAAGGGGAAACTCGGAAGGAGCAGAGGGCCACATCTCGCCTCTCGGCTCCCCCATGCACACTGCCTTATCTCTCGCCCTCTGGCCAGGAATCAGTTGTGTTTTTCCTCTGCCAATTTACTATGACTATGTATGTGCTGCTACCACCGCCACCACTATGGTGGGCAGGGAGGGGTACAAGGCCCTGCTCCTCCACTCTTTCTGCCCTGGACTGCATCAGATACAATCATTTCTGTGTGTTCGGTTTTTCACCACGAGCATTCCTGACTGCTTTCTTTCACAGTCCTTCTCCAGACTTGCTATGGCTGAAATAATCAGGTTTCTCTTTTACAGAGCGCAGGAAGCTGGAAATGTGAAGCTAAAGCCTGTCTTCCAAGCCTGGAACCAAACTGCTAACTCTGTAACCTCACATCTGTCCCCAAGGTCCAAGGGGAACAGTTTACACCATTAGATACCGCTAAGTTTAGGAACCCCCAAAACAACCAGATGCACAAGAAGAGTATTCATGGGATAAACAAAGAGCGTATGTGGAGCCCTGGCTTCCCAGACTCCGCAGTCTCAGGGCAGGAAGGTCATCTCAGGGCGGTAAGTTCTACACAGGCGAAGGCAGCAGAAAGGGGATGCCAGCTGATGGCCACCATCTTCTCTGTATATTCTACACTGGCACTGTTGCGGGAAAATGCCCCCACCTCAAAAACAATAGTATCACTGCTGGGTACCAGCTCTCGAATATCGCTGGCCACTGGGATGGAAAAAAAAAGTGCCAATTTTCAGCCAGGCATGGTGGGTGGCTCATGCCTATAATCCCAGCACTTTGGGAGGCCAAGGCCGGTAGATCACTTGAGGTCCGGAGTTCAAGACCAGCGTGACCAACATGGTGAAACCCGTCTCTACTAAAAATACAAAAATTAGCTGAGCAAGGTGGTGAGCTCCTGTAATCCCAGCTAATCAGGAGGCAACTCCAGCCTGGGCCACAGAGCAAGACTCCGTCTCAAGAAAAAAAAAAGAAGTGCCAATCTTCATACATCCAACTGGATGTATGAAAGAGAAGGTAATTAAGAATCCAGGCCAGGCACAGTGGCTTATGCCTGTAATCCCAACAATTTGGGAGGCCAAGGCAGGCAGATCATCTGAGGTGAGGAGTCTGAAACCAGCCTGACCAACATCGTGAAACCCCATCTCTACTAAAAATACAAATTAAGGCCAGGCACAGTGGCTCATGTCTGTAATCCCAGAATTTGTAGAGGCCAAGGCGGGTGGATCAGCTGATGTAAGAAGTTTGAGACCAGCCTGGTCAACATGGTGAAATCCTGTCTCTACCAAAAATAAAAAATTAGTCAGGCATGGTGGTGTGTGCCTGTAATCTCAGCTACTGGGGAGGCTGAGGCGGTGGAATGGCTTGAACCTGGGAGGGAGAGGCTGCAGTGAGCTGAGATCGTGCCACTGCACTCCGGCCTGGGTGACAGAAAGAGACTCCATCAAAAAAATAAAACAACATAATATAAAATAAAAATAAAATAATATTTTATTTCCAACAATAATAATTCACTTTCCAACCAAAGTGATCTGACACTGATTCTTAATTACCTTCAAGAGCTTCTGGGAGCCGTCAGCTACTCCAACACTGAGCTAGTGTAAAAGCCAAACCATGAGGCCGCAAAAGTGGTCAAAGGTTCTGGGAATTCAGGTGTGGGGCTTCAATCAGAACTTTCTTCTGCGTGTGGATGTAAAGCTGCAGCACACCGGCTCGGTTCAGCAGACTATCCAAGGACTATCCATCGGCACCAGGGAACTCTGGTGGGCTGGTCTGAGCACACCTCCCCAGGGTCCCATCCATTCTTCAACAACGGAGACTTGTGCCTGTCACAGCTGAGCAGCTCTTATGCCTTCCCTACCTGGACAGCCTCCAGACTGGCCTCTTCCAGCACCAGAATGAGCCTAGGTCTTTAAACCTGTTTCCTGCCCTGGGTCAGGGCCTCTTGGGTGCCAGAGACTCCCAGTCCTGTTCCTGCTCCCCATCACTCTGGTCACAAGGTTGGATTCCAACACCAAGTGTGGCCATCTTGCAGCCCTACTTTTAAACTTTTATAAAATGTTTTTTTTTTTCTTTTCTTATACTGTGTAGCTGCATAGAAACATTGAGTTTTATAGTTGAAAGGACCCCCAAAATTCATTTAGTCCAAAGTTAAAAATAAAGAAATGGTAACCTAGAGAGAATATACTGCTTTGTTCAAGATCACGCAGCAATTTTTGGCAAAACTGCCCCAAATCCAGGGATCCAGTCTTTTTTTCAGTACGATATGCTGACTACCTGGAACTGAACAGTTACCTCTAACTGGACAAACACCAAGAACAATTCAATGAAACACATATAAGTTCTCTCAAATAGCTCATCTTCTGTCACCCATCAAAATGGAGAAAAGCAAAGTGATAAAAGCCATGTGAGTCCCAAAACACCTCACATAACAGACTCAACAGAAAGCACTTTTTTGGGGGGAAGAGGGGAGTCCTGCTCTCTCCCCCAGGCTGAAGTGCAGGGGTACAATCTTGGCTTACTGCAACCTCCACCTCCCAGGTTCAAGTGATTCTCCTGCCTTAGCCACCCGAGTAGCTGGGATTACAGACACCCGCCAACACACCCAGCTAATTTTTGTACTTTTAGTATAGACGGGGTTTCACCATATTAGCCAGGCTGGTCTCGAACTCCTGACCTCAAATGATCCGCCCACCTTGGCCTCCCAAAGTGCTGGGATTATAGGCATGAGCCACTGCGCCTGGCCATGACAATCATTTGTATATCATTAATAAGGAACCCAATGGGGAGAGAGAGAAGGACACAGAGACACATACACCCACTGTACTCACAAGGTTGTAACCACCATACACAGAAGGTGGCCATGTGGAGGATGGACCCTGACGGTGGTGAGGACAGAGTGATGACTTTTCAAGAGAAAATGAAGGGTCAGAAAATGAGCAGGAAAAGCTTTAGAAGGAACACTTGAGATGAGACTGGAAGGCTGAGGAAGCCAGTACTCTCTAGTTATTAAGTTGGTGCAAAAGTGATGGTGGTTTTTGCAATTACTTTCGATGTATACAACAACCTAACACAACAACAAAATTCTAACACAGAAGAAGATGCAAGCAAGTGGAACCTGCTGGGAGGGCACGAGTGTATCCACAACGAATGGATCCAATCAGTGAGGTTTCTGATTTTCTTTCAAATCTGTGTAACCTGAAGGCATTTGCCCACATGACACATGGTGCGCTTCCCAACGAGCGGTTCAGCAGATGGCTGTCAAGGGAGGGTCACCAAGGCTAACCCAGTTTCACAGAATGATTTTCCAGAGGGAAAATTCAAAATGGACAAGTGAAATGGGAAAATATTTTGGTTTCTGATTCCTCCAGGCTTCATGTATTCATGCAGTAGGTATTGATCCCAGAAGTTTCAAATGCCACCAACGCAAAAGGTAACTTAATTCGTTTTGATGTATTCCAGATGGGTTCTTCCTTTATTTCTGCTCATAGGCACCATGTGCTTTTGAGAGACCTCATTTCAAATCAGCTTCACAGCTCTACAGAGTGGTGAGAAGTACGACTATTATTTTGCCAATCATAACCTTAGCACAAGGCCTGAAGAAGAAGGTTCAGACGAAGGATTTAGTGGCTCCATTGCCAGAAGACACTGAGAATCATCAGAGAACAATTTTATTCTTTGCCTGAGGAAACTAAGTCCCTCAAATGTCTAGGTGACTTGCCAAATGGGTAAAAGGTGTCTTCCACACCAGAATCTAGAGCTATAAATATCCAGTACAACAACCTTGCTACAACTCCACACATGGGGCAAAAATATGGATCAACCTTTATGTATTTTAACTTTTAGCACTTTAGTACTGATAAAGTCCATTTAGACAGTCAAATATTTGGCAAAGGTTCTCTCAATCTCACAATCATAATACTTTTAAAACAATTTCAGTAAACACTTCACACATTCTGTCAACCATCATTTAAGAGTATTCACAGGGCTGGGCACAGTGGCTCACGCCTGTAATCCCAGCACTTTGGTAGGCCAAGGTGGGCAGATCATGAGATCAGCAGATCGAGACCATCCTGGCTAAGACAGCAAAACCCCGTGTCTACTAAAAACACAAAAAAATTAGCCAGGCATGATGAAACCCACCTGTACTCCCAGCTACTCGGGATGCTGAGGCAGGAGAATTGCTTTAACCTGGGAGAGTCATAGGTTACAGTGAGCTGTGATCACGCCACTGTACTCCAGCCTGGGCGACAGAGCGAGACCCTGTCTCAAAAGAAATAAAAGTGTTCACTAAAGCACCAGCCTGGATTTAAAAGCAGTACAAAAACAAAACAAGCATGGCCAGGTGCACTGGCTGATACCTATAATCCCAACGCTTTGGGAGGCCAAGGAGGACAGATCACCTGAGGTCAGGAGTTCGAGACCAGCCTGGCCAACAATAGAAACCTCGTCTCTATTAAAAAAAAAAAAATACAAAAATTAGCCGGTTGTAGTGGCAGGTGCCTGTAATCCCAGCTACTTAGGAGGCTGAGGCAGGAGAATCACTTGAACCCGGAGGTGGAGGTTGCAGTGAGTCAAGATCACACCACTGCACTCCAGCCTGGGTGTCAGAACAAAACTTCATCAAATAAATAAATAAATAAATAAAGCTATCAAAGGACTCCCTGCATAATGGAGAAGTCACCAAAAATTAAATAGTATATGACGAATGTGAGGGCTGACATAGACCAGGCAAGTGCCTAAGGAGCAACTCAGAGGGACAGCTTCTCTGGGTCTCTATAGATGCCTGGGGGTTAACCAGACAGGAAATAAAGCAAGGGAAAAAATGACAGAAAGAAACAGAAAACACTCAGTGAACTTTCTCATTGTGTCAGGCCAGGTTCTAAGCACATTATGCTAATTTTATTTTATTTTGAGATGAGGTCTTGCTCTGTCACCCAGGCTGAAGTGCAGCTGCATGATCTTGACTTACTACAGCCTCGACCTCCTGGGTTCAAACAATCCTCCCACCTCAGCCTCCTGAGGAGCTGGGACTACAGGCATATATCACCATGCCCAGCTAATTTTTGTATTTTTTTTTTTTTGTAGAGACAGGGTCTTACTGTGTTGCTCAGGCTGGTCTCAAACACCTGGCCTCAAGTATCATCCCGCCTCAGCTTACCAAAGTGCTGAGATTATGGACGTGAGCTACCACCCCCAGCTATGTTCTATTTATTAATTTCTCAATTCTCAAAAGAATATTCTAAGAAGGCACTGCTGTCATCCTCCTTTTAGAAATGAAAATCTTAAGGCACAGAATGCTCTTTACTAGACAACAACAATACAATTTTTCGAATTTTAAAATAACAAAAAATATTGCACTAAAATTCATCACTATATTTGACAGGTAATGAGAATCCTTAACTTTCACCAGTATAAGAAAAGACTTGCAAGCTTATTCATTGTACCATTTCCCAAACTACTAACAAAAAGAGCTTCAAAATTCAAGTTTTACATACTGTTCCCTATGCAAAGAAATCACTTAGTAATGGGAACTCATGATGAACCACGTCCAAAAGGCGCATTCAGAAACCTAACCATGAATTTAAAAGAAAGCTTGTAATCCAACACCACGAAAACACAATGAATGCTGCAGTCCAGATTCGGTTACTCAATCTACAAACCTCATAAATGAAAACAAAGCAGACCAATTTCCAGCTAGATGGAATGCCTGGAGCGGAGTGGGCCAAAGCCCCGGCCATATAACATCCAAGAGAGGAAATACATTATACCTTTCTGGCAGGGACTCTTCTCAGGGCACCAGCCTATGTCTGCTGGCAGTAATCATCTGTGGGCCCTTTTTTTCCCATAATATTATGAAAAAAGATTTCATAAAAATAAAAGCTTTCAAATGCTAGATGATTCTTATTAAGATCCTTTATTTGTTTACAATTAAGGGCATGCTAACCGTTGGGTCAGGATACAGGGTGGAAGGCTTACATGGGTCACTTGGATCCCATGTGACCCATGTGGACCAGCTTGGCCAACATGGTGAAATCAAATTGATCTCAGTGGGGTTTCACCATGTTCGTCAGGCTGGTCTCAAACTCCTGACTTCAGGTGATCGGGACTCAAATCTCAGCTGTGCAATTTCAAACGACTGAACTTGGGTAAGGGATCCTACAGGTCTCCAACATTCTCCCTCTGGGTTGTCATATGGGTGAGCAGCCTGGGTGTCATCGTTTACTGGATGTGACTCTCCCTGCCCTCCACTTTCTCAGTCACCAGGTCCGTCCCACTTCCTTTATATTTCTGGAATCTTCTTCCATGTCTGTCCCCACTGTTCTACTGCCACCTCCTTTAATGATCTACACTGTTGCCGCTGACCTTCTTCCTGCCAGTCTTGCTCCCCTAAACCTACGCACAACAATCTAAAAAGAAACTGGTTTCTTTTTGTTTGTTTGAGAGGAAGTCTCGTTCTGTTGCCCAGGCTAGAGCGCAGTGGTGCGATCCTGATTCACTGCAGCCTCCACCTCTCAGATTCAAACAATTCTCGTGCCCCAGCCTCCTGAGTAGCTGGGACTACAGACATGTACCGCCTGGCTAATTTTTGTATTTTTAGTAGAGATGGGGTTTCACCATTTTGGCAGGCTGATCTTGAACTCCTGACCTCAAGTGATCCACCAGCCTTGGCCTCCCAAAGTACTGGGATTACAGGCATAAGCCATGGTGCCTGAACAGAACTGGTTTCAAATGCAAATCTACCTATCACTCCTTCACCTAAAACTTAAGGAATTTGCTTTTGTGTCACTTAACGTCACTTACAGTTCTCTACTTGAAGTTCTCTTACTATCATGTTCAGAGTGTTCAGAGTTTAACAGTTCTTTTTTATTTATTTATTTATTTATTTTTTTGAGACAGAGTTTCACTCTATTGCCCAGGCTGGAGTGCAGTGGCACAATGACACAACCTTCGCCTCCCGGGTTCAAGTGATTCTCCTGCCTCAGCCTCTCGAGTAGCTGGAATTGCAGGCATGCACCACCACACCTGGCTAATTGTTGTGTTTTTAGTAGAGATGGGGGTTTCTCCATGTTGGTCAGGCTGGTCTTGAACTCCCAACCTCAGATAATCCACTCGCCTCAGCCTCTCAAAGTGCTGGGATTGCAGGCGTGAGTCACCGCATGCAGACCAGCTTACCAGTTCTTAACATATTGTAGGGAGTTCACTCAATACATGTTTAACGTTGAGGGAGTTAAGCATAAATTTCTTCCTTATTCCACAAAAGTCTTGCTTTTTTTTAAATTTAGAGGAATAAATGAGACGATGTATACAGATGGCCCAGCACAGGCCAAGTAGTTACTGCCATAGCTTCTGACTCCTCTTACTGCTCATTGTTCCAAAGTTTGCAAAGTGCTTTCATGCACTTGAGCTCATCTGATCCTTGTAACAACTCTGAGATTTAAGAAGTTACAAGAGGCCAGGCGAAGTGGCTTACACCTATAATCCCAGCACTTTAGGAGGCCGAGGCAGGTAGATCACGAGGTCAGGAGTTCAAGATCAGCCTGGCAAACATGATGAAACTCACCTTTACTAAAAATACAAAAATTAGCTGGGCATGGTGGAGCATGCTTGTAATCCCAGCTACTTGGGAGGCTGAATCAGGAGAATTGCTTGAACCGGGACCGGGACCCTGGAGGTGGAGGTTGCAGTGAGCCAAGATCATGCCCAGCCTGGGCTACAGAGCAAGACTCTGTCTCAAAAAAAAGAAGTTACAAGAAACTGAGGCTGGTGACGTTTACAGTCTGTAGAAACAAAGCTAATTTTCAGATAAATCTACTGATTCCAAATCCTGAGTTTTTCCTTTATGCCTTTCTGTCAGGAGTTCTAGCTTCTACTATAGAAAATAATAAAGAAATAAAAATTATTTTTCCTGGTGGGGCACGGTGGCTCATGCCTGTAATCCTAGCACTTTGGGAGGCCAAGGCGGGTGGATCACCTGAGGTCAGGAGTGCGAGACCAGCCTGGCCAACATGGCAAAACCCCATCTCTATTAAAAATACAAAGATTAGCAGGGCGTGGTGGCGGGCACCTGTAACCCCATCTATTTGGGAATCTGAGACAAAAGAATCACTTGAACCCAGGCAACAAGGTTGCAGTGAGCTGAGATTGCCACGGCACTGTAGCCTGGGTGACAGAGCGAGACGGTCTCAAAAAAAAATTATTTTTACTATAGCATATCAAATGTCTTTGAACATATAATATGGATGCCCATCTTTTCCATAAAGTTTAACCAATACTTTTTATAGCATTTAAGAAATACAAACACAAGGGCCAAACTCCACTCCAAATGGACTTTGGGTCATTTCTTATCAATTACTTTAAATAAGAAAGCTATCACCTGGTTTGTTCATTCATTCCTCCATTCAGCAAATATTTATCACATGCCTAGTTTATCCAGGGCATTGTGTTTGGCACTGAAAATCTTTTCTTTCCCTGAGATCTAAAAATTTAGCCTATAACTTCAAGATTTTCCAAGTGAAGCCAGTGATGGAACACGTAAACGGCTGTTCTTACAGGTACTTGACTAAACAGCAATGAAGCAGAAGCCAGGAACTCTGAAAGTTCATTCTGGCTATGTCTCTAGACAAGTTCAGTGACCCTGGACAAGTTCCTGGGACTCAGTTTCCTTACCCATAAAACGGGAGAATTGGTCCATATTATCCTTAAAGTTATCCCAGTGCTTTGAATTCTAGAGATGCCAATATTCCATATAACTAGCAAACACTTTTGACACTACCAGTATATAATTTTATATCACAATCTTATAAATGTTTGTGTGATAATTCACATACTTACTGTAGCTTGAAAAATACCACCAGATTGCCCCACAAATTGTTAATTTTTAACTACAAACCAAATTTGGAGCATTTTTACAACTCTTGCAGCCAATTCAGCTTGCAAATTGCCCCCCTTAATGAAAACTGCATTTTTCATGCATAAACTGCGATATTAAATACTGATCTTATTGGAAATCCTAAATAAATCAGACTCAAGCCCTTCTTACTTTCTTAATCTGTGACATCTCACCTTAGGATGACTTAAATTCTTATATACAAAATGGCACTTTAATGCAATTTATTAGCACATGTTTATGTGAGCAAACCTCTTTAGGGCCTTACTTTCAAGTTTCTTGCACCCTTACTTCTCACAGCAACTCACGATTAGACATGTAAACCTTAATGCCCTGAAAAGTCATCAGCTGAGGAGGTCCACCGCTTGTTGACACAAATCCCTGATGCCCACCCATGAATTCACACTTACAGATTCTTCCCTATAATCAAGAAGACATCTGCCTAGGCATCACCGAAACAGCCCAGACATAAGATAGAGAAACTGAAGCATATTTCTGTATACTGACTTACACAAAAACATCCGGCCCCAAACTCTTACTTCTTTCTAGACTTCATTTGAAGTAATCCTTTCTAGCTGGATGTGGTGGCTCATACCTACAATATCAGCCTTTTGGAAGCCAAGGAGGGTGGATCACTTGAGCTCAGGTGTTTGAGACCAGCCTGAGCAACATGGCAAAACCCCATCTCTACAAAAAAAATTTTTTTTTAATTAGCCAGATGTGGTAGCAGGCGTCTGTAGTCCCAGCTACTTGGGAGGCTGAGAAGAGAAGATCATTTGAGCTGGGGAGGCTGAGGCTGCTGTGAGCCGAGACCATGTCACCACACTCTAGCCTGGGTGACAAAGGGAGACCCTGTCTCAAAAAAAAAAAAAAGGGGAAAGAAAGAATCCTTTCTTTCTTCACTCATTCACGGAACCTTAACTGAGCTCCTATTACATCAGTTGAAGTGATGGATGCTAAGTATACTAGTAGGGACAGGCTTAGTCAGGGTCACTACTAACCCACACTGTACTTTTGCTTAAATTACCAAATACATCCTCCTCCAGTGGAGAAGAGTGCACCAGAGGCTTGGGAAGTGGAACGTGAATTGCATTTCAGCCTCCACTTGCCTGCTGGACGAGATGACCTTATGCAGTGAACAGCCTTAACAACTGTGCAAGGTAGCACTGCCAGATGTATATACAAAAATGTGTTCTAGTGGAAGCACTGACTACTGGAGGAGCTTAACTTTGCCTAGGGATAAGGGGGAAGAAAGGCTTCCCAGAGAAGGTATTTGACTGACACATTAAGAATGTGTGGGTAATTGACAGATGGACAAGAGGCCTAAGAACAGTGTGAGCAGAATTTCATTCATTCCAAACAGTGGTCTGGAAATGACAACTTGTGAGTAGTTTGATGTGTCTAGAGCAGGCAGTGTGAAAGCGGGGGAGAGTCGGGAGGCCTGGGGAAAGTCAGTAGATGGAACTGGAAAGGCAGGCAAGGTGCCACATTGCGAAGCATCTTAGCATGGTATGTCAAGGTGTTGAAAGCTGATTCTGAGATCATTAGGGGCGTGTTTTGCCACTGTAAATAACAAACTCTTCTTCAGTTATACCTTGCCATGTTCTTTTACATTTACCAAAAATCTCTGACACCCTGAAGCAACAAGTTTTATTTTCCTATAAAGTGAGTGGGTAGAATCCAGTGGAACAAAAGTTTGCTTGCAGAAGTGCACCAATCATGATCCTACATTTTAAAAACATAATCTTAAAGAACATCAGGAAATACTCCTAAGAGTATATACACATCAGTTCTACCAGTTATGCCCAAATTGTAAAACCAGCCATGGACACTGTTTTATCCAGAGCCCAGAACTGAAACACTTACAGCATATGATCTGCACCTGTACAAAAGTTGGTAGGATTTTAGAGACACTCTGGCTTAAATCGATTGGGAAGAGAACTGGAGTAGTCAGTGTTGTCTGTTAAGGTTGTCAGCATCATTTGGGGAGCAAGAGGTAGAATGTGTGAATTACCACGAGAAGAGAATGCCAGGCCCTTGGCTGCTTTGTAAATAAAGGTCTTACCACCACCCAAGAAAGCTGAGGGTCACCAAGTGGCTTCTTGCCTGAATCCTGCAGAGAAAAGCAGGAAAACCACCCCTTGAATGAAATTATCTTAGGGATCAAGCAGCCTTCCCTCCTTTAAATAAAGTTAACCTATTTTCAAAAAAAAAAAAAAAAAAAAAGAGGCATGGGAGCTCATCAATACTAAGTTTCACCGCTCCTTAAAGATAAAAACACCTCGTGCAATCTTACTCCCAGACCTTTCCAGCGGCTGTCGGCAACCAATGGTTGAAAGAATGGACTCTTCTTTCTCGACTGCTTTTGGTAGATAGGATACATTAGGGGTACAACGTGTCGGCTTTCACAGAAACCTGGCACTTCAGCCCCCCTAGGAGCGGCGCCTGTCTGGGATGGCTCCCGTGCTCGGAAAAGCAGGAGGGGCTGAGCAGGGACCGCACGGTCTACACTCGCAGAGCCGACCGCCTGGGATCCTGCTCCGCCGCAGCCCCTTCCTGAGTTTCCGAGGTCGCCAGGCGGGCGTGGGCGCAGCGGGTGCTCCACTCCGAGCATACACGGCACCGCTTTGGGCAAGGACCTCGGTATCTGGAGGCAGGGACGCCGCCTCCTCCCATCCGGGATGGGACCGGGGCTGAAAGTGGGCCCCGCGTGTCACGCAGCGAGAGGGGACCAAGGACCTCGTTTCTGAGCTTCTGGAAAGTGCTTCGTCCCCCGTGCCAGGCTGCACCCGGACGCTGCCGCCCTCCGGGGAGAAGGTGCCAGGCCGCGCTCCACAGCTGCGACCTTCTGCGGGACTCTGAGGAAAGCGGGGGCAGAGAGGGGCGGCCAACAAAGTGGAAGGGAGGGGACCGCCGGCCGCGCGCCACCCCGCCCACAGGGCACCCGGAGCCGCTGCCGCCCCGCGCCTCCCTCGCCCTCCTGCGCCCTCGCCCGGGCGCCCCTTACCTCGGGTCGCGCGCCTGGCTCTGTGGAGCCGGTCGCACGCCGCACTCCGCGCCCCTCGGCGCGTGGCCCTCGCGGGGACGCCGGGCGGAGTTGGAGAAGTTTTGGGGGTCACTTTGTTCTCCACTCGGGCGCGCGCTGTGCGCCTGCGGCGACCGCGGCCACTGTTACGGCTGCCCCAGTCCCGCGCGCAGAGCCGGCGAGGCCCGAGCTGCGACCGCACCTCCCGTCCCGCCCCCGGACACGCCCCGGACACGCCCCAGCCCCGCCCCGCACCTGGCCTGGAACCCCCCGACTCCAGCTCCCGGCTAATGCCGGACCGTGTCCCTCGGTGCCTGCTTTTGGAACAACACAAATAATGAAAACAACAACTCCAGAGACACCCAGCACGCGCTCACTGTGAGCTCGGGGCTCTACCTGCGACCGCGGACGCGATGCGCCCATGCGACCCCGTCCTTTCCCCAAAGAGTTTAAAGACAGCGCTCCTTGGGTTCCACCAAGGAAAGGCGGGCAGAGGTCAGCGGCCACAGACTTCCCATCTCCTTCCCCTTCGGAGAGGAGACGGCTTCACAGCGGAGGTGGCAATAGAGTTGGGACTCGAGGGCCCAGTCGAATTGGGACCTTCCAGATGGAGAAGCTGCGATCTTGCGCGCGTGTGTGTGTGTGTGTGCGCGCGCGCGCGCGCGCGCGCGCGCGCGATTTGGCTCGATCTTGGCTCACAGCGACCTCCTTCTCCCGGGTTCAAGCGATTCTCCCGTCTCAGCCTCCTGAGGAGCTGGGATTACAAGCATGCGCCCCCAAGCCCGGCTAATTTTGTTAGTAGGGAAAGCGTTTCATCATGTTGGTCAGGCTGGTCTCGAAATCCGGACCTCAGGTGATCCGCCCGCCTCGGCCTCCCAAAGTGCTGGGATTACAGGCGTGAGCCACGGCGCCCGGCGGAAGCTGCGATTTTTATGAGAGAAGGCTGAGTGGCCCAGTGGGCCCGGACGCTGGGAAGGGCGAGGGAGCTCCGGAAACGCAGGAATGAAAGCTGCCTGGAACGCCAAGTTCCAGGAATTACTCTCCCTGCCCTGGGGGAAGGGAAAGTAGATGCAGACCGTACGTTAGGGTGGATCCTCCAAGAAGCAGCACCCAGTCAGGACAAATGCGGAGGGTTTTCTTGGGGGAAACGGCTGTGTAACTAAATGAGGAGGAGCTGTGAGAGCGGGAGCTGTGAGAGCTGGAGAGGGCCGCGCATTCTGCAAATCCGAGCCCAGGTGAAGGAGGCAGGGAAGCACCCATCCTGGCCTCTCTGCAGTCTAAGAAAAGTTCAGCAAGATCATCCATGAGGGCTTCAGCCAAAATTGCCCATCATGGGGATCCCGATTCTCCCTGGAACCTGCCTACCTTCGCGTCCACGCCGCCACCCGTCCTTGGCTGGGAGCAGCCAGATGGGAAGGATGGCCTTGGGCACAGTCCCAGGGCTGAAGTTCAGAGCACAGCAGCCTGGTCAGTTAGGTGCATGCAGTGCGTGAATACGACCCAGTCTCCGTAACTGGAGATGAGTGGAGAACTGTGAGTCAGAAAGACAGATGGAATTAGCTTTCCCACAACAAACCCACAGTTTCAAAATGAAGCCTCCAGGCTTTGCGGGGATCGGTCAGACCTGCTCTCCACCCTCAACCACCACGGGCTCTATACACACTGGCCGGTAGCGACTGGCCCCTCCCACCACGTAGCCCTCCCCTGGTCGTGTCTGCATCTTTGCGCACTTGGCTCTGCCTGGGAAAATATCCTCCCACACCACCCACCCTTTCGTGCTCAAGTCAAGCGTCACCTCTAAGGAGCTTTTCTTCCTTGACACTTATTTACTGGGTTTTTTTGTGGGGGGCGGGGAGGGGGTGTTGTTTTGCTTTGTTTTTTGAGATGGAGTCTGGCTCTGTCGCCTAGGCTAGAGTGCAGTGGCACGATCTCAGCTCACTCAACCTCCACCTCCCGGGTTCAAGTGATTCTCCTGCTTCAGCCTTCCCAGTAGCTGGGACCACAGGCATGAGCCACCACGCCCAGATAATATTTGTATTATTAGTAGAGACGGGGTTTCACCATGTTGGCCAGGCTGGTCTCTAACCCCTCAAATGAACCTCCCACCTCAGCCTCCCAAAGTGTTGGGATTATGGGCATGAGCCACGGTGCCTGGCCAACACTTTGTAAGTACTTCTTACTTCTGACCTTCATTTACCACACTGAGACAAGGGATGGGGGGTGCTGGTGTGCGTTTATTTATTTTTCTTGCTTCTTTTATTGCATTTTTCACACTTTTAAAATATTTTTCTGATTATAAAAGTAACATGTTTGTTGCACAAACTTGAAAAATACATAGAACTCAGATGGCTCCAGCTCTCCTGGTTCTTGTAGACAGACAACATCCTTTGACAGCCAAGTAACCAGAGTCTGAGCTCCCATCCTACGTGTATCCATCTGGGTCCCACCAAGAGAGAGACCACACAATGATTTCAACAGTGAAAGTTTAATACAAACAATTATTAACTACAACGGGATTAGAAGTAACGGGGAATTGACTAGGCTAGTAAGAAAGACAAAAGAAAATAGGAAGAGCAGATGGAAGCACTGAAGGAGCAGCCATCACCCCAGGGTGGAGAGAGTGCACCCAAGGAAAGCTTCCCCTTCCCCCGGGGTTAAGACTCAGACCCCGCTGGGGAAGGCACAGCCATGGTTCACTAAGTGGCAGAGAGGTCACTGAGGTGCCAACCAGTGGTACTTGCTAGAAATCCACCCTCACTTGCTGGTTATCTACCCTTTACAGTATGAAGAACACTGCTCACAGGGAGGTGTCTTCTGGAGGCTTTTCACTACAAAAGCACCTACAAAAAAAGCAGCATTCTTGGAAGAAGCAGGTGGCCACTGGGTACTCCCAGAGAAGCCTCCCAAGCTGCAGGAGCTGCTGAGCAGAAGCATGGCAACCTGGAAACAAAACTCTGTCCTCCTACAGTGCCTTCCCATGCCCCATACCCACCATGCTTAATAACAAGCCAGCTGGCAAAGGCCGTTGTTGAAAAGGCCTAATCCAGCTGGGTGCGGTGGCTCACGGTAATCCCAGCATTTCGGGATGCCTAGGCGGGTGGAGGTCAGGAGTTTGAGACCAGCCTGGCCAACATGGCGAAACCCCATCTGTACTAAAAATACAAAAATTAGCCAGGCGCGCTGGTCCGCACTTGTAATCTCAGCTACTTGGGAGGCTGAGGCAGGAGAATCGCTTGAACCTGGGAGGTAGAGGTTGCAGTGAGCTGAGATCACGCCGCTGCACTCCAGCCTAGGCAACTGAGTGAGATTCCGTTTCAAAAATACTACCAGCCTGGTCAACATGGTGAGACCCCGTCTCTACTAAAAGTACAAAAATTAGCCGGGTGTGGTGGTGGGTGCCTGTAATCCCAGCTACTCAGGGGGCTGAGGCAGGAGAATCACTTGAACCCAGGAGACAGAGGCTGCAGTGAGCCGAGATTGTGCCACTGCACTCCACCCTGGGTGACAGAGTGAGACTCCATCTCAAAATAATAATAATGAAAAAAAAAATAAAAGGCCTTGATCTGTTTTTGTAGAGAAGGCAAAAAGGATGAACCTGGGGCTAAGGGGCCATGATCCACTAACCAGCACACTCTACAGGCTCAGAAAGTCCAGGCGTCGTCCAGTTTCCTCTCCCAGACTCTTCCCGCACATTCCAGATGAATACTAATATTGCTACACGTCTCTCTGCTGGCACGTGTCCCCCAGCCACAGTTTAGTTCCTGTCCATGACTCCCCTGGCTGCAATCCTCTCTGTGCATTCCTGCCCCAAGGGCTTCGCCTCACCTGGAGGCACGGGCACCTCCTCTCCTAGTTTCCACAGGTATGAACAAGAGGTGAGAGTCAACAAAACTGGCTAAGGAACCAGAAGGGAATTCCAGAAGAATCTACCCCTGAAGATAAATTCAAATTTCTACCCCTTGCAAAGAGAAAAAGAGCAGCATGTTTAAAAAGGCAGCCCACTTTCCTCAGCATCCACTCACTTGATAACCCCCAAGGTTTCAAAACTACTCAGCTACAGGATCCTACTATGTCCAAAATATTTAATCACAATAGGCCAGGCACGGTAGCTCACACCTGTAATCCCAGCACTTTGGGAGACCAAGGTGAGTAGATCACAAGGTCAGGAGTTCAAGACCAGCCTGGCCAAGGTGGTGAAACCCATCTCTACTGAAAATACAAAAAATTTGCTGGGCATGGTGGTGGGCGCCTGTAATCCCAGCTACTCCGGAGGCTGAGGCAGGAGAATCACTTGAACCCCGGAAGTGGAGGTTGCAGTGAGGTGAGATCA
>NW_016107321.1:9882634-9886620 GCF_001604975.1 Cebus imitator
GCCACTGTACTCCAGCCTGGGTGAAAGAGTGAAACTCTGTCTCAAAAAAAAAAAAAAAAAAAAATTTACTAATAATATTAGCTGTAATCTCACTACCGAGAAGTAAGCATTTTGTCATATTCTCTTGCAGTCTTCAGACTCGGATTACCCAGATCTAAACTCTGTGAGGTTAGGGATCATGCCCCACTTATCTTTCCGCCCCTGGTCACTAAGTACATTTCCTGACATATATAGAAGGTGCCTAGCAATGTTCGCGGCATTGAATGTTTTTCAAAAGCTCTCTGGCACCAGAAAGTATTCAAGTATTTTTCTCTTGGTTTCATCAGACAAATTAGCCATCCTCTGAGTTCTGTCTCAAAGAGAGGTTCCTTAACACACCATTGTCACTTTTGGACAATTCCTTGAAGCAATATTAACTCTTGCTCACAGCACCTGAAGGAAGAGAGTCTTCCTGCCATATAAACTCTCTGCCTCAGCCTGGGCACCACTGGCTGCAGAAAGGACATTCACCACAACCACACAATGGCAATACCAGCAAAAAACTTTGCTGGTTTAATACCTATTTGTGTTTGGTTTCTGGGGAGGCCTCAGGAAACTTACAATCATGGTAGAAGGCAAAGGGGAAGCAGGCGAGTCTTACATGGCCAGAGCAGGAGAGAGAGATATTATAGGTATATTAATACCTATCTCTAAGGAGCTCAAATACTGTCTTGTTTTTGTTTTTTTGAGACAGAGTTTCACTCTTGTTGCCCAGGCTGGAGTGCAATGGCGCAATCTCGACTCACTGCAACCTCCGCCTCCCAGATTCAAGCAATTCTCCTGCTTCAGCCTCCCAAGTAGCTGGGATTACAGGTGTGTGCCATCACACCCGGCTAGTTTTTTGTATTTTTAGTAGCTACTGGGTTTCACCCTGTTGGCCAGGCTGGTCTCAAACTCCTGACCTCAGGTGATCCACCTACCTTAGCCTCCCAAAGTGCTGGGATTACATGCGTGAGCCACCACCCCTGGCCCTCTCAAATGCAGTCTTACATTACAGCCTGTTTATGGAAGAGAACTGGGATCCAGCAATGGTTACTTCTACTAAGTGCATCTCTACTGCTTAATTCCCCATAATGATAACAGGCTAATACACAGTCTCCCTCTCCCATGTCCCGGGATCTAGCCAACAGGCAAAGACTGCACAGGCTTAAGTCCAGCCCTCTTGCCAGCAGAGGCAGGCAGTCCTGCCAGTGGGTCAGGCTACTTTTGTAGTGGAGATTCCTAGAGAACAGCTTCTTCGAGGAAGGTCGCCGTTCTCCTTCCTCTCCTCACTTGGCCCGAGCCTCTCAGCTGGCGCTCGGGAGCCTGCTTGATTCACTTCACCGTTATTTCTCAAATCCCTGAAAGAAAGAGGTAGGCATGATTGGAATTCCAAAAACCTGTTTTAGCCCAAAATTTGATCCACCCTCCATTGCCTTCAAACCATTTGCACGTGCGTATGGTGTGCAGTTGAAGGATGCAGGCACGTGTGTGTGCACACAGGTGTTTTCTTTCTCTTGGAATTATTTTACCAGTTGTCCGCCCCACTAACAAGTTACTAGAGTCCAATGTATATATCTTTGCAGGAATATTAAAAAATGAAAGGCTACCTGGTAGGATTACTACACTGTGATAAAAGATCAATGTTTTGTTTAGACAGTTGCTCAAGATTCCCGGTCTAAAAACCTTGGATGGGACTACAGAGACTCCTGGCCACACCCAGCCCTATCACCACCCCATTCCTGAGCTGGAAGGCATCTCCAGGCATCTCTGAAGCAGAGACAGTGGTCCTCAGTGCTTCCTGGGAAGCATGTCATTCTTAAGTTTGGCAGGGAGTTTTGGGTGCAGCAGGCCAAGTTACAAAAACACTGATGTTAAGTTTGCTTCATTTCTCATAATTTATAAAGTTAGCGATATAGTTTGGATCTGTGTCCCCACCCAAATCTCATGTCAAATCGTGATCCCCAATGTTGGAGGCAGGGCCTGGTGAGAGGTGATTGGATCATGGGGCAGAGTTCTCATGAATGTTCTGGCACCATCCCCCATTAGTACTATACAGTGAGTTCTCACAAGATCTGATTGTTTACAATCTTCCCCCATCTCTCTCTCTCTCCTGCTCTGGCCATGTAAGACTCGCCTGCTTCCCCTTTGCCTTCTACCATGATTGTAAGTTTCCTGAGGCCTCCCCAGAAACCAAACACAAGCCGCCATGATTCCTGTACAGCCTGCAGAACCACAAGCCAATTAAACCTCTTTTCTTTTTTTATTTATTCTTTTTTTGTTTTGAGACGGAGTTTCACTCTTGTTACCCAGGCTGGAGTGCAATGGTGCAAACTTGGCTCACTGCAACCTTCACCTTCCGGGTGCAAGAGATTCTCCTGCCTCAGCCTCCCAAGTAGCTGGGATTACAGGAACATACCAACATGTCAGGCTAATTTTTGCATTTTAGTAGAGATGGGGTTTCATCACGTTGGCCAGGCTGGTCTCAAACCCCTGACCTCAGGTGATCCACCTACCTCGGCCTCCCAAAGTGCTAGAATTATAGTGGTGTGATCTTGACTCACTGCAACCTCCACCTCCTGGGTCCAAGCCACCACACCTGGCTCTTTTCTTTATAAATTACCTAGTCTCAGGTATTTCTGTATAACAGTGAAAGAACTATTTCAGTTAGTTTGATAAACATATCTGAAAACACAAAAGTGTTTTTAAATCAAAATGAAGTACTATTACACTATATATTTTAAGGATATTACCTCTTGTTTACCAAGTTATATCGTTGGTTCTTATTTTCACTGGAGCCCTCTGTATAGGAAATGTGTTTGCTGAACTCATAAACTTACTATGAAATGCAAAACTTAACACCATATGAGCACATCTTTTCTTTCAAATTTCCCTTTATGATGCTAAGTTCCAGTTTTCCAATTCCTTCACCCATTAAGCTTGTTCTTGGACTTCACGGAAGCTTTCACCGGCTGGACTAGTCCTGAATTCCTTGGACTTCCTTCCAAGACTCCACACTTCTACTCAGTCATTTCCACTCTGCCCTCAGCAGCACAGTCTCCCTAACTTTCTATTATATAAGTTCTTCTTATTATCATGGAAAATATTGGAGTCTGGAGTTTGGACCCCACTACTTTCAATGCTCACATTTCTAAGTATGCAGGAAGGGAAGAAAAATAGTCAATATTTCTGCTTGCAGACAAAGATAACTTAAGCCACATTTGAAGTTAAGGGTTGGCATAGGGCCAACTGGATTGCAGACAGGATCTTTAGAAGGGAAGTAATATTTGAAATTAAACTACCTAGACAATGGACTTCAGCCAGCTTTTACCTACTTGTAAAAGAGCTATGAAGTCTGTTTGCGTGTAGTGTGTGTGGTTGAATAGAGACGCACAAACCATCATGTACTTCCTCAAAAAGTGTTATGGTTTGGCAATGATATTTGATTTGGGGGTTTTTGTTTCAAAACCGGGGTATTAAATGAGCTAAACCTGAACTTGAGCTCATATTTATATAAAGGCCAATTTCTTCTGGGTTTAATATATCTTAAAAGGAAGAAAAATAAAGTCTCAGGGTATTATGTAACAATTATAATAGATATTCATCACATGTATCATATATAGCTATTATGTGAAATAAATAATATTTGCATATAAATACATATCGACTTACGTGGTTCTCTTATACTATTTCTTTTCTTTTCATTTTTTTTTTTCCTTTGAGACCAAGTCTCACTCTGTTGCTCAGACTGGAGTGCAGTGGTGTGATCTTGACTCATTGCAACCTCCACCTCCTGGGACCAAGTGTTTCTCATGCCTCAGCCTCCCAAGTAGCTGGGATGACAGGCATGAGCCACCACAGCCAGCTAAGTTTTGTATTTTTAGTAGAGACAGAGTTTCACCATGTTGGCCAGGTTGACCTCAGGTGATCCACCTGCCTCAGTCTCCCAAAGTTCTGGGATTACAGGC
>NW_016107321.1:9886925-9891063 GCF_001604975.1 Cebus imitator
GAGTAGCTGGGATTACAGGCACGCACCACCATGCCCAGCTAATGTTTTGTATTTTTAGTAGAGACGGGGTTTCACCATGTTGACCAGGATGGTCTCCATCTCTTGACCTCGTGATCCACCCGCCTCGGCCTCCCAAAGTGCTGGGATTACAGGCTTGAGCCACCGCGCCCGGCCTCTTAAAGGATTTTTATAAACTTTAGTGAAAAAATGGAAAAATGGCATCATACAGAAAACAAAAATCTGCTTTTTAAATTTTGTCTTACCAGGTACTGTAAATACTTTTGAGTTACTGGATATATGAATTAATGATCCTTATTGCCTTCAGTATGAGTAACAATACCTTGAATAGGGGACCACCAGATTGCCTAAGGTGGTGTGAACCAGCCCAGATTGGAAATGGAGCAGGTCAAAATCCCCATGCTGATCAGTAGTGGGATCGTGCCTGTGAATAGCCATTGCACTCCAGCCTGGGCAACATAGTGAGACCCCGTCTCTTAAAAAAAATAAAAATAAAATAACATAAAATAAACAAATAAACAAACAAAAAATACCTTGAACTTGCAGCTATCTTTGCTTTTTACCAAAACTTTCTAATTATAAGCTTTAACAAGGCAACAAATTCTAAAATCCAAATTCAAGCTTTTAAATTAGATATCGTTTTCCATAGGGCTGGCTCAAAGGTTAGACTTGTATCATAACACTGTAAAGCACAGCGTTCCATAAAAAAAATAATTTAAAATCACTTGACATTAAAATGTACTCCTCTAGATTATTATAAAACTCTCCTTAATACCTGCGGTGGCGTCCTTCTCTTTTCATATTTTGTAAGTCTTTCATGTCATTTAGGATGAGAGTCTCCACAAACACCTTTCACTTGTGGAATTCCCCCATAAAAACAGACAACGTGTTTTAAAGCTGCAGCCGTCAGAACGAGTGGCTAGACAGACACTCAGGGCAGGGAGCGCCTTTCCTCCCCTCCTCTCACCTTGGGCTGTCTTTTTCCATCATCTGCAGATACACACTCCAAGCAATGCCACCATCTGCAAATACACACTCCAGGTAATGCCACAGTAGAATGCAAAAAGCAATTGAGGATTTGGTTAAAGAGGTTAACTCAGTCTATTGTACATTTTAGAAAGTTTCTTTGTTAAACTACAATTTTCTATGATGAGAAAGGATATTACTGGTCGGGCATGGTGGCTCACACCTGGAATCCCAGCACTGTGGAAGGCTGAGGCGGTTGGATCACTTGAGGTCATGAGTCAGAGACCAACTTGGCCAACATGGTAAAAGCCCATCTATACTAAAAATATAAAAATTAACCGGGTGTGGTGATGCACACCTGTGATCCCAGCTACTCCAGAGGCTGAGGCACGAGAATCCATTTGAACCCAGAAGGTGGAGGTTGCAGTGAACTGAGATCACACCACTGCACCCCAGCCTGGGTTACAGAGCAAGACCCTGCCTCAGAAAAAAAAAAAATTCCAGTCCTAGCTGGGCATGATGACTCACACCTATAGTCCCAACACTTTGGGAAGCCGGATAGGAGGCTCCAAGGAGCCCAGGGTGTTGAGGTGCCACAGCACTTCAGCCTGGGTGACAGAGTGAGACTCTGTCTCAATAAAAACAAAAAATGAATCACCATTTTTCCTGGCCAGATGTCTCTCTACCATTCCAGATGTGAGTACACTAAGAAATGTTCACGAAGCTCTGACCACCACACATTTGCAAGAACAGTGAAAGTCAGCATAATGAAAGACAAAGCCTCGGTGCGCACACGTGAGCCCATGCAGCACAGCACAGAGAGCCCCAGCTGGAGTCGGAAGTTCTGGTTTAAACCTTGCCTTTATTTTTTCCTCAATTTTTAAAACTTGGTATGTAATAGATGTACACGTGATAATTTAATACATTGCCTTCAGTATGAGTAAATTGTAAAGATCAAATCAGTGTACTTGGGAATATCCATCACCCTTATTTTCTCTTTTTTTTTTTTTTTTTTGAGACAGAGTCTCAATCTGTCGCCCAGGCTGGAGTGCAGTGGCACGCTCTTGGCTCCTTGCAACCTCTGCCTCCTGGGTTCAAGCGATTCTGTGCCTCAGCCTCCAGAGTAGCTGGGATTACAGGCTTGTACCACCATACCCAGCTAAATTTTATATTTTTAGTAGAGATGGGGTTTCACCATATTGGCCCAGCTGGTCTCCAACTCCTGACCTCAGGTCATCCGCCCACTTTGGCCTACCAAAGTGCTGGGATTACAGGCATCAGCCATTGCACCCAAACCCCACCACCTTTACTTCATGCTAGAAACAGTCAAATTATTTTCTTCCAGTAATTCTGAAATATGCAATAGATTATTGTAAACTATATCCACCCTAATGATCTATCGAACACTAGGTCTCATTTCTTCTATCAAACTGTATATTTACACCCATTCATCAACGTCTCTTCACTGGCTTTACTTCTTACACTAGCTTTGTGACCTCAGGAAATGGCTTAATGCTCAGTGCCTCAGTTTTCCCGTCTGTGAAATGGGGATATTAATACAATTTACCTGATGGAACCATATGGGAATGAAATGAATTAATATTTGTAAAGCACACAATAAGTACTATCTGTTATGTAAGATAAAAACAGTTGCCTGGGCATGGTGGCTCAGGCCAGGCACGGTGGCTCATGCCTGCAATCCCAGCACTTTGGGAGGCTGAGGCAGGCAAATTATCTGAGGTTAGGAGTTCGAGATCAGCCTGGCCAACATGGTGAAACCCCATCTCTACTAAAAATACAAAAATTAGCCAGGCATGGTGGCAGGAGTCTGTAATTCCAGCTGCTCAGGAGGCTGAGGTAGGAGAATCGCTTGAACCCAGGAGGAGGAGGTTGCGCTGAGCCGAGATCCCACCATTGCACTCTGGGCAACAACAGCGAAACTCCATCTCAAAAAATGAAAAACAAAGAGAAGCCCTATACAGAGAGTGCAGCTCATCACAGAGTAGATGGGCCTGACCTCCAGACCTATGGGGAAGATAAAACTCTTCATTTCCTTAATAAACTCCTTTCTATTTTGAATTACAGTTCAAGACTTCCAAGTTAATTATCACTGTTACCACATGGATGTTCATTAAATCTTGGCTGTTGACGATTACGATAAGCTAGTCCCAGGCCAAGCTGGGAAGGTGATGTGGTCTGGGCCTTCCTTTACGTCTTCAGCATCTCCGCCAGGTCCCGGGACAGAACTCCCACAATAAACAACTGCTGGCTGTTGCTAAGAGCTCAAGCTGTGAACTTTCTCAGGGGATATTTGTGCTTTAATGAAAAACTGACGATGCCTTTGAGAACCACAGGAATGATGATGCCTGATGTAATCTCAGACACTCTTAGAAGCAAAGAAGGTACGTTAATCGAGGAGGAGGTCCCAGAGCCGTTCCATCACCCAGAAGATCAGCACTGATGATACACATTTATGGGAGAAAATATCGTCATTGCACAAAGTACTTTCAGGAGGCTGGGCACGGTGGCTCACGCCTGTAATCCCAGCACTTTGGTATGCCAAGGTGGGTGGATCACAAGGTCAGGAGATCGAGACCATCCTGGCCAACATGGTGAAGCCCTGTCTCTACTAAAATACAAAAACTTTTATACTTTCAGGAGACCAGGCATGGTGGCGCACAGCTGTAATCCCAGCCTCTCAAGAGGCTGAAGTAGGGAAATCACTTGAACCTGGGAGGTGGAGGTTGCAGTGAGCCGATAGCACCACTGCACTCCAGCCCGGTGACAGACTGACACTCGGTCTCAACCACTAAGCTGCCAAGACAGCCAGAGAAAAGATATCTCAATAACTTTAAGCAATAAAGTTCTGGCATCTGGAATATGTACAGAACTGTGACAAATCAAGTAATTTAAAAATTCATCATTGCAATTTAAAAAGATTGGAACAGTTACTATTGAAAAGAAGATGCTACTAAACATGTTAAAAGATGCTCAACCACACTAGCCATCAAGGAAATAAAAACTAAGACCACAGGCCAGGCGCAGCAGCTCACACCTGTAATTCCAGCAGTTGGAGAGCCGAGGTGAGAGGATTGCTTGGGGCTAGGAATTTAAGACCAGCTTCGGCAGTATAGTAAGATCCTGTCTCTATAAC
>NW_016107321.1:9891503-9907033 GCF_001604975.1 Cebus imitator
TATAATAGTCATAAATGGCTGGTGGGCATATAAATCTATACAAGCAATTTGGAAAAACTTTGACAATAACTACAGAAATTGAACAAATGCAGTCTCTATCACCAGCAATTCTACTCCAGTATATGTGCCCAGTAGAAGCAGAGGTAAGTGCATACTGGGTAGGTAGAATGATGTCGGACAGCATCATTATCTGCAATAGCTCAAACAAAGAACAACCCAAATGGTCGTTGACAGTAGAATAAACATATAAACTGTGGCATATTCATATCATGGATCAGTATACAGCATAGAAAATGAACCAACTCCTGTATGATTCTTATAAACATAATGGTGAGAGAATGAAGCTAGACATAAAATAGGAGGTACTAGGTGATTCCAGTTACATAAGTTCAAAAACAAATAAAATTCATCTATGTGGTAGGTGTCAGGATTGCCTTTGGCATAAGAGGGGGTTCTTATAATGCTCTTCTTCTTGAACTGGTTTTGAACTTGTGGCCTCAAGTCATCCGCCCACCTTGGCCTCCCAGAGTGCTGGGATTACAGGCATGAGCCACCATGCACGGCCAACACTTCTTTTTAAATGCTGCATCCTTGGCATAGTATCTTGAGCGAAGCAATAGCTCATAAATATTTGCTGTCAGATGGCTGGCACAATTTTCCTTCCTGGCTTCCTGGGAGGGGTGAGGGTGGGGGAGGAATGAAAGTGGCAGC
The DNA here is from genome assembly GCF_001604975.1 of Cebus imitator. NCBI lineage: Eukaryota > Metazoa > Chordata > Mammalia > Primates > Cebidae > Cebus > Cebus imitator. The sequence continues at coordinate 9,892,215 of NW_016107321.1, forward strand.
CTGAAGTTGTGGTTTAATCTTTTCAATGTAAGAATTTGTCATGTTCAAGTTCCTTACGCAAACCTATCAGCAAGTCACACCGGCTCCACGACACGGAAAAGCGATAAAGCAGCACTTGCAGAATTTCTCCCCATGAGGGAAAACAAAGGATCACATCTCGGTTCCCCTCAGGAGCACCATTCCCGATAACGTTAGACTTTAGTTATTCGCTGTCATGGTGTGCCAGGCCCTACACTCAGGGTTTGACACACACTATTTCACTTGATCCTCAAATCAACCCAAGGAGGTAGAAACTGTTATTCTTATTTTGCAACTAACACTAAGGGAGAGAAAATAACTTGTCCAAGTTTTCTTGGCTACCAGAAGTAGTGAAGCCAGGATTCAGATCCAAGTCTCCTGAACTCTAAAGCAAGGGCTCAGGGAAACACACACATAAAGAACAAGCAAATATCAAACACAAACACGGTCTTAGATGAGGAGTTGTGTACGCAAATAATTATTTTACCAGACAGTCTGTGCTAAGTGCCACGGAAGAGAACAGGCAGAGTGGAGTGATCCCCGAGGCAGTAGGAAATTCTGCCAAAAGCAATCAGGTAAAAAGTTCGTCTCTACAGTATCATGTGATGAAAGTCACTCTGAAATTTCAGATTAGAGACCTCCCCTATAATGACACAGTAGAGCTGGGCTGAGAGCAAACGCTTTCAGAATTCCTCCTTGAAGAGGAAAGATCTTGGATATAGATGTCAATGGAACACAGTCTAAAAGTTGGAGATGGCCCTAGGAAGTCCCCTCCTGGCTCTCATGGCACGATCTTTAAATATCTCATGGACAATGACGGGTTCTTTCCGTTTTTTTTTTTTTTTTTTTTTTTGAGATGGAGTCTCTCTCTGTTGCCAGGCTGGAGTGCCAAGGCACAGTCTCGGCTCACTGCAACCTCCACCTCCCGGGTTCATGCAATTCTCCTGCTTCAGCCTCCCGAATAGCTAGGATTACAGGTGCCCACCACCATGTCTGGCTAATTTTTGTATTTTTAGTAGAGACGGGGTTTCAACATGTTGGCCTGCCTGGTCTCGAACTCCTGACCTTGTGATTCACCTGCCTCAGGCTTCCAAAGTGCTGGGATTACAGGCGTGAGCCACCACACCGTCCCTTATTTTTTTCAGGAGTCTTGCTTTGTTGCCCAGGTGGGAGTGCACTGGCATGATCTCTGCTCACTGCAGCCTCCAATTCCCAAGTTCAAGCAATTCTCCTGCCTCAGCCTTCTCAGTAGCTGGGATTACAGGCACTCGGTCCCACTCCCAGCTAATTTTTGTAATTCTAGTAGATGGGATTTCACCATGTTGGCCACGATGGTCTTGAACAACTCCTGACCTCAGGTGATCCGCCTGCCTGAACCTCCCAAAATGCTGGGATTACAATGATGGTTTATTTCATTTTAGAGATGAGGTTTCACTGTGGTGCCCAGGCTAGTCTCAAACTCCTCAGCTTAAGTGATCCTCCTGCCTCAACCTCCTCAGTAGCTGGGACTATAAGCGTATGCCACTACACCCTGCCTTTATACATTTTCATTGCCAAACAAAAAACCAACCCACGGATAAATTTTCATTGCAGCATAGACAATATCCATCATGCAAAGATCCATCACAACACTGACCCACTTGCCATGTTTGAAGGAAAGGCAAAATGACAGATCCCACGTTGACAGATGATTATGAGTATGTTGTTACTCATGGTGAAACAGTAATTTTCTTCTTAAACAAAAAATGGCTTCAATGTCATTACCAACTGTCACACACCATTAACTGAAGTTGCTACACATTGTCCTAACATACTTTGAATTTATGTTCAGACATAGTTATATGCAGATACTGTGGTTTACTTAATTTGGCACACATCTCCGCATCGCTCCTGGAGTTGCAAATTCTACAGACTGGAGTCCACTTAAAGTACCAGGAATTTGGTACTTGGGGGAACACAAGAAAGACTACTGTTCAAGCAATGTTTTCAATTTATTTGTGCAGAGAAATCTTTCTTGGAAGCCTCGTAAGTTTCACATTCTTTTATTGAGGCTCTGTTTCAAAGTTCGGCTCATGAGTTCCAAACCTATGAGCTGAAACATTCTTCTACTAAAACATTTTCAGAAAAATAGTGTGAGATTGAAGATCACAGCATCGTCCACATGCTTAGACAGCACACATTCCTTTATTCCTTCATGAATCGACTCCTAAATGTGTATGCTGTGCTGGACACAGTGCAAGTCCCTGAAAATACAAAGACACAGCCGTTCCTGCCTTAGAGAAAGTTCCAGTCTAAAGCATGATTCTTATGAGGCTGATCCCACCCCAGACATTTTGAGGGCCAAGCTGAGGAGTGGCTAAACCTGATACTTAGCATCCTATCATCCAAGAGGGAAGCAAACAAGCCCAGTCTAGGGGTTTGGAGTCATTTAGGGCTTTTCCATCAGCCCTGGTGGCTCTCAGACAGCTACAGCCATAGGAAGGATTTAGGGATACTTTGTAAAATATCACCTTGCATCAGAGCCTCCAACAAAGGGAAAACTGAAAATCATGTTGAATTTGAAAGCTTAACTTTGCAACGCAATTTCCATCATAATACCGTCTTTAGCAGGGTGCGGTGGCTCATGCCGGTAATCCCAGCACTTTGGGAGGCCGAGGCGGGCAGATCACCTGAGGTCAGGAGTTCAAGGCCAGCCTGACCACATGGTGAAACCTTGTCTCTATTAAAAATACAAAAATTAGCTGGGCATGGTGGCACATGCCTGAAATCCCAGCTACTTGGGAGGTTGAAGTAGGAGAATTGCGCGAACCTGGGAGGCGAAGGTTGCAGTGAGCCGAGATTGTGCCATTGCACTCCAGCTTGGGAAACAAGAGCAAAATTCCATCTCAAAATAATGATAATAATAATAATACCTTCTTTATGTTTTCTTACTTCATGTTTTCTGTTTACTCCAAAAAAACACGAAGAAAATGTTTTCTGATTACTCCAAAAATGTATAGCCATTATTTAAATGAAAGGGATAAATATGGCTGTTGATTCAATGATGGTGGGAAGTCAGTGACAAGGAAATTAGACACTAGGGACCAACATGAGGAGCAGAGAATTCCAGATAATAACAGGACAAGCAAACAGCCTGCCTTTAGCTTCTCTGCACATGTCCTGCTAAGGAAATTCCAGAGCGTTTGGATAAGGGTCTATGTAAGGGCTAATCAAAATAAATACATGGACCCTATTATGTGAAACCTGCCCTCAGGTACGCAGTCCATCATTAATTAAGGTGGTTGTTTTTATAATTTACAGTGAGGCCACACAGCACAAGCTCAGTGAGATTATGAGCTCTGGGTCACAAAGAACAGATGAGAATCTTGCTTCCATTACTTTCTAGCTGTTTGATTTTGGATAACTATTAGCATTCTGGTGGACACAGCTTCCTCATGTGTAAAGTGGGGAGAGTAGCGACCTCGTGGGGAGAGTAGCTACCTCATGGGGTTGTTGTGAAGAGGTATGGGTCTGGCACAGTGGCTCACACTATAATCCCAGCACTTTGGGAGGCCAAGGTGGGTGAATTACTTGAGCCTATGAGTTCAAGATCAGCCTGGGCAACATAGTGAGACTCAGTCTGTATACAAAATTTATTTATTTATGGTTTTTTCTTCACTTATTTATTTATTTTGAGATGGAGTCCTCACTCTATCTCCCAGGCTGGAGTGCAGTAGCATGATCTCGGCTTACTGCAATCTCTGCCTCCTGGGTTCAAGTGATTCTCCTCCCTCAGCCTCCCAAGTAGTTGGGATTACAAGTGTGTGCCACCACACCCAGCTAGTTTTTTATATTTTTGGTAGAGATGGGGTTTCACCATGTTGGCCAGGCTGGTCTCGAACTCCTGACCTCAAGTGATCTATCCACCTCGGCCTCCCAAAGTGTTTGGATTACAGGTATGAGCCACTGTGCCCAGCTGTATAAAAAATTAAAAAATAAGGCCAGGCGTGGTGGCTCACACCTGTAATCCCAGCACTTTGGGAGGCCAAGTTGGGTGGATCACCTGAGGTCAGGAGTTCAGGACTAGCCTGACCAACATGGAGAAACCCCATCTCTACTAAAAATACAAACTTAGCCGGATGTGGTGTTGCATACCTGTAATCAGTGCTCCTCGGGAGGTTGACGCAGGAGAATCACTTGAACCCAGGAGGCAGAGGTTGAAGTGAGCCAAGATTGCACCATTGCACTCCAGCCTGGGCAACAAGAGCAAAACTCTGTCTTAAGGGAAAAAAGAAAAAGAAAAAGAAAAAAATAATAATTATCCAGGCGTGGTGGCACATGCCTGTAGTCATAGCTACTGGGGAGACTGAGGTGGGAGGATCACCTGAGCCCAGGGAGGTTAAGGCTGCAGTGAGCTGTGATCACACCATTGCACTCCAGTCTGGGTGACAGATGAGTGGGAGAGCAAGACTCTGTCTCCAACACACACACACAAAACAATAACAATAAAAAAAATAAGGTAATACACGTAAGGCGTTTACTAGATTCCCCAGGCCTATAACAAGTACCCTTTTAAAAAATGTTAACATCATTAATGTTTAAGTATCAAATTCTTCAAATTTTCCAAAATTACAAGTAGGCTTTATATGTAATTTACTATATATGTATATATATAAAACTCTGAGAGCTCACGAGGGTTTTGAAGGAGGTGATTTTTCAATTTTAAAATAAACTGGCCCGTATGGGCTTCCAAAAATTGCACTGCAAATTAAAAATAAATAAAGTCCTTAAAATGGCCTATTAAAAAAATATCCTGCTATGTCCTGGAGTTCCCAAATTTCTCTGTAGAAGTTGGAACCATTTATAAAAATTAAATGCAACTGTGCCCTAAATACCAATATATCTCCCACACATAGGTTTTTATACTTTCTCAGCCGTCTAGTTAGTCTGTTTGTGAAAAGCTTCCTTAATTATATGAAATTAGTCATGTACCATGTAAAGAATGCACCAGAAAAAAAGCAGTCAGGATTTCCATTTCACAGGAAATTTTCTGAAAGGCCTGAGATCAGAAACAGGAAATAAACGCAATAAAGCAAGCCACAGCGCACCATAAGCAGACTCTTGTGTAGCTCGTACAGTCTCTCCACAGCCAGAGAGGGGGCTGCACACTCCATCGCGTTCTAGCAGCGCTATTTCCTCCCTCCTCACGGACACAACAGTTTGTCTTATGAAGTAATTATTAGTTCACGTTTCTGCTGACCATCTGGGAAAAATGTTGCAAGCCGCCCCTTTGCACAAGAGACATTCCCTCCTGCTGCTAGAGTCGCACGTGTGGTTTAGCTCACTGTTAAACTTGCACTGCAAATTCTTTGGGTGTTACTCTGTGCAAATAATGAAATAAAAACCAGTTTTGTTGCGTGTTGTTCTAACTCGGCGCTGACCACGTGGAAGGTTCTAGTGATGGAGAAATGCATGTAGAAGACCAGACAGATCCTTTTAGACATAAAGAAGAGAAACGGCCAGGTGTGATGGCTCACGCCTCTAATCCCAGCACTTTGGGAGGCTGAGGCAGGTGGATCACCTGAGGTCAGGAGTTCGAGATCAGCCTGGCCAACATGGCAAAACCCCATCTCTACTAAAATTACAAAAATCAGCTGGGTGTGGTGGCTTATGCCTGTAATTCCAGCTACTGGGGAGGCTGAGGCAGGAGAATCGCTTGAACCTAGGAGGCAGAGGTTGCAGTGAGCTGAGACTGCGCCACTGCACTCCAGCCTGGGTGACAGAGCAAGACTTTGTTTCAAACAAACAAGAAACAAGCATTCCCCACTGTCATCATTGTACAAAATAAAGTTTAAGAACATTACTTTTAGAGAGTTTTTATCAGAATCAGTGCAAAGGCAATCCATCAGTTCGTCAAACCAAGTAAACTCAATCTAATGTTTGGGGCTGCAAGGCTGATGTCAGGCAGGTCTATCATTAATTTTACTTAGCATCACAGTCTCTGCCCCTAAAAGGCAATAAACAATGATATGATATACCTGTTCAATGTTCAGCCGGCTGTTCCAAGGACCTTCCTCAGGTCATTGGATTGTTCTAATCTCTGCTTTCCTCATCTGCAAAGTGAAGGGTTGGACTCAATAAACTGTAAGTACTTTTTCAGCTTAAAAAAATCATGCAACTTGTACCACCTAACTTTATTGACATAGACACGTTAAGCAGGCACCTGCAATGCTGGCCAGTACTTTTATTCTTTCTTGCCTGTGCCACCCTTCCAAATATTACACAAACATTGCACACCAGTTTAGAGGCAGACGGAAAGAAGAAATAAGAGTAGTGAAACAGACACGTCTGAGGTAAATTATGTCTTCAGGCTCTAGTTTTAATTATTTTTTCTTTTCTTCTTCCTTCTGTTGAATAATGCTCTTCTTTCTTCTGTTACATAGTGATTGAGTCCATCATCTTTAAGGCATTTGTTTACTTATTTATTTTGTGTATTTATTTATTTTGAGACGGACTTCTCACTCTGTCGCCCGTGGGGAGTGCACTGGCACGATCTCGGCTCACTGCAACCTCCATCTCCTGGGTTCAAGCGATTCTCCCACCTCAGCCTCCCAAGTAGCTAGGACTGCAGGCACACACCACCACACCCATCTAATTTTTGTATTTTTGGTAGAGACAGAGTTGGCCAGGCTGATCTTGAGCTCCTGACCTCAGGTGATTTGCCCTCCTCGGCCTCCCAAAGTGCTGGAATTATAGGCGTGAGCCACCACACCCGGCCCATTTGTTTATTTATTGATTCATTCATTCAACACTTAGGAGTATGCAGTATATTCCAGCATAAGGCTGAGTGTTGAGAATGTGGAAATGTACAAACACCTTGACCTCATGTGGTTTTCCCTCTACTAAAATCTACGTTTACTCCAAACAGTTCATTCACAGCATTTTTTTTTCTCCTCCTTCTGAAAGGATGATGTAGACAACATTTTTAAAACATAAAGCCCAGGCCAGCACTTTGGGAGGATGAGGCAGGCAGATCACCTGAGGTCAGGAGTTGGAGACCAGCATGACCAACATGGAGAAATCCTGTCTCTACTAAAAATACAAAATTAGGCTGGGCGCGGTGGCTCACACCTGTTAATCTCAGCACCTTGGGAGGCTGAGGCGGGCAGATCACTTGAGGTCAGAAGTTCGAGACCAGCCTGGCCAATATGGGGAAACCTCGTCTCTACTAAAAATACAAAAAATTAGCTGGGCAAGGTGGCACACACCTGTAGAGCAGTGGTGCAATCTCGGCTCACTGCAACCTCTGTCCCCTGGGCTCAAGCGATTCTCCTGCCTCAGCCTCCCAAGTAGCTAGGATAACATAGGATAACAGGTATTTGCCATGCCCGGCTAATTTTTGTATTTTTAGTAGAGACGGGGTTTCACCATGTTGGCCAGGCTGATTTCAAACTCCTGACCGCAAGTGACCCATCTGCCTCGGCCTCCCAAAGTGCTGGTATTAAAGGCATAAGCCACAGTGCATGGCTGGAATGTTCATTAAAAATGCATATTTCGGCCGGGTGCGGTGGCTCACGCCTGTAATCCCAGTGCTTTGGGAGGCCGAGGCGGGTGGATCACGAGGTCAAGAGATCGAGACCATCCTGGTCAACATGGTGAAACCCCGTCTCTACTAAAAATACAAAAAATATCAGCTGGGCATGGTGGCGCATGTCTGTAATCCCAGCTACTCAGGAGGCTGAGGCAGGAGAATTGCCTGAACCCAGGACGTGGAGGTTGCGGTGAGCCGAGATTGCGCCATTGCACTCTAGCCTGGGTACCAAGAGTGAAACTCCGTCTCAAAAAAAAAAAAAAAAAAAATGCATATTTCTGGCCAGGTGTGGTGTTGGGGAGTGTGTAATCCCAGCTACTCAGGATGCTGAGGTGAGAGAATTGCTTAAACTGGGGAGGCAGAGGTTGCAGTGAGCCCAGATTGTGCCACTGCGCTCCAGCCTGGGTGTCAGAGTGAGACTTTGTCTCAAACAAACAAAAAAATGCTTATTTCTGGCCCCACTTCCTGAGATTCTAATTCTCTGGGTCTGAAGCAAGGGTAAAGAATCTGAATTTTGACAAGCACATCCAGGTGATTTGGATGCAGAAACTGAACGCTGAGAAACAGGGTCTTAAAGCATCTCTGCTCCACCTAGACCCACCCTCCGGGAACAGGAGTGGAAAGCACCACTGACAGACAGGCGGAGCTGCCGAGGTGAAGTCTGACACCTGCGAGTATCATGTGTGTATCATGCTTTGAAGAATACCTCTGTAGCATTGCCATTAGAATAATAGATACACCATTATCAGTAATGGCATGCTGGTGACAAGTGCTGTATTCAAATCATTTATTTTTCTTAACTGTTTCATGCTTTGTTAAAGTCAAGTTCATTTCTCAAGAGCAAGCTAAATGCCATACTCTTAACTGCAGAGGCTGGGCGCAGTGGCTCACACCTATAATTTCGGCACTTTTGGAGGCCAAGGCGGACAGATCACTTGAGATCAGGAGTTCCACACCAACATGCCAAAACCCCCATTTCTACTAAAAATACAAAAATTCGTGGGGTGTAGTGATGTGAGCCTGTAACCCAGCTACTGAGGAGGCTGAGAGGGGAGAATTGCTTGAACCCGGGCAGCGGAGGTTGCAGTGAGCGGAAATCAGGTCACTGCACTCCAGCCTGGGTGACAGAGCAAGACTTGTCTCAAAAAAAAAGAAAAGAAAAAGAAAAGAAATTCCTTGAGGAAAAGGGGAGAGGTTGGTCTAGTTTTGCTCACAACTGTATCACTAGCACCCACACTTGCTTTGCACATAACTGGTGTAGGATAAATGCGTTTATAAATGAATTCAATAAAAAAATGAAATAGTATGAACATTCGGATAATGCTTCTGTGCAGGGAAATGTCACATTCTTTTTTTCAGACCATGAACTGTGTTCCCGCACAAATTCTTGGCCATTATAACATTGATCAATCCTTTATTGGAAAAGTGATCACATGTATGTTTAAGAATGAGTCGGCCGGGCGCAGTGGCTCAAGCCTGTAATCCGAGCACTTTGGGAGGCCGAGGCGGGTGGATCACGAGGTCAAGAGATCGAGACCATCCTGGTCAACACAGTGAAACACCGTCTCTACTAAAAAAATATAAAAAATTAGCTGGGCATGGTGGCACGTGCCTGTAATCCCAGCTACTTGGGAGGCTGAGGCAGGAGAATTGCCTGAACCCAGGAGGCGGAGGTTGCGGTGAGCCGAGATCGCGCCATTGCACTCCAGCCTGAGTAACAAGAGCGAAACTCGTCCCAAAAAAAAAATGAGTCAACTACAAGTCCACACAGAAATAGAAGACGAGAAATCTGATGCTTTAGAGGAAATTTGGCCTTTCTTCCCAGGATCAGTCTATACATCTGAATTCCCAATTTTCCATTACTCTAAGCCACAAGTTTCTTCAAGGCTCAGTGTATTTTAATTAAACTCCAGTAACAAAGCACAGGCTTTCTAAACTTCTTACTGGTTGACACCGCTATGCTTCAAAGCAGGGTTTAAAGAAACAGTGAGGAGGGAATATTAACCAACTCATTAGAAGTTCGCATTATGCTTATGCAAAACAGAACCACAGAAGAGCGCGGTTCAGTTAGATCCTGAGTTCATTCAACGGCACTTGATAGTGTCATTGCCCTTCAGGATTGGTGTTTTGTTCCTTTATTTCCCTGTTTTGTATTCACAAAGCTCTGTCTATGTGACTCAGCCTATGAAAATGCTTAGCTTGGCAATCAACAGGGGTATTCCCCATGCAGGCCTTAGCAAAAGTCCAGGAGAAATAAGAAGGCCAGCACTTGCACCCCCTTTCCCCATGTGCCCTCTGTAGAGGGTCCCAACAGCCCTTGCCAGTGGCCACAGTGGAAGGTGGAGGCTGGAAGGGAAAGCCGTGCAGAGCTCAGCCTTGCCCAGAGAGGCAGCTAGAAAACCAGATGGGATTTTCTGGGAAACTGACTTTTCTTTCTTTCATTTCTCCTTTTTCTTTCTTTCTTCCTCCTTCCCTCTCTCTCTCTTTTTCTTTCTCTCCCTTATTCCCTTCCCTCCCCCCTTTCTTTTCTTTCCTTCTTTCTTCCTTTTTCTGTGGGCCTTTTGTGAGAATAACAGGATCAGCAATCTCAAAGAAATATCTAGCTAGCAAAGCTTTCTGTGGATAACTGTGGCCTTCTCTCGTGTGTCACTGTCTCAAAGTTGGCCCTTCACTATCAATGTAAGAGATGCAGGAAAGTTATTTTAAAAAGCATAAAGAGGCCAGGTGCGGTGGCTCAAGCCTGTAATCTCAGCACTTTGGGAAGCCAAGGCAGGCGGATCCCTGAGGTTGGGAGTTCGGGACCAGCCTGACCAACATGGAGAAATCCTGTCTCTACTAAAAATACAAAAAAAATTAGCCGTCCATGGTGGCGCATGCCTGCAATCCCAGCTACTCAGGAGACTGAGGTAGGGGAATCTCTTGAACCCAGGAAGCAGAGGTTGCAATGAGCTGAGATCCCACCATTGCACTCTAGCCTGGGCAACAAGAGTGAAACTCTGTCTCAATAAATAAATACATAAATACATAAAAGCATAAAGAAACAAAGAGAAACTTCAAAAATGAACCCTCACTATAATAGCCGCACTTACCATTAATCTGAAAAGCATCACCTGACCCGATGGGAACCTGCAGAGTGTGTGACCTGCCACCCACAGTATCAGGTATTGGCCTCAGCCACCAAGAGAATCTTGGTTCAGGACATTGAGCCATCATTATCCTTGAAATATATACTATGGAATGACTTTCGGACTCTGAACACAATTATAATATTCACCAAGTCTGCCAAGTTTACCACAAGAAAAAAAATGTAGTTTAAATATTAAACAACTCAGGCTGGGGGCAGTAGCTCACCTGTAATCCTAGCACTTTGGGAGGCCGAGGCAAGCAAATCGCCCGAGGTCAGGAGTTTGAGACCAGCCTGACAAACATGATAAAACCCCATCTGTACTAAAGATACAAAAATTGGCCAGGCGTGGTGGCTAATGCCTGTAATCCCAGCTACTCGGGAGGCTGACGCAGGAGAATCGCTTGAACCTGGGAGGCAGAGGTTGCAGTGAGCCGCGATTGCACCATTGCACTCCAGCCTGGGCAGCAAGAGCAAAACTGCATGTCAAAAAAAAAAAAAAAAATTAAACAACTCAATTTCTTGGCCAATCCCCTCCTAAAGTAGACCGAGAAATTCATTTGCAATCTGCAACCATTCATTTCACAGACAAGAGTGTGTTTCCGTGAAGGGGTCTCAAAGGTTATTCACCCCAGTAACAATATGGTCCCCCTGGAAGCATCTTTGAGAACTGGATGGCTGCATTCCAGCCACAGAGCCATAAAGTTTAAAGTCCAGGAAGTGAGTTGAAATCTCCATTTTAGTGTGCTGTTTTCAAATCCCCAGGTCAGCATTTGCTGGAGAGTTTTAAAGGAGAATTCAAGATTTGGAAGAAGCTGCAGGCTTGCTGCCTCTCGAGTGTTCCAGAATCATTCTGCTCCTGAGTGTGCAACATCTCGAATCATCCTCAGTGTCCCCATGCTGCCATCTGTGGATAAGTGCATTGATTTGTGGTAGGTAAATGCCAAGCACTCAATCCAGGAAATTGTCATCTGAATGATTTACACACATGCCCTGAGCCCCATCGGGCACTAAAGAGATGGATGCTCTGCGAGTAAATCTTGCATGCATTACCATTAATTTAAAATAATCCGAGTTGGCAGTCAAAAGCATACTTTTCAATAAGCAGCCAACTTTTCTTCTATTAAATCTTAAGGAGACTATATTATCAACCTCTGGGAAACAGTATTTGCAAGAAGATGAACTTGAGTAGGTTTAAGAATTTAGCAGTGTTAAGCTGCCTGCCACAAACGTGTGAAGTCCACGTGTACATGTGTGACCAGCACGTCAGACCATCAGAGCTCCTGTGGCCCCCACAGCCATCTCTGTCCAAACACAACCATCAAAAGTAATCAGACTGCTCTGATAATGACGCCGTCCTGAGAGGGGGACTGAGGAGCACTGCAGGTACAGAGGACAGGTTCAAAGTCTGTGCAGAAGGAACCTGGACCGTGTGCTCTTGGAGATCGGAATCCAGTGAGGCGATTAGATGGTGTGAGTGAGAGTGTCAAGTAACAGTGGGTGGCCATGTGCCAAAAGATTGGACAGAGCGGTGGGGAAGGAGAGAGCAACGTGATGGTGGGAACAGGGAAGGTGGGACAGAGGTGAGCTAGGCTTACCCTGAGCCAGGCAAAGGCCCAGAACCTGGAGAGGAGGGAGTGTTATATAGAAGGGAAAGTGTTATATACTAACAATGCTGGCTGGTGAAGGGTTGAGAGCTATGAGAGGCCCTGAAGGGAGCAAAGGCAGGAACAGAAGTCATGATGGGATGTGGAGCTCCCTGAAGGTCAGCTGGGAGTGCCTGTTCTCTACTGGAAAGCCCAGATACCAGAGGTCTCAGAAGAAGGGAGGAAAAGAAGCCAATGTTTTACAAGGATGAGCACAGAGGCTGTGCTCTGTAGGAAGAAGTGCCAGCCTGGCAGTGGACACGGCCTTCGGGATGCTGCTGACCTCTGGGTACCTGGGCTAAGTGATGGGTGGGTCTTCCCAGCTCTGCTCAAGATCACCACTGGGATATGGGAATAAGATACCAGAATTTTGATTTTGGCCAGGTACAGTGGCTCACTCCTGTAATACCAGCACTTTGGGAGGCTAAGGCGGGCTGATCACTTGAGGTCAGGAGTTCAAGACCAGCCTGGCCAACATGGTAAAACCCCATCTCTACTAAAAATACAAACAAACAAACAAATTAGCTGGGCATGGTGGTGTCTGCCTATAGTCCCAGCTACTCAGGAGGCTGAGACTGGAGAATTGCTTGAACCCAGGAGGCGGAGGTTGCAGTGAGCTGAGATCATGCCATTGCACTCCAGCCTGGGTGACAGAGCTTGACTCTGTCTAAAAAAAAAAAAAAAAAAGCATATGATATGTAAACAATCAAAAATTGGGAGAGTGGATTATATCTCAAATAAACAAACTTTAAAAATGGGGGGAGCAGATGCAAATATATTAGGTTAATGTGCATGAACAGAAGAGTTTGGGGGAAAATACTCCACATGCAGGGGCCTGAGCTAACAGTGCTGGCCGGTGAAGGGTTGGGAGCTACAAGAGGAAAAAGGAACTCCGTGAGCCGGGGTGGGGAGGTGCAGGAATTGGAAGGAAGAATGGTGTGTACACCATCTCTCGGGTGTTTCATCTGGGGAATCAGGAGAGATCTCTCTACCCCTGTCAGAGATAGATAAGGCTGGTGGGAGTTGATCCCACAAGATGGGCTGGAGACCCCAGGACCAATGGTCCCTGTGGAAGGCCCTCCAAACCAGAAAGGAAAGTGTCAGAAGAGGGGAAAGAAAAATGGGACATTCAGTATCCCAGAGGTCAAGGGAAGGGAGACCTTTAAGGGGACAGGATGGACAGCAGGATGAGGGAGCTCAGATGGAATGACCCTGAGAAATGACTCTTGGAATTTCACAAGAAAGTCACTGAAGACTTCTTAGAAAGGGCTTCAGTAGAGAGGAGAGTGTGGAGGCCGGACTGCAGGGGGTTAAGAAGGGAACGGGTGGAGAGGAAATGAAGGCAGTGGGTCGTGTTTAGTTTTCAACTATTAAAATGTCAGGGTCAAAGTCAGAACTGCAGGGGTGGGAGGGTGTAATGTGAAGTTTTTCCTTTCATCTGGGACCCCAGAGGAATTCCACAGTGCTACTTTAACAGTAGTAAGTGGTAACTGCAGCTAGGGCAGTGACACGGCATGGGAGATGGTGAGGCCATCAAGTACCCAGTCCTGTCACAGAACCTTCCACAGGGCTCAGGTTTGGTCTGTGAGTTTGTGTGTAGTAGAAAATATAAGGGCGCTTGAGCTGGGCGCAGTGGCTCACACCTGTGATTCCAGCACTTTGGGAGGCCAAGGCGGGTGGATTACGAGGTCAGGAGTTCAAGACCAGCCTGGCCAACATGGTGAAACGCTGTCTCTACTAAAAATACAAAAATTAGCCGGGTGTGGTGGTGGGTGCCTGTAATCCCAGCTACTACTCAGGAGGCTGAGGCAGAGAATTGCTTGAACCTGGGTTGCGGAGGTTGCACTGAGCCAAGATCGTGCCACTGTACTCCAGTCTGGGTGACAAAGTGAGACTCCATCTTAAAAAAAAAAAGTATGTAAGAGAGCTCGAATTTTATAAAGTCAGAAGGGATACTTAATTGTCAAATCCACACGTGATTAGAAGTCTGAAAATTTCTCCCAAATGTCACATCCTAGTCAGAAGATCTGAATAGAAATAAGAGTTAGGAAGAACTGTGAACTCATTTGACGTCGGTATCAGACTCTCATCCACAAGCAGCTGGACATCTGGTCCCTCTCAGGTGAGACGTCTGCAGAGGTGACCGAGGTTTTTGACTCTTCCGATGGGTCTCTGGACACCTGCGAGATACCACTCCAGTATTTTGGCTTTGCCCCAGGTACAAAATTGTTTACTATCCATTTGACAAGAGTCAACATAAGTTCAAAGCCACATGTGAGAACCAATTAGTGCTTATAAAATTCTTTGAGAGCTGTAGATGAAAGGAGTGATTTCAGTGCAGAATATTATCATCTGCTAACGATGGGGTACATTGAACAAACCAGATTCTCCCAGAGAATAACCGATATCCTAGGAATAAAATCAGTAATTTGTTTGGTTGGGTGTCTTTCTTTCTTTCTTT
>NW_016107321.1:9908738-9910403 GCF_001604975.1 Cebus imitator
TGCCATGGAGTGCTAGGCTGACGAGGTCCTTTTTTGATTAATGGAATCTGATATTATAATATCATTATTGACTCAGGCAAATCACGAACTGCTAGTACCAGTGAGTGCAGCTGGTAAGAATAAAGTAATGATGGGGTGGGGTGTGCTGGCTCACACCTGTAATCCCAGCACTTTGGGAGGCCAAGGTGGGCGGATCACCTGTGGTCAGCAGTTTGAGACCAGCCTGGCCAACATGGCGAAACCCTGTCTCTACTAAAAATACGAAAATTAGGCAGGCGTGGTGGTGGGCACCTACGGTCCCAGCTACTCAGAAGGCTGAGGCAGGAGAATCACTCGAACCCAGGAGTGGGAGACTGCAGTGAGCCAAGATTGCAACACTGCACTACGGTCTGGGCAACAGAGTGAGACCCTATTAAAAAAAAAAAAAAAAGTAATGATGGGCCCAGGGCTGGCTGTGGTCCAGGCCTTGGCTCTTTGCTGCCAGATGGTCCTATAGACTTGTCTGTGCCTTGGGTGATGGGGAGAGGGGCATAGTGTGGTTGGCTCAGCACAATCACAACATGGGCCCCTGGAAAAACAGGAGCATCCACACGAGGGATACCTGAGGCTGGAGGTCTGCCAGGGAGAAAAGGTGATGACAAAGAAAGATAGGAGAGCTGGGTTCGGTGGCCCATGCCTGCAATCCCAATACTTAGGGAGGCTGAGGCAGGAGGATTGCTTCAGCCCAAGAGTTCAAGACCAGCCTGGGAAACATAGCAAGATCCCATCTCTACAAAAAATAAAAAATTAGCTGGGCATGGTGCCTCATGCCTGTAGTCTCAGCCACTTGGGAGGCTGAGGCTGCAGTGAGCCATGATCATGTGACTGCACTCCAGCCTGGGTGACAAAGCGAGACCCTGTCTCAACAACAACAAAAGGAAATAGAAGCTATAAGAAATAGGGCTTCATGGAACTATGTCTTGGCAAAGGGACAAGAGGGAGAGTAAAGTGTAAAGATGAAGGTGAGAATGTCGTCAGGGAATTACTCAAGGCAGCTCCTTCCCATCCTTTTTTGTTTGTTTTTGTTTGTTTTAGACTGGTTCTTGCTCTGTCACCCTCCCAGGCTGCAGTGCAGTAGTGTAACCATGGCTCACTGCTGCCTCAGCCTCCCCAGGCACAAGCGATCCTCCCATCTCAACCTCCCAAGGAGCTAGGACGACAGGCGTGCACCACCATATCCAGCTAATTTTTGTATTTTTTGTATAGACAGGGTTTTGTCATGCTGCTCAGGCTGGTCTTTAATTCCTGGGCTCAAGTGATCCGCCCACCCCGACCTCCCAAAGTGCTGGGATAATAGGGGTGAGCCACCGCGCCCAGCATGCTTCCCACCCTTGACCTCTCCAGGCTCAGTGTGCTGTCAGGGGAGCCTCAATGTCCTCTGCACAGCCCTGAGTCTGTGAGCGCCTGCGCGGTGGTGGAGTAAGGGCTGTAGGCAAGTTTGCACGCCTCAGGGCAGGAAGGGAGAAGAAAGCCGGAGCTATAAGAAACAGGGCTTGGCTGGGCGCAGTGGCTCGAGCCTGTAATCCCAGCACTTTGGGAGGCCGAGGCGGGTGGATCACGAGGTCAAGAGATCGAGACCATCCTGGTCAACATGGTGAAACCCCGTCTCTACTAAAAATACAAAAA
>NW_016107321.1:9910488-9928380 GCF_001604975.1 Cebus imitator
TGTGGTGAGCCGAGATCGCGCCATTGCACTCCGGCCTGGGTAACAAGAGTGAAACTCTGTCTCAAAAAAAAAAAGAAACAGCGCTTCGTGGAATTATGTCTTGGCAAAGGGACAAGAGGGAGAGTAAAGTGCAAAGATGAAGTAGCAGGCTGGCACATACCTGCTTATGTTCCCTGGGCTCAGATGCTCAGGTGAGGGAGAAACCCCGGGCGCGCTGCTGTGGGGTTTGTGTCTAATACTAAGGGCTCAACCCCAAGGTGCACACCCACAAAATCTCATTTAGGGTTCAAAGAGGTAACAAAAGGAATGTGTGTGTTTACCACATGTGAACCCACAGCGTGAGTTTGGCACACACAAAAACATATGCCCACATGTTTACCCTCTCAAATTTTACAGGGCAAATTAGGAGGCTGGTTCAAATAACATGGCAATAAAACATCAAGCGTTTGCACTACAGTCTCTCAGCAGGCATGGGAAAATGGGGCGGCCACTAATATAACGAGAAAGTAATAGATGGAGGAACCATCCAGAAACAGTTTCAAGGCCACAGAATTTTTCTTCTTATCCACAACAAAGTCTCAAGAATGCAAGACCATGGGCACAGGCTGGAAAACTGCACAGAAATGGCGTTCTCCTGATGTGAGAGATTCCCATGGCAGCCTCAGTTCACAGAGGTTTCACCTCGAATTTCTCTGTGGAGGGTTGTATAGGAAGCAGCTGAGTGGAGCTCTTGAAATTAGGGCATGAGGCCGGGCGCAGTGGCTCAGCTTGTAATCCCAGGACTTTGGGAGGCCAAAGCAGGTGGATCATGAGGTCAGGAGATCTAGACCATCCTCGCCAACATAGTAAAACCTCATCTCTACTAAATACAAAAAAATTAGCCGGGCATGGTGGTGCGTGCCTGTAGTCCCAGGTACTCACTCAGGAGGCTGAGGCAGGAGAATCACATGAATCTGGGAAGTGGAGGTTGCAGGGAGCCAAGATCACATCACTACACTCCAGCCTGGGCAACAAAGCGAGACTCTGTCTCAAAAACAAAAAAAAAAAAAATCAGTATTTTTACCAATAACAAGAAGTTTTGGTTTGGGGGTTGTTTCTTGTTTTTTGTTTTTGGAATAGTTGGGGTTTTGCTGTATTGTCCAGACTGGTCTCAAACTCTTGACTTCACATGATCCTCTAGCCTTGGCCTCCCAAAGTGCTGTGATTATAAGCAGGAGCCACCACATCTATTCTAACAAGAGGTGTTTTTTGGATTTTTTGTTTGTTTGTTTGAGACACAGTCTCACTCTGTCGCCCAGGCTGGAGTGAAGTGGCATGATCTCAGCTCACTGCAACCTCCACTCCCAGGTTCAAGTGATTCTCCTGCCTCAGCCTCCTGAGTAGCTGGGATTACAGGTGTGCACCACTGCACCTAGCTAATTTTTGTATTTTTAGTACAGACAGGGTTTCACCATCATGGCTAGGCTGGTCTTGAACTCCTGACTTCGTGATTCATCTGCCTAGGCCTCCCAAAGTGCTGGGATTACAGGTGTGAGCCACCGCACCGAGCCCCTTACCTCCATTTTGTGGATGAGGAAACCAAGCTAGGAAGAGATAGAGTCCAAGAACTGACAGTCAGTAAGTTGTAGAGCCAGGGGTTGAACCCGGGTCATGAGGCTCCAGGGCCTGTGCCCCTGACCACTGTACTACACTGCCCCAAGGACGAGGAGGTCCCTGACCTAGAAGGGTGCCCAGTGCAGTGAAAGGAAGGAGAAAGCAAAAATGTCACATCGCCACGGTGAGTGTGGGGACCAGGTACGTTCAGGGACTGTGGGTATGGGGAGGCGTGTGGCCCGGGGCAATGAGTCCCAGAAAGGCTGCCTGGAGGGGCTGACACAAGCTGAGTCCTGAGCTGTAGAGGGGGAAGGAAGGGCCGGTGGCTGTGCCAGACAGAAGGGACAGCAAGAGCAAAGACACAGAGGGACCCAACAGAGGATGAGTCTGAGGATGACAAGGGGGCAATAGCAACGGGGCTGGGGGGACTGTGGGGTTTGAGCCCCGGCTAGGACACCAGATTTTTTCCCCAGGGACATGGAGACCCATTCAGAGTATTCCCAGGGGAGTGACATGGTTGCACATGAGCTTTATTTTAGGTGGAAGATGGTGAAACTAGACCAGGAAAAGGAGACCTATAACAAGGTTAACGTAATGGGCAAAGATGAGCAACGGAGAGTAAGCGAGTTAGAAGGCGGCTTCTTTATGTATTTATTTTATCGAGACGGAGTCTCACTTTGTTGCCCATGCCGGACTGCAGTGCGCTATCTCGGTTCACCGGCACCTCCACCTCCCGGGGTCAAGCGATTCTCTTGTCTCAGCCTCCTGAGTAGCTGGGATTACAGGTGTCCACTATCATGCCCGGCTAATTTTTGTATTTTTAGTAGAGACAGGGTTTCACCATGTTGACCAGGCTGGTCTTGAACTCCTGACCTCAGGTGATCTACCCACCTCGGCCTCCCAAAGAAGGCCGAGTGCTGGGATTACAGGCATGAGCCACCTCACCCAGTATAGAAGTTGGTTTCTTACAGCAAACTTATTTTCTTTCTATACAAGCAATGACACAAGAGCCCCTGCATTGTACAGAAGCTGTGACCGTTTTGAAATCAACAGAGGGAAGGGAGTCCCTTCTGAAACTTTTTTGAGGGAGCTTAGCCTTTCTAGTTAAACCACTTATTATCCAACTTTCTTTTCCATAGAGTCTCTGCAGGGGCAATGCAGAGAAGGAGCGGGTGAGCAGCTTCCACATCGTCAAGCTGGTAGTGAAGAGCTGCACTTGGAACCTCACCACACCAAGCACCTCGCTTCTCACATCTGAGAAAACGTCGGCTTTAAGGCCAAGGTAGCTAGAGGAGTCCAACACAGGTGAGATGTTCCCAATCTCCCTGCTAACCTCAGGACAGCCTGCTCATTGGGAACTTCCAAAGACAAACAGAATTCACTACTGACCTGCTTAAACTTAATCCAGATAGCTGAAGACGAAAGACTTTATATTCTGCTAGAAGCTTCGAAGCTCCAGTATCTTCTGAGTCATTCTGTTCTAGAAGAAAACAACAAACAGACTTGTTACATTACCCATAGGTGAGTGATCAGTCGACAACATTCAATGAAAAGCTCCCGTTGCATAGATAAGACAAGGTGCAATGCAGAACAAACTATGATGATGATTCACGCAAAATCCTGGTTTTTGAGCTTTTATTTACACAAGTAACAGCTAACCTGACTCTTCACTGGCTCTAAGGTTGGCGAAAGCATCATCTAATCTTTCTACATGACAGTAGCAAGAAATGATTATAGAGAAAATGTTGGAGGCATTGCATTTGATTAGACTGCAACTGAGATGTGTTCATTGAAATATTATCTCCTCAATGGCTAATACATGCCAGTGAATGTGAAACAAAGGACTCCGAGCTTCGTATTTTAGGGTCACAGAACTTTGGAGATGAATGGGACACTCCTTCTCAAAGATGAAAAAATGAGATCCGGGGAGGCGGTCCCACCCACAATGTCACAGCCAGTTAATGACCAAGTCAGAAGTTCGTCAGCCAGGGCTGTCTGCTACATCGGACTTAACTTAGGTTCACAGTTTTGAAATAACGGCTCTTATGAAGGCTTTTGATTCACAAAACACTCCACATTTCATGCTGACTTTAAACATTTCATGGATTTATTTATTTATTTATTTTGAGATGGAGTCTCACCTTGTCTCTCAGGCTGGAGTGCAATGGCGTGATCTTGGCTCACTGCAACCTCCGTCTCCCAGGTTCAAGGGATTCTCCTGCCTCAGCCTCCCGAGTAGCTGGGATTACAAGCACCCGCCACCATGCCCAGCTAATTTTTTTGTATTTTTAATAGCAATGGGGTTTCACCATGTTGGCTAGGCTGGTCTCGAACTCTTGACCTCAAGTGATCTGCCCGCCTCGGCCTCCCATAGTGCTGGGATTACATGCATTAGCCACCGCACCCAACCTAAACTTATTTTATAATCTTTCTAGATGTGGAAGTAATTTTCATTTTTGCAATGAAATGCTAATAAACAGCTCAAGTCACACTTTTTCATAGAGAAATGAGTCCCCCTACAGGGTGAAAAAGAGGACTCTGCCCTATGACCTCTCACATGTTTGACCAGAGCCTGAGCTGTGTGTGCTAAGTTTCAAGAAGAAACTGCTGCCTCTGAAAGGCAACTTGCCTCTGGGCTCCACAGCATCTTGGAAAGCCTTAGGCGTCTGAGCAGGTTGGGATCTGAGGCTAATAGAGTTCAAACCTCTCATTACACTTAAAAACACTGCAGTGGGCCGGGCGCCATGGCTCACGCCTGTCGTCCCAACACTTTGGGAGGCTGAGGCAGATGGATCAACTGAGGTAAGGAATTCGAGATCAACCTGGTCAACATGGTGAAACCCCGTCTCTACTAAAAATACAAAAAATTAGCCAGGCATGGTGGCGGGTGCCTGTAATCCCAGCTACTCGGGAAGCTGAGGCAGGAGAATCACCTGAACCCGGGAGATGGAGGTTGCAGTGAGCCAAGATCATGCTACTGCACTCCAGCCTGGGCAACAAGAGTGAAAACTCTGTCTCCAACAAAAAAAAGAAAAGAAAAGAAAAAAAGAAAAAAGGAACTGCAGTGGAGTCAAGTGGTCAATCCAAGAAAGAGCTAGGTGTCGAAATCCAGAAAGAAATGTAGGTTAATGGTGCAGCTATTGGCGCTGGGCCCTGGGACTGCTGCTGTAAGTGCCTGATCTCATTCTTTTCACAATGGCTCCCCAAGTGCACATGGGCACTCCTCTATTTTACAAATACGGCACAAAGACCCAGAGAGGCTGAGCTCTTCAGTTCAGTCAATATTGATCTGCGCATCTCCTACATACCAGGCACGGAGGTAGGTGCTGAGTATATAAAGGAGAAATAGACACGCTGCCTGCCCTCAGCAAGCTCACAATCTAGCCAGGAGGAGAGAAGGGGATTCAGGCATCTGAATCCAAACTCAGTTTTCTTTTCTTTTCTTTTTTTTAAGCACATTCTTCTAGATCCTGAATCAGAACTAGAACTATGTTGTTCAAAGTGCAGCTTTCAACATATTAAAAAGGTCATGAGATTCTTTTAGTGGGTCTTGATTAGCATTAAAAATATATGTATTTATGTATTTTTTTTTTCCTGAGATGGAGTCTTGCTCTGTCACCCAGGCTAGAATGCAGTGGTGCCTTCTCAGCTCATGGCAAGCTCTGCCTCCTGGGTCCAAGGACCATACCTGGCCTGATTAGTATTAAAAATATATGAATGAGGTCGGGTTTGGTGGCTCACGCCTATAATCCCAGCACTTTGGGAGGCCGAGGCGGGTCAGAAGTTCGAGACCAGCCTGGCCAAGATGTGGAAACGTTGTTTCTACTAAGAATACAAAAATTAACCAGGCGTGATGGTGTGTGCCTGTAATCTCAGCTATTCAAGAGGCTGAGGCAGGAAAATCAATTGAACCCAGAGGCAGAGGTTGCAGTGAGCTGAGACTACACCACTCCACTCCAGCCTGGGCAAAAAGAGCAAAACTCCATCTCAAGAAAAAAAAAATTGTATATGTGTGTGTGTGTGTGTGTGTGTGTGTGTGTGTGTGTGTGTGTGTAAATATGAATGAACAAATAAATACAGTAGAACAGAATAGCATAGGCTAGAAAATAGTGTGTATGGGCTGGGCACAGTGGCTCACGCCTGCAACCCCAACACTTTGGGAGGCCAAGGCGGGTGGATCACAAGGTCAGGAGATTGAGACCATTCTGGCCAACATGGTGAAACCCTGTCTCTACCAAAACACAAAAAAACTAGCCAGGCGTGGTAGTGTGTGCCTGTAGTCCTAGCTACTTGGGAAGCTGAGGCAGGGGACTTGCTTGAACCAAAGAGGCAGAGGTTGCAGTGAGCTGAGATCGCACCATTGCACTCCAGCCTGGTGACAGAGCAAGATGTTATCTCAAAAAAAAAAAAAAAAAAAAGAAAGAAAGAAAGAAAGAAAATAGTGTGTACGTAGTAAAGGTAAGGAAACTCACAAGGACACATGTCTATGTATCTATAACAATCACATAAACCTCTGTGTGTACTGGTTTGCAGTGTAAACTATCTTTCCTTTTGTAGGCCATGGCAAAAAAAAAGTGTGAAATCTCTTTAGTTATAGAATAAAGTGACAAGTGCACTATTAGAGGCTCATACAAAATGGTAAGGGCCAAGAGGAGGGAGTGTCTGCCTAGGGATTAACTAGCATGTAGCTAGAGTGAACTGGTACAATTGTGGTTTGTCACCAAGAGATGTCTTTTAAAGGTGAGATGCCCAAATTGAATGCCCAGAGCTAGGAATTGCTGGAGAAGGACTGGTAGGCAGTTTTAGGGATGAGAGGAAAACAGAGTCAGGGCTCATTTCTCTTGTAGCCTGGGACATGGGGTGGGCACCCATCAGGCCATGGGGAAGCACCATGACACCAGTTCTGCATTTGCATGAGAGTGCCAGACTCACAAAGACGGAACCCCCAATTCCAGCCCTAATTGCTAGAACTGTGGGAGCTGTCGGAAGTCTACAAGCACTGGCTAGGTCTGGAAGGAACTTCCTGCCATCCCACTGCCAAAAGAGTACAGGAGAGCATCAGAGTCTGCAAAGCCAGGAGGTTAAGGAGTCAGACTCAGGGCCCTTCAAACTATCTTAATCCTGAGAATGGAGCCTCTTTTAGGATGGCAAGTTACTGTGATCTCCCTTATCAGGATATAGTTATTAAATTTTCTGTTATTTTAATAAAACCTCCTTCAGACATCTTCTGAGTACCATGTTGATAAGTTGAGGATTCAGGGCAATCCACTAGACTGTGACGTGTACACATTTTGTCAGGTTTCTGAGTATGGATTCAAGGCAAGAGAGAAAAGGTCCACCCGCAGTGACCTGTGTCATCCATTCATACTGTAAGGGTCTCCGATGTGTGGTATGCAATGACGCGGCCATGACAAGGAGCTCAGGGGCAGTCATATTTTGGTGACTTTGTTATTGCATATTTATCTGTTTTTTTTTTCTTTTTAGATAAAGTCTCGCCCTGTAGCCCAGGCTGGAGTGCATTGGTGCGATCTTGGCTCACTGCAACCTCTGCTTCCCAGGTTCAAGAAATTCTCCTGCCTCAGCCTCCTAAGCAGCTGGGATACAGGCGCCTGCCACCATGCTCGGCTAATTTTTTGTATCTTTAGTAGAGATGGGTTTTCGCCATATTGGCCAGGCTGGTCTTAAACTCCTGACCTCAGGTGATCCGCCTGCCTAAGTCTCCCAAAGTGCTGGGATTACAGGCATGAGCCACCGCACCTGGCCTACATATTTGTCTCTTAACAAGCAGTAATATGAGATTACATCAAGATAAATTATCTTATCCATGATTCATCCAGATTTTCCCCATATAGAATTATGATGATGATGACAAGAACTGGAAACTATACAAAATAATCAGCCTTAGAAACATATAGAAAAATAACCAGATACTTATGTTTTGTTTCTTCACCCATTATGTGTGTCAGACTGTACAAATAACAGGGTCTCTAACAAGTTCTCCTTCACTATAGGTTATGGCTAAGCAGAGGACACTAGAGTATGTTGAAATAGAATAATTAAGGCACGATTTTTGTTGTTCCTGAGATAGGGTCTCCCTCTGTCGCTTTGGCTGGAGTACAGTGGTGCAATCACGGCTCAGTGCAGCCTCTATTTCCGGTGTTCCAGTGAGCCTCCCACCTCAGCCTCCAGAGTAGCTGGGACTACATGCATGTGCCACCAGGCCTGGCTAGTTTGTGCACTTTTTTGTAGTGACAGGGTTCTGCCATGTTGCCCAGGCTGGCCTCAAACTCCTGGGCTCAAGCAATCCACCTGCCTTGGCCTCCCGAAGTGTTAGGATTACAGGCGTGAGCCATGGCACTTAACCAGGGCGTGATTTTTTATCCCATTTAGAAACACATGTAATAGTTCATGTGAAAGTGCTTCATGAACCAAAAGGTATCCTGTAAGTATTCACCACTTTCATTATTATCAATGCTAATAAATTATTTTCAAATAAAAAACTAGAAGTAACACACCTGTAACCCTAGCACTTCGGGAGGCCGAGGTGAGAGGATTGCTTGAGTCCAGGAGTTTGAGACCAGCTTGGGCAACATAGCAAGACCCTGTCTCCATTATTTTTACAAAAAAATAAAATTAAATTAAAATTATAATAAATAAATTAAAAGTAAATGAAATTGTATTCAGTGTTTCCTGATTATGGGGTTTTGCACACTTAATTCCAAACCAAGAACTCAGGTTTAACTAACATGTTCAAGGATCAACATTCATAATAAGGCAGAGAGTTTAATCACAATCATTTCTCCTAGCAGAAGTGTAGGTGAACTATGGTTACTAAGTAGGTCCTGTTGTCTTCATCTGGTGAATGAAGTAAGAGGAGCAGAGAAGCTAAATGACCTGCCCAGGGTCACACAGCAGTAGAACCAGAGCAGAAAGTCAGACCCTCCTGCCACTAGAGCCCTGGCTTTTTGTCTAAGATTGGCCACAGTTTGAGATGTTGGTTTGCTTTTTCTTACAAAGTCATAAACTGGGCTGGGTGCGGGGGCTCACACCTGTAATCCAAGCACTTTGGGAGGCCGAGGCAGGTAGATCACCTGGGGCCAGGAGTTCGAGACCAGCCTGGCCAACATGGTGAAACCCCGACTCTACTAAAAACGCAAAAATTAGCTGGGCGTGGTGGCGGGCTTCTGTAATCAGGAGGCTGAGGTAGTAGAATCGCTTAAACCTGGGCGGCGGAGGTTGTACTGAGCAGAGATGGTGCCACCAGCCTGGGAGACAGATCGAGACTCCGTCTCAAATTGCGGTGAGCCGAGATCGTGCCATTGCACTCCAGCCTGGGTAACAAGAGCGAAACTCTGTCTCAACAAAATAAATAAAAACAAATAAATAAATAAATAAATAAAATAAAATAAAATAAAATACAATGTTTCATATCCAAAATGCACAAGTTTTTCAGCTGTTTCTTACTTTCAGGTTTTAGTGAAGTTCAGAGCAACTAAAAACATCCCTTCCCAGCAGGCGTAGTCAAGATAAACCCCAGGTGAATTCTACCAAATGGCAAAACAGAACCAGCAGTGCCACTGACTGCAGAAAACCTGAGTCTGGGCTCCCGGCCGGTGCTGGCGAAGGCCCGTACTGTACCTCCTGGCTTCACTCCAGGGGTGAGGAAAGCAAGCACGCCGCAGAGCACGCAAGCCAGAGTTAGGCAATTCCAGCTCTCCAGAGTCTAACTTCACTCCTTCTTCTGTAGCTGAATAAAAAACTTTGCCCTTTTCTGTTTATTTGCACAGAGAGCCGTTTAACATAGGAGCACAAAGAGAGGGGCAAAGCCACAGCCATGTGGACTAGAATGATTTCCAATCACAATAAACACTCCCAAAGAGGGAGGAAGATGGTAAGCGATATATTTCCTCTCTAACATTCTTTAAAATAAATGCACAGCCTTGGAGGAGGCAGCCTGACATGTTTCCACTATACGAATGTGTGGGGAGAGAAACAGATCTTTGTACACGACCTGCACTGTGCCCAGGCTCCACTCCAGACCACGGTTTGGCAACCGGATCCCCAGGGACTGGGTATCTGGAGATTGTCTACAGTGCAGTCCGTCTGGGCTGCTCCGAAATCAACAAGGCTTCATTCCTTTCCATTAGCTCTTGGCAGAGTAACATCCAGGAGGACGCTGTGCTCTGACCTGTTCCACAGAGCCTTCTGCATCCTCCAGGCTGAGTTTCGGGCCGCTGAGAACTGCCGTGATGGTTCAGAAACCCCAGTCACAGCAGGCCACAGCCAGGAGTCAGCCAAACCTAAATTCTGGGCTGTCACATTTTGGAACGGTTCCCCCTGAAGCATGTGAGCAAAATCCACAAAAATGTTAAAGCAACATATGATTGGTGTGAAAGAATCAATTTTCTTCATCCACATCTGTGAATCCATCCCTTCAAATGGCTGAGCCCATGTGTCATTCTGCATTACTCACTTTGAACAAGACACAGAAATGCCAGGCATCACAGCATGGGTAAGCTACACACTAGGAAGCTTTAAAACATCAACACCAACAAAAACGCTTGATTCGGACACTGTTGTCAGAAGCGGACAGAAGAAGCCAGATGCCGTGGCTTATGCCTGTAATTCCAGCACTTTGATGCCAAGGCAGTTGGATCACCTGAGGTCAGGAGTTCAACACCAGCCTGGTCAATATGGCGAAACCCCATTTCTACTAAAATTCCAAAAATTAGCCAGGCGTCATGGCACACACCTGTAGTCCCATCTGTGATACCTAATTCTTATGTATCAGCATATACTTTCAACTCATGTATTTATAAAGTGTGTATATTATAAAAGCAATATGCATATTATGTTTCCTATATAGATCACTTCTTTTGCATGTCCCTGTTAATCTTATTGGTCACCCAATGCTTATTCACTAAGTCTCACTATTCTAAACGAACAGCAATCAGTTATGTTTAGTGCCAATTACTAGAATCTCTTTTCCTTTTCATCTTTGAATATAAATATACTTGGGCCAGGTGTGGTGGCTCATGCCTATAATCCCAGCACTTTGGGAGGCCGAGGAGGGTGGATTACCTGAGGTCAGGAGTAGGAGACCAGTCTGACCAACATGGAGAAACTTGGTCTCTAGCAACAATACAAAAAATTAGCTGGGTGTGGTGGCGTGCACCCATAATCTCAGCTACTCGGGAGGCTGAGGTAGGAGTATTGCTTGAACCCAGCAGGTGGAGGTTGTGGTGAGCCAGCCTGGGCAACAGGAACAAAACTCCATCTCAAAAAAACAAAACAAAAACTGGAAAATCATACTAATTTCACTTGAGGCAACAGTGATCCTTCTTTTCTTTTTGAGACAGGTCTCACTGCCATCCAAGCTGGAGTACAGTGGCATGATCATGGCTCACTGAAGCCTCAACTTCTTGGGCTCAGGCTCCTGAGTAGCTGGAACTACAGGCACACACCACAATGACCAGCTTTTCTTGTTGTTGTTGTTGTTTTTGTATTTTTTCCAGAGACAGGGTTTCACCACGTTGCCCAGAGCGGTCTCAAATTCCTTGGCCTCAAGTAATTCCCACCTTGGCCTCCCAAAGTATTGGGATTACAGGCATGAGCCACCACACCCAGCCAGCAGTGATCTTTGATTTCACCAATCATTGGGGCTGGATTCTAATCGTGCCTTGTAAATTTTATTTTATTTTATTTTTGAGACAAAGTCTCACTCTGTTCCCTAGGCTGGAGTGCAGTGGCACCATCTCAGCTCACTGCCACCTCTGCCTCCTGGGTTCAAGCAATTCTCATGCCTCAGCCTCCCGAGTGACTGGGACTAGAGGCACGCACCACCATACTCAGCTAGTTTTTGTATTTTTAGTAGAGGCAGGGTTTCACCAAGATGGCCAGGCTGGTTTCAAACTCCTGACCTCAAGTGATTTTCCAGCCTTGGCCTCCCAAAGTGCTGGGATTACAGGCCTGAGCCACTGCGCCCCGCCAAATTCTGCCTTATAAATTTCTCTCTCAAGTCTCTGCTCTCTCGGGCCTTCTCATATCTCCTCTGAGCCATTATATTAGTTTCTTAACTGTTGTTACAACTTCTAATCTCTCCCAAACCAATGTGTCACATTATAGCCAGAATTACTTTCTAAAACACAAGGAGGTTTAGGTCACTCCTCCGTTTTAGAAACTTGAATGAATATATATTGCCTAGGAGATAAAGTCCAAACAAATCACCGTGGTATATGACCCCTTTACAGTCCACTCAGCTTGTCAATCTGAGCTAACTTGATTCCCAATACTAATCAATATCCATTCAAGCACCCATTCAAGAAAAATGTATTGGGCCCTTATAGAAACACAATGCAATTGAAGAATTACTGAAAAAAATCAGTAAGACCCATTCCTAGATATCAAGGTGCAAACAAGTGGGAAATACAGACACATAAGTATATCATGATACTTGACCATGGTGAGCACAAATTGGCCCCAGTCTGTCGTACCAGCCTTATAGCCAGTAGATTCCCACTCATCCATTTTTCCTACATTCCAACAATAATAAACATTTTGTTAGCCAAAAATGTGCCATATTCCAGGCGGATCACCTGAGGTCGGGAGTTTGAGATCAGCCTGACCAACATGGCAAAACTCTGTCCCTACTAAAAATACAAAGTTAGCTGGGGGTGGTGGCACATGCCTATAATCCCAGCTACTCGGGAGGCTGAGGCAGGAGAATCGCTTGAACCCGGGAGGCAGAGGTTGCAGTGAGCCAAGATCGCACCATTGCACTCCAGCCTGGGCAACAGAGTGAGGCCCATCTCAAAAAAGAAAATAAAAATGTGCCATGTTCTTTGACATCAACACATTTACTTCATCTCCAGTGCTTAGAATGCCCTTCCCTATGTTACTGTCTGGTGTTCTCTTGGCACATGAGCGGGTTAGGAACCAAATGGCAAAGTGGTAAAAGTCAGTAAGAGGGAAGTCAGACCATGGATCAAGAGGTTCGAGCCACACCGCATGTAAAGCAGCCAGCCTCTTTGTGCTGATCAAGCCCCGTCTCACCCCCGTGCACCTGTCCCTTTTCCAACGTGGGGGAAGATGGTCTCTGTGTGGCCGAGTTTAGCCCAGCCCCAGAAAATTGTTCTCTCAACAGGGGAGGTGGCAGGCGGCAAAGTGGGCCCAGGACAGTGGCACTCTATGTGTAACATGACTTCTTTGGGTGCCTTGCACAGCAAAAGATCCCCTGCAGCTAAATCTCCTGCTTCTTTAGGGCTTGATAACTGAGTATCAGGGCTCCATAAAAGTGGCTTCTAAAAATATTTAAGTTTGCTTGGAATCAATATGTTAAGGCCACTGGTATAAACACCAAAGAAAAAAATGAGGAATTC
The DNA here is from genome assembly GCF_001604975.1 of Cebus imitator. NCBI lineage: Eukaryota > Metazoa > Chordata > Mammalia > Primates > Cebidae > Cebus > Cebus imitator. The sequence continues at coordinate 9,923,460 of NW_016107321.1, forward strand.
CTATTTGAAATTAAGTACAAATGACTTTCCTCCTCTTCCTTCTATCCTTCCATCTCTCCTTTCTTTTTAAACAGGGAGAAACTTACATGTATGACTGGTGGATGTCATTTTTGTATACATCTGAACACATTAAACAATCCATTAAAAAAATCCATTTCAACAAAGTGAAATTAACTTTAGAGTTATTCATTTAGTCTTTACTTATCCAGCAAAAGAGGGTAAGAGGTGGAAGCTGCCCTCAAGAAATTTGTAACTAGAGGCTACATTTTAGCTAGTTAGTCCTGCCATCTCCCTCAAAGTAAAATATTCCAACCTAGAGATACTTATTAGGGAGAAATGTAAATAAATAACTCAGTTATTTAATTAAATAAATCATAAGTCCACAACTCCCTCTAGGCTAAAACTAGTGACTTGCTCGAGAAAAGATGACTTAGCCAAAGCCCAAACAACAGAGAAGTAGACTGGAGTGCGTCCATCTGCAGATTCATTCCTGTATGTGAATATTCACCAAGAGAGGCGGAGGAGCGTGGATGCAGACACTTGTCACCGCTGTGGCCACATCCAGGTGAGCCAAGAGGTTGCAGCGCAGGTGGAAATTGCTGATGCCCACCCTGGCCAAAGATGATGTTGGGTGGGTCGGTTGTCTTCCCCCACAGCTGGGATCCACTGGCTCACACATTCTGTGACTGGGGCTCCCAGGAGGCCCTGTCCCCTGTTCCCTGGAGCCCCTGCTGGCCCCTTCACTAAGTGTGCTTCCTGACATACCCATCCCCATTCTGGAGATGGCTTGCTGTGACATAGGAACAGCTCTAGAAAGCAGGTATTGTTTCACGGCCAGGCTGGAGTGCAGTGGCTCGATCTCGGCTCACTGTAACCTCCGGCTTTCAGGTTCAAGCGATTTTTCTACCTCAGCCTCCTGAGTAGCTGGGACTACAGGCACATGTCACCACGCCCAGCTAATTTTTTGTACTTTTTAGTAGAGACAGGGTTTCACCATGTTGGACAGGATGGTCTCAATCTCCTGACCTCATGATCCACCCGCCTCGGCCTCCCAAAGTGCTGGGATCACAGGCCTGAGCCACCGCACCCTGCCGTTTCATGTCCCTCTTACACTAAGTCCATCTTTTCCCTGGGAGATGCTCGCAGGGTCTGCAGTTGGGTCAGGTTTTGTGTCTTGGAGGCTTCAAACTTCTTCAGGCAAACCTCATGAAGTCAGCTCTGAGGGATGTTATCTTCATTTCAGATGCAGGGCGGCTCACCAAAAAGATATTTAGTCAGTAAAAGCCATTCCAGTAAGTTATGAAGAAAACCAAAGATATGCCGTGAAAGTTTGAAGAAAGCACATTCCAGCGTGGCGGTTTCCCCCTTGCAAAAGGCAAAGGCCCATCCACACTCCCACACGGCCACGGCCCTTTCAGAATCCCAAACCAACTGTGCTTCCAGAAAGTAAACAGCACCACTTTTGAAATCATTATGTAAAATTAACTTCAAAGAAACAAGAAACACAACCTAATAAACGAGGAGCTTGGGTGGGGGCGCGTTTCAGAAGTCCCATTCTTCCATATCCAACCCCCACCGCTTTTCCGACTGAATGAATGCAATTTTTGCCCAGAGAGCAACTTTGCGGAGACTACCCTATACTTGGGAAGGAAGAATGTAAGTAACAAGGTGCAAGCATCAGCCTAAGTTTCAACTTCAAAAGGAGTATAATCACCGTTTCTGTAAACTCTCCCCTTCAGGATAAACAACTGTGTTCCCAGGTTGGAGATGAGTCATGTCCCATCCTCAGAGTCCTCCAAGCCACACATTCCTCTTCCTGTCCCCGGCAGTCATTTGCATACATCCTAACCTAAACCAGGGCCGCTTATAAAAGGGCTTGTGTTTAACTTTCTTCTATTTAATTCCAGTGCTTTCTTCCAGCTATCCAATCTGTATGTAATTAAAATCGTATTGCAGCAAATGTTGAATGGTATGAAAAGTTTTACCATGTGTAGACAATTGACTAGTTGTAGAATTTGGCATATCTGCAATGATACCATTAACGAGGAGCAAGCCTGGCTTATTTTGGAGTGGACGTTATATGCTTTGGATGGGTTCTGTTCTTAACTTGTACTAACGCCGTCCGAGACATTTAACCCTTTGTCAACGGTCACCAAGAAGTGAGCCTACATTTCAACAATGAGGACCACTGTACCCTCATCAAAACCTCAGGTCAAAAACGATTTGTCTAGTGGAGGAAATCTCCTTTGAAAGTCTTCCACTTTCTAAACCAAAATTAGCCTGCTCAGTCTCCACAAAGGCTGAGCAGATATCATCACAGCTTCTGGGATCAAGCCGTACCAAATGGAGAAAACACAGATGTAATCATCGCTTCCAAATACTGAGACCCAGGGTGCTCCTTGAAGCTTGAAAGAAATGAGTTTAGGACAAAAAGAGGAAGTACTGTCCTGCTGTAGATAATAAAAATGTGAAACTTATGTCCCAAGAGGTAGCAGATAAAATATAAACAAATTCAAGAAGGAGTTAGCAGAGGTCAGGCTGACAGATCTACTTTTGAGGAGCATTCCTGATGTTCTGTGATTGACACAAGGGAGGGAAAACGTATCTTTCCGCCTTATCACACTCCCCACCCCACCTATCTTTTCCACACAACAATCAAAAAAACTGAGACCTTTGTCAGAGGAAGAATATAAGGTCAGATAAGCCTTTGGTCCATCTCTCTGGGTCAAGACTTGACATAATTTGTAGATAATGGAGCTGCCGAGTTGCAATTTTGCTTTAAAGACATGCTTCAAGAAAGACTGCAGAATGAGCTGAAGTCTTTCTCAACATGTGCCATGAAGAAACATATGTTCTTAATCTGTGGGTTTAAAATTGTTTTAGAATTACATCAATGAGACAGATCCTCAAAAGAAAAATCAGGCCACCAACCCCAAACCCTAGAGTATAAGAGCAGTGTAGGATAACGCTTCTTTCTAGCTTAATGTCTTACAACAAATCTGTTGTAAAAGTTCTTTTAAAAGAAACGTTCATCTGGAGCTTAAAAATACGCGCATAGGAGCTTTGGCAACCAGAGGGTATTAGTTTCTCGCTTGAGGCAGGAGCCCCACTAAGCTGATCTGAGGATAGAGTGAAGGCAAAGGTACCCGGCACCTCCAGGAAAGGGGGCTGGAGAAAGAAATGCCCACATTTCATTTATCAACTTCTCAAACCAGAATTCAAATCCTCAGTTCTCAGCACTGAATGTTAAGCTACAGAATGTTGAGATTAGAAAACCGCCAAATGAACCTCAACAATTCATCCTTTAAAAAGGGGATGGTATTGTGACCAAAGTTTCATCTTTCAAGCTGCGTACCCAGGCCAGGTATGGTGGCTCACATCTATAATCCCAGCACCATGGGAGGCTGAGGCAGGTGGGTCACTTGAGCCTGGGAGTTCTTGACTAGACTGGACAACATGGCAAGATCCTGCATCTACAAAAAAATTAAAAATTTTTTAAAAATAGGCTGCCACAGCTCATGCCTGTAATCCCTGCACTTTGGGAGGTCGAGGTGGGCAGATCACTTGAGGTCAGAAGTTTGAGACCAGCCTGGCCAACATGATGAAACCCCATCCCTACTAAACATATAAAAATTAGTAGAGAAAAAAAATTTTTTAAATACAAATACAAAAATTAGCCTGGTCTGGTGGCACATGTCTGTAATCCTAGCTACTCGGAAGGCTGAGGCAGGAGAATGGCTTGTATCCAGGAGGCAGAGGTTGCAGTGAGCTAAGATCATCCCACTATACTCTAGCCTGGGTGACAGAGCAAGACTACGCCTAAAAAAAACAAAACAAACAAACAAAAAAAAGAAGGCCAGGCACGGTAGCTTAGGCCTGTAATCCCAGCACTTTGGGAGGCCGAGGCGGGTGGATCACCTGAAGTTAGGAGTTTGAGACCAGCCTGGCCAACATGGCAAAATCCTGTCTCTACTCAAAAAAAAGTACAAAAGTTAGCCAGGCGTGGTGGGCCAGCTGAGGCATGAGAATTGCTTGAACCTGAAGATCTGAGGGGCAGAGGTTGGAGTGAGCTGAGATCGTGCCACCCCACTCCAGTCTGGGTGACAAAGTGAGACTCTGTCTCAAAAAATAAATAAATAAATACAGGTTTTTTTGTTTGCTTGTTTGTTTTTGTTTGAGGCAGAGTTTCGTTCTTTCAAGCAGGCTGGAGTAGAGTGGCTCGATGTCAGCTCACTGCAACCTCCGCCTCCTGGGTTCAAGTGATTCTCCTGCCTCAGCCTCCCGAGTAGCTGTGACCACAGGTACACGACATCACACTTGGCTAATTTTTGAGAAATCACAGTCTTGATTCAAAAGATAAAAGAATGGACTTGGGAACCAGAGCGTTTCCGGGCAGGGTGGGTAGGGGGCCTGAGGACGCAGCCTTATCCCTTTTTCTTGAATTAGTCCCCAGTGTTTATCTGACCTCTACTCTGGGTAGAGCTTCATGTAATGTATGTTACCAGTCTCAGGTTAAAAACCCATTGGTAGCCAGCTTTCCATTGTTTCAAAGCATTTTAGGACTTCTCTTTACTGAATACAATGTACTATTTTGATACTGGATATTTCCTCCCAACTATCAAATACGTGCTGTCTTTAATTAGACTTCTTGCATCAACATAAGCTTGTATGCCCTTTTCCCCCTGTATTGATTAGAACTGGATGATAGCAGATCAATTTTCCAGCTCCATATAATTCAGAAAACAAGGGCATAGGCTTAAATGGAACTAAGAAAACACTAGTTGAGAATTAATAATTGCTCTCTGCCTGGCCAACATGGTGAAACCCTGTCTCTACTAAAAACACAAAAATTATCTGAGCGTGGTGGCGCGAACCTGTAGTCCCAACTACCTGGGAGGCTAAGGTGGGAGAACCGCGTGAA
>NW_016107321.1:9928456-9946489 GCF_001604975.1 Cebus imitator
AAAAAAAAAAAAAAAAAAAGAATTGCTCTGAGACCAGTCCAGACAGTTCAGCCTCCGTCACCATGCATGCCTTAATTGACACAGAAACACAGATGCTTTCACCTAAACAACGCATCTGCGTCAGCCTCACAGAGCGTTCACAATATTCAAATTCCCCATCTTCTCAGCCCTGGAAAACTGTTAAATTGCATCAGTGCAGGAAATTGAAAAATTCGCATCTCGGGAGATGGTTAGGCTGAGAACTGAGGTGTGGTGGGGTGAGGGGAATCTGCCCGGAGCTAGGAGGATAAGGCTGGTCCTTGTGTTTCCATAATCCTATTAAGCAGCTCCCAGCCAGACTTAATCTGGTCCTGAAGTGGATGGCTGGAAGATAACAGGTCTTGGACTTTAAGCGTTGCTTAACTATAGAGGTAAAACTCTAATCTCTGAGCTCAAGGGCTCATCAGTGTAATCAAACTGAGGACTCTCAGAGGACCCTGCTTCCCTGGCAGCCTGGGGTTGTAGCAAACAGTAGTTACAAAGTGTTCCTCAGAGATCGGGGCCTTATTGGGTGGAAGCAATTTACTCTGTTCACTAGAAACTTATCCTCTCTAGACGACAGGGTTGATCTCAAGTGTTCGAGTAAAGAGGAAATCCTCCGCGACCTGCTTGCCAAGGTAAAGACTCAGGTTCACCCTTGGAGTAACCGTAATCAATCTCAAGACGTCCTCTGGGTAACGAAGGATGCTGAGACAACTCCTTCTTCATTAGCCACTAAATAGAAACCATCGTGAACAGAGCACCCATTGGCTGACTGCAGCTCAGCACACCCCCTCAAGTGGTTGGCCAATTTAGATGAATAAATATGCTTTGTCTAGTTGTTTTATCAATTACTAACAGAAGGATGTTAAAATCTCCAACTACGACAGTGGATTTGTCTATTACTCCCGTAAGTTTTGTCCCTTTTGTTTTCTTTCCCTTTTTTCTGACATAGGCTCTGTTCCCAGGCTGGAGTACAGTGGTGTGTTCATAGCTGACTACACCCTCAACCTCCTGGGCTTTAGAGGCCCTCCTGCCCCATCCTTCTGAATAGCTGTGTCTACAGAAGTGTGTGGCCATGCCCAGCTTGTTTTTAATTTTTTGTAGCAACAGGGTCTCACTATGTGGCCCAGGCTGATCTGAAACTCCTAGCCTTGAGCGATCCACCCGCCTTGGCTTCTCAAAGTGCTGGGATTATAGATGTGAACCATGGTGCCTGGTCTGTCAATATTTCTTCATGTATTTTAAGCTCTATTACTGGGCATATACAGTTTTATGATTTATATGTTCCTAGAGAACTGTGCCTTTTACCTCTGGTAATAGCATTCTGAAGTCTATTTCATTGTGTATTAGTACGGCCATTTCAGCTTTTTTTTTTTTTTTTTGAGACATGGTCTCACTGTGTCGTCCAGACTAGAGTGCAGTGACACCATCTCAGCTCACTGCAGCCTCCGCCTCCTGGGTTCAAGCGATTCTCCACCCTCAGCCTTCCAAGTAGCTGGGATTAAAGACCCGTGACACACCCAGGTAGTTTTTGTATTTTTAGCAGACATGGGGTTTCACCGTATTGGCCAAGCTGGTCCCAAACTCCTGACCTCAAAGGATCCATCCTCCTTGGCCTCCCAAAGTGCTGGGATTACAGGTGTGAGCCACTGCACCTGGCCAGCCATTCCAGTTTTCTAAAGCTACTGTTTGTGTGACATACTCCACCTTTTTCCTTTCAACTTATCTGTATTTATATTTAAAGGTAGCATACACTTGGGTTTTTATTTCTGCAGTCTAACAATTTCTGTCTTTAAATTGGACCGTTTAGGACATTTACATTTAATGTTAACTATTGATGTGATTGCATTTAAGTCTGCTGCTTGAATTTATTTTTAGTTTGTCCCATCTGGTTTTTAAATTTCTCTGCTCCTTTCTTACCTTCATCTGGATTAACTAAACATTATTTAGAATTCCATTATTATTTCCCTATTGCCTTTTAGCTATGCCTCTTTGCATTTTTTTAAAAGAGTTAATATGATATTTATTTATTGGAGACAGAGTTTCACTCTTGTCACCCAGGCTGGAGTGCAGTGGTGCAGTCTCGGCTCACTGCAACCTCCACCTCCTGGGTTCAAGTGATTTTCCTACCTCAGCCTCCCGAGTAGCTGGGATTACAGGCACCCGCCAACCCCGGATAATTTTTGTATCATTAGTAGAGACAGGGTTTCACCATATTGGCCAGGCTGGTCTCAAACACCTGACCTCAGGTGATCCACCCGCCTCGGCCTCCCACAGTGCTGGGATTACAGGCAGGAGACACCATGCCTAGCACTAAAATGATTTTTAAAAGAACAAAAACAAATACCCTAACACCATCTGCCTCAGGATATCAAATCAATATATTAAATGATGTAATTGGTTATCTAGAAGAGCTGAGAATTCTCCCACCCCCACTCCTACCAAGTCCTTAAAAATAGGGAAAAGCAATTCTTCTAGCCCTTTTATGATTCTATACAGGAAAAGAATTTAGAGGTTTTTCTTTAAGTAATCCTTATAAAAATCTAAATCCCTCGACCTTCACACCTTCTATCCTAAAAACTCAGATTTCTGCACTTCTGTTTCCTTGTGGCTCTTGCATGAATATCCTCTGTACTCATGCAGTACTGCAATGCATTCTCTGAAAATATTCTCCAAAATCAAGTGCCAGGCTTGGAGAACTAAACAAGTCTACGGCTTGCAAGGAGCGCCCTCTTGAGGTAGCCTTTATATAAGTGTTGAAATCTGCATGCTTTGTCTGAATTCGTGGCAACTGTTCAGCATTGGGAGGTAACAAAATGAATCAATCCAGAAGATACAGTGGCTAAAATACGCATGTAAATATCTTCTCATTAGAAATAAGTTCTAACTCCTGAAAGCCAAGATAATCTCTAGCAGAAAAATAGCAAAAGCAAAAAAACAAAACAAAACACAGTGCCTCACTAAATGTAATCCTTAAATATAAAGTAATATAAAGCTAGAAACACACTACGAATCAGAATCATAATGTGATTCCAGCATTCTGGCTCTCCTCATTGTTTTAGATTTTGTTCCTTATCTTTCTCCAGAGACAGCTGGTAGGTGTGGACGTGTCACACAGTGATTAAGAGAAAGACTCCTGATCAGAGGCTCGGAGCTTAGAGACTGATTCTGCCACTTCCCAGTTTGTGTGATCCTGGGGAAGGTTTTTGTTTGCTTTGAGAGTGCAGCGGCACATTCATAGTTCACTGCAGCCTCAACCTCCCAGGCTCAAGTGGTCCTCCCACCTCAGCCTCCCAAGTAGCTGGCACCACAGGCACATACCACCACACAAGGCTAATTTTTCTTTTTTTGTTTGTTTGTTTGTTTGTAGATGGGGGTTTCTGTCATATTGTCCAGGTTGGTCTCGAACTCCTGGGCTCAAGTGATTCGCCCACCTAGGCCTCCCAAAGGGCTGGGATTATGGGTATGAACCACCATGCCAGGTGTGGGGAAGTTTTTAAATCCCTTTAAGCCATGTGCAAAATTAGAGTGATAAGAGAATCTACTTCAGAGGGTTGTGAAGAGAATTAAGTAATAAAATGCACGTATCGACCTGAGCACAGGACCCAGTGCAGAGGGAGCCCTTGTGAGTGCAGGTGCTACTGATGCTACCTATGCTTATGAGACACTAACGAAGGGCAGGAGATCATTTTTAAAAATCATAGCCAGGTGCAGTGGCTCACGCCTGTAATCCCAGCACTTTGGGAGGCTGACGCAGGCAGATCACCTGAGGTCAGGAGTTCGAGACCAGCCTGGACAACATGGTGCAACCCCATCTCTACTAAAAATAAAAAATTAGCCAGGTGTGTTGGCACATGCCTGTAATCCTAGCTACTCAGGAGGCTGAGGCAGGAGAATTGCTTGAACCTGAAGATCTGAGGGGCAGAGGTTGGAGTGAGCTGAGATCGTGCCACCCCACTCCAGTCTGGGTGACAAAGTGAGACTCTGTCTCAAAAAATAAATAAATAAATACAGGTTTTTTTGTTTGCTTGTTTGTTTTTGTTTGAGGCAGAGTTTCGTTCTTTCAAGCAGGCTGGAGTAGAGTGGCTCGATGTCAGCTCACTGCAACCTCCGCCTCCTGGGTTCAAGTGATTCTCCTGCCTCAGCCTCCCGAGTAGCTGTGACCACAGGTACACGACATCACACTTGGCTAATTTTTGAGAAATCACAGTCTTGATTCAAAAGATAAAAGAATGGACTTGGGAACCAGAGCGTTTCCGGGCAGGGTGGGTAGGGGGCCTGAGGACGCAGCCTTATCCCTTTTTCTTGAATTAGTCCCCAGTGTTTATCTGACCTCTACTCTGGGTAGAGCTTCATGTAATGTATGTTACCAGTCTCAGGTTAAAAACCCATTGGTAGCCAGCTTTCCATTGTTTCAAAGCATTTTAGGACTTCTCTTTACTGAATACAATGTACTATTTTGATACTGGATATTTCCTCCCAACTATCAAATACGTGCTGTCTTTAATTAGACTTCTTGCATCAACATAAGCTTGTATGCCCTTTTCCCCCTGTATTGATTAGAACTGGATGATAGCAGATCAATTTTCCAGCTCCATATAATTCAGAAAACAAGGGCATAGGCTTAAATGGAACTAAGAAAACACTAGTTGAGAATTAATAATTGCTCTCTGCCTGGCCAACATGGTGAAACCCTGTCTCTACTAAAAACACAAAAATTATCTGAGCGTGGTGGCGCGAACCTGTAGTCCCAACTACCTGGGAGGCTAAGGTGGGAGAACCGCGTGAACCCAGGAGGTGAAGGCTGCAGTGAGCGGAAGGCTGAAGTGAGCTGAGATCACGCCACTGCACTCCAGCCTGGGCAACAGAGCGAGACCCTGTCTCNATCACTAAATCTTGTTGTGTCCCTGATTATTGCACTCTTTCAACTTTAGTTTTAAAAATATATTTTTTTTTCTGGGTATTTTTGTAACCACCATTCAGGATGTTGTCTGCTAACTGAAAACAACAGCAAATGTAAGGTGCTGTGCATATGATACTTGAAGGAAGCACAGTCAGGCCAGTGGATGGATGAGCTGATTAAGTCACTTGCCCGATTTTCATGGTTCAGCCAAATCTACCAGCACAGTTCCCATGCCCGTTCTCCGCCCTGAGCTCTGGTGAGGCTGCCCCTCTGCCTCAGTGCTGGAGATCGGAAGGACGACGTTCTGTTGAGACTGGTGATCTTGTTCCAAACTTCCCCTAACTAGCAGCCTGAACAGAGGTCAGGCTCACTCCTTTGCACCTGTAGCCCCTGAGGGAATACTGCTGCAAACCTCTTTGCTCAGCTCTGAGTCTATTTGTTTTTGTTTGCTTGTTTTTGTGTTAGGCTTAGGTCTCCACGTCTGCCCACAACACTGAAACAGCAAACAAAGCTGGGAAACTGGCAGGAAAGTCTGCAAGACTTGAACAATGTTGGAGAAACACAAAGGAACAAGAGGCAGAGAGATAACCACCTCGGTTTCCAACAGATGCAATGGTGCTGTTGGGAAAACACCCGAAAGGGGGAAGCACCCACGTGGGAGGATGAAGATAATGGCAAGACTGGAGAAAGACTCGGAGGTCAAACCCCATTGGGTAGTCAGTTGTCTGGAGGTTCCAGCAGGGCATTTCGGAAACAACTTTGCCCAGCACCCTGTGCCTTGGGCAGGACAGGCTCGGTCCCTGGGAGAACTCAGGGCCACCACTGATGCTTCTTTCCCAAGTGTGAGCTGGGGAACATCAGGTCACACAGAGCCATGGGACAAACCCCAAGCATCCTCCCCTAGCCTCGATTTTATTTAAACATTCCCAGGAGGTGCTGTCAGAGAGCTAAGTAGTTTGACATAGTACAAACCACAACTTGTATATTAAAACAAACCTATATGTCGGAATAGAGGGTGAAATTCACACATAGTTTTATGGCCACACAGGAGTTTGTGATAAAACAAGCTATTTCATGCTTTTGACAAATCTCTGCTATGCCCTGGGACCAGAGGACAAGGGATTTCTTTTTCTCCTTTGCAAGTAAAAGTTACTGGGTGGGGACTGGGCACAGTGGCTCAGGCCTATAATCCCAACACTTTGGGAGGTCAAGGTGGGAGGATCACTTGAGGCCAGGAGTTCGAGACTAGCTGGACAACATAGGGAGACCCTGTATCTACAAAAAAATTTAAAAATTAGCCAGGCATGGTGGCACACACCTGTAGTCCCAGCTGAGGTGGGAGGATCACCTGAGCTCAGGAGTCTGAAGCTGCAGTGAGCTATGATCGGGCCACTGCACTCCAGCCTGGATGACAGAGCGAGACCCATGAAAGGAAAGAAGGGGTAACAGCGAGACCCAGGAAAGGGAAGAAGAAAGGGGAGGGGAGGGGAGGAGAGGGAAGGGAAGCGAAGAGAACCTGGGTAGGGAAAAAGCAAGAACTGCTGCTCTAAAATATGAGAAAGCGCCCCCCGCCCCATCTTAGATGTGTGGCTTTGTGAAACCTCTTTGAGGCTTACCTACTGACCACTCCAAGTGCTTCTGTAACCTGAGACCAGTTCATTATAGGCGTAACATGGACCCTGCTACTATGAAGCAGAGCCAGACTTTCCCATGGGCAAAGGGAAAAGCTTTAACCTCCTGACTGTTCCCACCACAAGCCTGGTAGACCCGCTGCAATGTCCACTTCCCAGATCACCTGGCACTAGTTAGAAAGCCCACAAAGGCTCGCGCCACCCCAGATTAGGGAACAGACTCAAGCATTGCTTGCTGTCCCCTTGCCAGTCAACTGGCAGTAAAGCTTTTTCTTTTCTTATCATCTAGTGCCATCACATTGGCTTCCATGGGAGAAGCAAGCTCTGTGCTGGGTAACGCTTCCGACATGGAATGCTTAGGGGACATGTGGAAGCTTCCAGAGGGTACAAGATGTTGTCCTGTGTGGGGAATCCAGACTCCTCCCATGTCCTTGCTACAGAGCAGGCCACCAGCCCCTCTCCTGAGAGTGGCTCAGCCGGTTTTAAAGGTGAACCAACCAGGCGAGGTGGTTCACGCCTGTGAGCTAATCACAGCACTTTGGGAGGCTGAGGCAGGTGGATCACCCGAGGTCAGGAGTTTAAGACCAGCCTGACCAACATGGAGAAACCCCATCGTTACTAAAAATACAAAATTAGCTGGGCGTGGTGGTGCATGCCTGTAATCCCAGCTACTCAGGAGGCTGAGGCAGGAGAATTGCCTGAACCCAGGAAGCAGAGGTTGCAGTAAGCTGAGATCGTGCCATTGCACTCCAGCCTGGGCGACAGAGTGAGAGTCTGTCTCAAAAAAAAAAAAAAAAATTCCTCAGGCCTTCAGCCTCTTATTTGTTTTCATCTTTGCACTTATTAAAACTTGAAATTATTTTATCGTTTGTTTTTTGAGACAGGGTCTTGCTTTGTTGCCCAGTCTGGAGTGTAGTGATACAATCTATGTTCACTGCAATGTCCACTTCCCAGGCTCTGGCGATCCTCCTGCCTCAGCCTCCTGAGTAGCTGGGACTACAGGCATGCACCACCATGCTCAGCTAATTTTTTGAAACAAAATTTTCATAGGGACAAGGTTTTGCTATGTTGCTCAGGCTGGTCTCGAACTCCTGGCCTCAAGCAATCCACCGGCCGCGATATCCCAAAGTGCTGGGATTTACCGGCATAAGCCACTGTGCCCCAACTTATTTTCTCCATTTCTTGGTCACTTTCTCTATTAGGATATACAAACAGAAGAGCAGCTCCCACTTATCGCCTATAACATGCATGTTGCTCATGCATTAGAATATATGTCTCCTGAGTAATAGTTTGTGCTTGACCATGATCTGTATTCCAGTGCCTCCGTCAGTATTTGTTGAAGGTTGAATTAGTGACCCGCCTGGTACTTGGAGTTTGTCCTGCCCCTTCTTCCCACCCACCTCATTCAACTCTCAACTGTTCTGCTCTCGGTTTTAGTGGAAACATTCCCACCAATGGCCTTCCTGCCAGAGGAGATCCTACAGAGACCTGTGGTCTGGTCCCCAATTCCCCCTCACCTCCCTGAGGAACTGTAGCACCGGGAACCCAAGGTAGAATTCCTGGGCTACATTTCTGTCTAGTCAAGGCAGCTTCAAGATGCAGCCCAAAATGAGAAAGGGCGTCTGAGATTCTCGGGGTGTGACCATTTTTTGTTATCAACAACTCATTCATCATTTCCTCTTCCAGACTACCCAGATACCCAGCATCTCAGAAGAGGAAGAGGGTTAGTCTCGGCTGGGACCTTCCTCCAGCACATGAAGGCCCTGCACCCTTCACCCGGCTCCTGGCCTATTCTGCTCTGAGCCTTGGATACTCATGCTTCCACCTGTTGACCTTTCCTTCCCTCAGGTTCTGTCTGGGTGATCCCAGGCTGGAAAGTCTGCAGGTGCACAGGCACGGGGCTCAGCCCCAGTACTTCCACTAGCTGAGACACTGGACAAGTTTCCCTTCCTTTCTAAAGTCCACCAGCCTATGAGAGAGAACCCTTCATAGATCTGTTTTGAGGAGTGAGGAAATGGATCTAAAATGCTATTCGTATCTAAAAGGAATAAGAGCTATTCTTTTTGTGTGTTTATGCTGCTAGCTGGGTACGCATGAAGGGGAGAGGAGACATGGTGCCTCCTTTCACAGCAAAGCCCCAGTCCTGGTACCCTCCATCCCAAGCCTACTTTTGCAGAAGGCTGGTCTCTGTTGAGGTCAGTTACCCCCAAGGGGTCCCATGTCCCCCAGTCACCAGTTACTTTCCCTGTTCTCTTCCCCAATAGGGAGGGGATGAGGAAATGTTTCATGGACCAGTCACCTGCCATTTAACCCAAGAACTTTCATTCTGTTTTTGTGGGCACATTTTATACATGAGTCAAGGCCATTTGCATTTTATTAAGGTCTTCTGAGGGATCAGGCAGCTCCCTGAGCCAGGGACCCTGTGAATTTCGTAAGTCATGCTGGCCATGCCCAGACTGTTGATAAGGACAGAGGGAAGGGCTGGGCCTGGGTTTTGGGTGAGTGATGACTTCCATAAAAATAAAAATTATTTAATTCCATTAAATTAGCATGCATCTTTCTTCAGGTCTGATGTGACAACCACACCATTTTCCCCACACAAGCAGGTAGATTCTCTAAAGATGGGGAGATCCCTACGCTAAAGTTGTCAGCAAGCTAGTGCAGGCAGCCCGGCCCACGTGAAGGAGGAGCTTCGGACACAGCTGATTACTCCCAGGCGTGTGGGCCCCATCTATTTCCCCTTCTCTCGTCCCACTTGCCAAACATTTCTCTGCACTAGGATGGGCAGATACAACAGGAAATGTGAAATGTAAATCAGCAAAAACCAAAACTTTTATATTGACTCAAAGCAAGTTTTTCAGCATCCTCTAAGGATTAGAAATCCCCATGTTCTTCCGGGATCCCTAATTTACAAGGAGTCTTTGTTCCGTGAAAGGAGAGGAAAGATCGGGGCTTCCCGGGGTAAGAAGAGCTCCCCAGATGCAAACCGACACCTAGTGCCTCAGCCTCCTGACAGCCGCCCATGCTGAGAAATGGAAGCCCGCTGCAGAAACGGCAAAAGTGCAGAACGCTGCCTCTGCTGCACGCTTTGTGCCAACATTCCAATGGCTGGCTCTAAAATAAGCATTAGTTCCCTAACCATCAGTTCAAGACTTGTCACAGTCCTGGTGACAAATGCCGGAAATGGATCTGGCTTGAATGACACCTTTTCACTGGCATGATCTTGAGACATTCAGGCAGTGGCTCGAAGCAGTCCCTCAGGTTCCCCGCAGGTGTCCTCGACAGGCACACTGGGCCTCACGTCTGGGAAATCAGGGTCTCCTCCCCACCCTGCTTCAAACCAGGGGTCCTTTTAATGCTAGGCAGCTTCCGTCCCCTTAAGGCCAATATCTTCTGGGGCTTTTAAAATCCTAACAAGGTACTTGGAACTCCCACACCACTTTTCATTTCAGCATCTCAAAGTTCTTTGTATGTGGCTCACGCCTGTAATCCTAGCACTTTGGGAGGCCGAAGCAGGAGGATGGTTTCAGCCGAGGAGTTCAAGACCAGTCTGGGCAACAAAGTAAGACTCTGTCTCTACAAAAAATAAAAAAAGGAATGTGCCGTGGTGGTGCACACCTGTAGTCCCCATTACTTGGGAGGCTGAGGTGGGAGGTCCTTGCTGGAGGCCAGGAGGTCAAGGCTGTAGTAAGCTGTGTTTGTGCCACTACACTCCAGCCTGGGTGACAGAGGGAGACCCTGTCTCAAAAAATAAATAAATAAATAAACTTTTTTCAAAAGTTCCTTATATGTAAGTGGAAATTATTAAAACTAAGCCTCGGTAACTTAATTAACTCTAGTTGTCATTTTAGGAGGAGGCAGTTTGTCACCTGCCTCTGTGAATCTGCCACAAGGTATATTTTGGTTAAACATAAGGCCCAGCTAAATTTTTTATATTTTTTGTAGACATGAGGTCCTGCTTTTCGCCCAGGTTGGTCTCAAATTCCTGGCTTCAAGCAATCCCTCTGACTCAGGAGACTGAGGCAGGAGGATTCCTTGAGTCCAGGAAGTCAAGCCTATGGTGAGCTGTGATTGCACCATGGCACGGCACCCAGGCTCACGCAACAGAGTGAGACCCTGTCTCAAAATATATACATATATTAGGGACCACATGCTAGGCACATTTTACCTCTGAAATTCAAAGCTACTATAAAAAAAATGGACTATTGCTGATTCTTACTCTTTGTAAAAAAAATTTTACTTTATTTTTCTTTTCTTTCTTTCTTTCTTTTATTTTTTTTTTGAGAAAGGGTTTCACTCTGTCACCCAGGCTGGAGTGCAGTGGCACAATCAGTGCTCACCACAGCCTCGACCTCCTAGGCTCAGGATCTTCCTACTTCAGCCTCCTGAGTAGCTAAGACTATAGGCATCCACCAGCACAGCTGACTAGTTTTTGCATTTTTTGTACTGACGGAGTTTCACCATGTTGCCCAGGCTGGTCTCGAACTCCTGGGCTGAAGTGATCCCTCACCTCGGCCTCTCAAAGTGCTAGGATTACAGGCATGAGCCACCGTGTTTCGTTTTAATGCAACTCTCATTACTGTAAAAATGGAATTTGAAAACAATGATTAAAAATCTTTAGGGAGGCCAGACACAGTGGCTCATGCCTGTAACACCAGCACTTTGAGAGGCTGAGGCAGGCGGATCACTTGAGCTCAGGAGTTTGACACCAGCATGGCCAACGGTGAAAACCCATCTCTACTAAAAAAATTCAAAATTAGCCAGGCATTGTGGTCCATGCTACTCAGGAGACTAAGGCACAAGAATCACTTGAACCCAGGAGGCAGAGGTTGCAGTGGGCCAAAATCACACCACTGCACTCCAGCCTGGGCGACAAGAGCAAAACTCCGTCTCAAAAAAAAAAAGAACTTTAGGGAAACATTAAATAAAAAGCAATTCATTTCCTGAGACTTTAATAAGACATTTTTCTCTACTGGAAAACTTTCTCCACTGTGGCTCTTTCCCAGATGAATTTTAGCCAATAATTCACTTCTCCATGAAATGCTCCTCTATCCCTTACCACATGTAAAGAGCACTGTACAGCATACAAAAACCAAACTCATCTTTTGTCCTGACAAGTACCACCATGTGGACTCTCAACTGGCCATAGACGGACTGCGGGAAGTGAGTGAGTTCTGACAAAAACCGACGAGCTGGACACACCTTTGAGCCACACCCTCACTGCACTGTTTCTGCTGCCGCTGCAATTAATATTGACATTTATTGAAGACGCCTTTTGTCACGGGCAATGAGCTGAGACTTCAAACATATCCATCTATATAATTCTCCCAACAACCCTGTGAGGGAGGCGTTATCATTCTCTTCATTTTAGAGATGTGAAAAGAATTAACATAACATGCCGGGCCAGGCACAGTGGCTCAAGCCTGTCATCCCTTGGGAGGCCGAGGTGGGTGGATCATCTGAACTCGGAAGTTCGAGACCAGCCTTGACCATATGGTGAGACTACATCTAAACTAAGAATGCAAAAATTAGCTGGACGTGGTTGTGGGCACCTGTAGTCCCAGCTACTAGGGAGACTGAGGCACAGAATCACTTGCACCTGGGAGGTGGAGGTTGCAGTGAGCCGAGATGGCACCACTGCACTCCAACCTGAGTGACAGAGCCAGACTCCATCTGAAAAAACTAAAGTAACATGTCATGGTCACAGAGCTCATGATGGGAGAGGCAGACGTGAGACCCACATGCGGATGACTCCAAAGCCAGTCCTCTTCCTGCTTATCTTACAGACCCCCAGTTAGCACCAGCCTTCCCAGCAATGCATAGGACTCACAATAGTGCTGGTCCCACCAACTCAGCACAGCCTCCTTGCAAAGCTGAACGCTAAGTGGTCTTTAAAATGTTCTTGGGGCTGAGCATGCATGTAATCCCAGCACACTGGGAGGCCGATGGGGGCAGATTACCTGAGGTCAGGAGTTTGAGACCAGCCTGACCAACATGGTAAAATCCCATCTCTACTAAAAATACAAAAAAAAAAAAAAAAAATAGCCAGGAGTGGTGGTGGGTGCCTGTAATCTCTGCTACTCAGGAAGCCTCCTGGGTAGCTGAGATTACAGGCACCCTCCTAAGTCAGGAGAATCGCTTGAATCTGGGAGTCAGAGGTTGCAGTGAGCTGAGATTGCGCCATTGCACTCCAGGCTGGGCAACAAGAGCAAAACTCTGTCTCAAAAAAAAAAAAATGTTTTTGGGGCAATGAGAAAGAAAACCAGTATACCAGAAACCACTGAAACTGACCTGGTTGTGCCGGACAGCAGATTCAACTCATATTCCCTTTTATTTCTTCAGTGATCAATCATGGCTTCCTTCCTACATCCTTCTGCTCTCTACACAAACAGACCTCCCCAGTGAGGTCTTCCCTGACCATCACATGTGAAATATTAGCCACAGCCTCCCCACTGTTGCCAATTTCATCCTCCCTGGCCTGCTCTGTTCTTTATGGCACTCAAACTCAACCAAAAAATTACATGAATGTCACTGTCCTTCTCTTCCCACGCGATGAAAACCTCTAGGAAAGGTTTTGTACAAAACAAAGGTTTAGCACGTGGTTGTATGTCTGCTGTTAGACAATGTCTGGCACAAATTAGCTGTGATCTATTAAATAAATTGATACGTTTTAAATGAATGCAAAATAAAATACCATGGATCCCCAAAATCTTAAACTAGAGCTCAGGATTTAATAGTCCTGTGGATGGTTGTAAATTTCCTTCATTCTGCCAAAACTTTACGTACCTCTCGAGCCTACATGAAAATTACAGTAAAGAAAGAAAGAAAAAGGAAATACAAACTATCTTTGTTCTTCTTTAGGCCTTTGCCTATTTTGCAGTCGTGGTTTTTTGTTTGTTTGCTTGTTTGGGGGATTTTTTTTTTTTTTTTTTATAGGCTGGAGTACAATGGCACACTCTCGGCTCACCACAACCTCTGACTCCTGGCTTCAAGCAAGTCTCTGCCTCAGCCTCCCGAGTAGCTCAGATCACAGGCATGAGCCACCATGCCCAGCTAATTTTGTATTTTTAGCAGAGACAGGGTTTCTTTCTCCATGTTGGTCAGGCTGGTCTCGAACTCTCGACCTCAGCTGATCTGCCTGCCTTGGCCCCCCAAAGTGCTGGGATTATAGGTGTGAGCCACCTCGCCCGGCCTGCACTTGTGGTTTAAATTCCTTTATGTCTGTCCAGATTTCTGTTAGCCCCCCAATCCTGACTGATTTTTCACTGTCGTTTAAAATAATGAGAATTTCCAATAGCGACAGAAGTTCTGCCTTCTTCCTAGTACCTTCAGTAATGACATAATGTCCTTAGGTAAAGAAAAATGGAACCTCATTTGGTAGCATGCCATCGGCTTGGGACTGTGATTATCCAGTGAGTAGCTGAACCTGTGGCTTAAACAGTCCCTTGCCACAGTTAATGCTTAAGACTCACTATAAAACTGAGGGAGTGAAGGTTGGGGAAAAGTGTGGTCCCCTGAGTTCTACTCCTGCTTTGCTCCTAACTGCCCATGTGGCTTTGGACTGTTTCCTTTGACTCTGTTCCTTATTCATAAAATGGATTATTTGGTATTGGAAAGCTAGCAAGCACTTCTTGAATCAGATGAGACATCATGGCCCTCATCAAAGAAAATTTTAAATATGTCAGACCAGGTGTGGTGGCTCACGCCTGTAATCCCAGCATTTTGGGAGGCCGAGGCAGGTAGATCATGAGGTCAAGAGACTGAGACCATCCTGGACAACATGGTGAAACCCTGTCTCTACTAAAAATACAAAGATTAACTGGGTGTGGTGGCGTGCACCTGTAATCCCAGCTACTTGGGAGGCTGAGGTAGGAGAATCGCTTGAACCCAGGAGGTGGAGGTTGCAGTGAGCCGAGATCGTGCCACTGCACTCCAGCCTGGTGACAGAGCAAGACTCTGTCTCAAAAATTAAATAAATAAATAAAACTAAAATAAATATGTCAGAGGGGTTGCATATAATCTGAGTGTTCACTGTTAAGAACTCCTGGGGCTCAGGTGATGGTGTGAGTTCCTTTCAGCTCTGACATTCTTTCTGTGATGCTCACACACCACCAACCTCCCCTTATTATGCCACCGTAAAAGACCACTCACCTAGGATAAAATGAGATAGACCTTCTATCCTTCCCCAAGACTGCATATTGAAGTCACATTCACCCCAATGAAGTGCGATCAGGCGTTGTGCCCGGAGACTCATGAAGTCAATCAAGCTTTGTCAAAGAGTCCACTTCCCAATACGCCTCGGATTTACCTACCAGGCGGATCCTATTCACAAAGCCCTGGGCAGACCCACCCCACCCTGGAAAAACAGATGAACACAATAGCCTTATCTCTGAGTGTAAGGTGGTATCATTCTTTCCAACAAGCTAGAAATAGATGAACAATTCAATTGTCTGAGGGAAAAAAAACCACATCCCATGTGACAGTGAGCCTGGCTGTCACCTACTTGTTTTCATTTCCATTAAGCTGACCTCACTTAATCATCTGCAGTGTTTCCTTGTCTTTATTTTACCTTAGGGATAGAGGATGGCTATCATTTCCCGAGTGCCCACCCTGTGCCAACCCATGACATGCGCTATTACTAACCACCTAATGTAAACATGATTTTTATTACGCAGATGGGAAAACTGCTGGTACAACTATCTTCATCATACAGACAGAGAAGCCAAGCCTGGGCAGGGTTAAATGACTTGCTCCAGATCACACAACTCACAAGAGCCCCAGGTCTTAGAAACCTTTCCTTTCTTCCCTCTAGCCCAGGGATTCCCAAACTTGTCTGCCTGTTAGAATCCACCTGGAGAGCCTCTAAAACTCCCAATGCCCAGGGCACACACTAGCAATCATAATCTTTGCGGAAGGGACAGAGGATTCAGGATTGTTGAAGCTTCCCAGGTGATTCTAATATGCAGACAAGTTTGGAACCCACCATGGAAGCGACGGCAAGCATCTTCAGCTGTACACATTTACCAAATCATCCAAGTGGAAACCAAGGGGAAGGAATGAAAAAAGAAGCGAACTGAAGACTGAGCTAAGAGGAGCAGAGGAGACACACCTGAGTGAAGCAATGTGTTTTCTTTACTGGGGTGATGGAAGAAATTTGGTAAGAGAAGAAACTTCCCTGATGTAAGCATAGACAAATCCAATGGGATGCTGGTGTTTCGTGACTGTTTAAGGGATGAGCTAAAATACGCTAAGAACATCTGCTCTATTAAGTAGGTTTGCTTTTTCCTCTACCCTTGGGAAGAGAGTGACTGTCATTAATGTTGATTTATGTCAGAAACTGGTGCTCTATGGACTGAGCTCTGTGCCTGGTGCTGCTGCTGCCCCAGGTCCAGCATGGTGAACCCCACAGGCATGAACCCAGACCTGGAGCACCTCAAGGTCCTGATGGCCTTTGCAACAGCAAAGACTGTTAGGATTATACCCAGTAGAGCATTATGTTAGTGCATTAAAAAAAAATTCAAATTTCTGAAAAACTGGAGTTCCATTGGAAAAACCTCAAGCCCCAACTATGCTAGAACATAGTCTGTTGCTGTATTATCTCGGGGATCCTCAGCTTGGAGATTTTGATGGTCTGGTTGAGCACGCTGAGGAATTATTACTTTTACTTGGAATGTAAGTAGGACTTTAGTGGAAGGGAAGGCACAGCATTGCTTATTTCTTGGCTGAAGTCCAAGACACAATAATTAGCAAATGATTTGGTGGTGGTCACGTTTGTACTTACTCGAGTTAATAATTTGCTTTAAGCAACATGTATTTTCTATAGTCTTCACCACTGGATAGAAAGGTTTGGATTTCCAAAGGAAACCTATGTAAGTCTTATATTCCAGTTAGTTAAATTCCTGTGCTTACATCTGATGTATCCTTCTGCCTGAGAAAAACATAGGAGCTAATGCTGAATTAAATCTACAATTCACTGATGATCTCTTGGTTTCAGTTTCCTCTTTTGTATTTAATGGTAACATCTAAGTCAGATACAACTAGACTGAAAACATCCAATCAATGTCACTGTTAATTGTGATGGGGATCTGGAAAACCAGCCTTGTTTCTGTGGACTGCTAAGAAGGCCCCAGGAAAATCAAACCCACTTCAGAAAATAATAACTTCCTATCGATTCTATCCCACTCTCTTGCCAGAGTCTATCCTTATTCCATGAAATACATTCTTCTTCTTTTTTTTTTTTAAATAAGCGAGATCTCTTGAGAAACTCTGAATTCTTTTGGTTTGATAGTAGAAATAGTTTCCTGTATTCTGCCTGTAATTTTCCAAACGTTATAAAGCCAAAGTCCTTGTGCTTGAAAGTATTTTGAGTTCCCCCACCCCCATTTACAGGTGAAAAGGGTCACTTCTCTGTTGAATTCAACAGCAGCTCTCACGGATGGTGAGACCTGCATCCTTGCTAGTCTTTCAGGGTTTAGAAAAGAGTTCACTAGCATAAGTCAATATAGGTTTCAAATCCAAATAAAACTATAAATGTGTTATTGGCTAAGAAACAGCGAAAGACTAAACTGTAAGAACTGTTTTCTGTTTTCCATATTGGAAAGCTGAGCTAACAAAGAACAAGTCATTTTTAGTGAAACTACTGATTTGCATCTGCCTCTGTGAGCGTCTTTTGCATTCCTCTTGTGTTTAAGATGTAATACACACCCGTATCCCTGTGGAACATGCACATTCTAATGACGTGCTCAAGCATAATTTTAATTCACAGTTCCATCTCTGATCTCAAGCACCATACTGGGTATTTAGTAAGCACTAGATATATATGTGTTGGATGAATGAAGGAATATTGGTATTTAGAGAAAAATTTGCAAGATTCTAATTAAAAAAAAAAAAACAAGCACAGGGTCTGGAGTCAGTATGAAGAAGGCGGGGGCTTCAGTTGTGGCCAGGCCTGCTGTACATGAGGTGAGAACCCGGGAATCACTTTTTGGGCCACCAGAGCCCCAGCCCTTGTTGCAGAACCCAGAGCTGGCCTCTTGGTCCCTGAGCTCTCCTGGCAGTCCCCGGCCAGGCCTTGTCTTTGAGACTTTTGTGTTTGTGTGGCCTAAGAGGATTCTGGTCACTCTGCTTATGGCCTCCAGTCTCACGATGTATGCGCTTATGAGTGCACTCACATTACACAGGAAAAAAAAAAAGCCCTAGGGCCAGGCACAGTGGCTCACGCCTGTAATCCCGGCACTTTGGGAGGCCAAGGTGGGTGGAACACCTGAGGTCAGGAGTTCAAGACTAGCCCGGCCAACATGGTGAAACTCAGTCTTTAATAAAAATACAATAATTAGCCGGGCGTGGTGGTGGGCACCTGTAATCCCAGCTACTTGGGAGGCTGAGGCAGGAAAATAGCTTGAACCCAGGGGGCCGAGATTGCGCCACTGCACTCCAGTCTGGGCAACAGAGTGAAACTTTGTCTCAAAAAAAAAAAAA
>NW_016107321.1:9947519-9961409 GCF_001604975.1 Cebus imitator
CAATTCTCCTGCCTCAGCCTCCTGAGTATCTGGGATTATAGGCACGCACCACCATGCCCAGCTAATGTTTTGTATTTTTAGTAGAGACGGGGTTTCACCATGTTGACCACGATGGTCTCGATCTCTTGACCTCGTGATCCACCCGCCTCGGCCTCCCAAAGTGCTGGGATTACAGGCATGAGCCACCGCGCCCGGCCTTCTCTGTAATCTTTAGAGTCCTCCAAGAGAAAGCTCAGCCATAAAAATGGTTGGATTTGATGGCACTACCACAGTCTGGAATGTTCTTCAATATTCATACATAGACGCAGAAATAGTGGATTTGGGGAAATCACTATTAATGAATGAAAGGAGGTTTTCTTCTGAAGCATCAAACTTCACAATGTTCTTAACTGCTTATATTTTTTAAGTCATTTAAAATGCAAATGATAAAAGTAATTATCTGTGCATAAAAGAAATCATCTATGGGTAAAAGTAATCATCTATGTGTAATTCCTTTGTGGATGCCATTCTGAAATAGATTTTTCCCCCTCTATGAGGAATTTATTAACCACAAAGAAATTGCATAAGACACCCAGCTCATTTGAATGAGATCTCTGTATTGGAATTCAAGTGAGAGGCCAGCATTTACTCACAAAGCCAAACAACCCCCCGGGGGATTCTTTCTAGCCATGCAAATACCAAATAGCTTCAGTTTGTCAAAGTCACTTAATACTGTTTTAAAGACCAGCTCAAAATGCTTCAAGTCCCTGGAGAACTGTGACTTGTGAAAGCTTTCCTTTGCCATGGACTGAAGCAGGGATGGAGAGTGGGCTGTTCAATATTCATGCCGATTCACACAGAGAGCCTGTCCAGATGCGCAGGCCGAGGGGAATAGGAGCATCTGAAAAGGGAATTCATCCAGGGAACAAAACCAGCAACCTCTGCCCCTATTATGCTGCCTCGGGATTTTAAAAAGATTACTCTTCCAACAGATGGGCCTTCATGTGCACCTGATCATTGGAAAAGCACCTCCAGCTAAGTGCTGATGGCATATGCACCCGGCACTGAAGGAATGATTCTATTTTTAACTTCATTTGCTATTCTGTTTCTCCTTTCACCCTATCCATTGAAAAGCACCTCAGAAACTTTTTTTTTTCCCCAGTTTAATTTCCCAAATTATTTGCTCATATGTGCACTAGAATGGTGAGGTTAGTGACAAACCCATCCTCTTCCTTCGTGGGGGGTGGGGGCTTGGGGGGGGTGGGAAGTGGGAGCTAGATGGATGTTTGCCAATTGCAGGTTTCGTTACAAAAGAACAGAAGGAAAGGGATTTTTTCTCATTGCCATGTCAAATTTGGTAGAAGTGCCAAGCAAGACCTAAGTTTTTTACATAGATTCACATGTCTATTTCTTTGGAGATGTTTTATTATTGCAATATGATGGAATACATAAAACAATACTCCAACACTACTGGGCAGAGAGTCAAACAAAAAAGATCCTGTTGAAAACCCTGTAATTGCCACTATATAGCCTATAGCATTCTCTAGTTTTCTGCTTACTACTTAACAGAAAATATAATCAATTTAATAGAAAATCTGTTGTAAGGAGAAACTCAAGAAAGCTTAAGTATAATCCTCAGGAATTAATTTTAATCCTTGTTATAGAATGCATATTCAAAAAGACCTTGGCATTCAAAAATCTCTTGGCCTTTCAATAAATAAAGAGAGTGGTTGTTCAAATATAGAAAAAAACAGTGAAAGGCTTGAACTATGAATGTATCTCTACATCACTAGACATACAAATTGCTTGGTTTCTAGGCACAGACAGACCACAAAAGATGCACTAAGCTACACAGCAAAACAAATGAATAACAACCAAAATGAATTTCCATTTTTATTATGAATGTCCAAAGTGACAGCATACTGTGAAAATGTTAGGTTCTCATTGATTAAATTTCAAGAGACCACAGACTACAGCATTCCAAGCACTTTAATTTTTGACAGAGCCAAAACAAATAAAAGAATGATCAAAATATTCTTTTGGGTGTAAAGGGTATTCATATTTGAGTTTTTGTAATTTTTTTCTTCCCTGCAGGTATGGTGAACACTGATAATTTCCAAAACACAATTTCTGGATACTTGCAGCAAACTTTTATCATCTCTGCCTGAATAAGAAGCTAAGAAGAAATGTACTTATAAAGTATGTTTAGGATATGACGTGATATGTTTCTTCATCCTCGTTTCCTTACTATCCCACAAGGCTTCTTGTCTACCACCCAGGTACCTGCTGTTTGTAACAACAGGACAGCAAGGCTGAAGTGAAACACTCAGAAGACTATACGGAACCCTGGATTTTCTGAAAGCTGCATTTACTTTTTCTTTTTTAATGAAAGCTTAAGACTTTCAGTGTTTGAGAATGTTCAAGGGGATACCTAATGATAATGGATTAAAGCCACCAATCAAGAACTACACAGTCTACAGAGATTGTGTTCAAGAAAAAAGCCTTGGTTCCCTAAAGCTATGGTCCTAGTAATCTGTAGGTCCAACACAATATGACTTTTTTCCCCCCAAAGTGTTTCCTTGCCATCTGTCCTTTCCATCACCGGTACGGGATGATGCTACAGATGGAGTTTGTTGCCACTGATATTCCAATCAAATCTGGTCCTGTGGAAGTGGGTATCTCTTACAGATGCAATACTGTTCATCTGAGTGGATCCCAAAAAAGAACGATTATGAACTAGAAACTCATAGAGTTTGTGTTTAAAATTTATAAAATTAAACCTGCTCCAACAGGTAATACAGGGAGGCATGCTTGCAACCTCTGGATTCAATCAGAAACAATGCCTGAGAGCACAGAGCCTTCTCAATAGGGAACGGCGGGTTCCTTTTAACGCTTCCTTAAACAAGATCCGATGTGATGGACATTAGAACTTTGAAGCACGTCTGTCTCATTTATTTCTACAAGGCCTGAGACACAGGAAGCTGCCAGGACTTCATTCATCATCATCTTGCCTGTTGACAAAAGGAACAATAACTGGTCATCACTGGTCAATGGAATAATTTTTCCTAGTTTTTTTCCAAGATCATTCCTAAGGAAAAGGTGGTGTCAATACAACAGCAAATGTTTCAATGTTTGATGAATTTCTGTGCTCTGAAATGCCATGCCTTCTTCCAACAGAGCAGGAAGAACCACGTTATGCAGTTATCCCATTCATTGCTCTACGATTGCTGGAATGATTCAGGAGACAGCCCTGTCCTGAAAGTCGGCAGACCCAGGCTCCACACATGATTCTGCCAATGACTGACACAGTCACCTAAATTTGTTGGGCCTTGGTTCCTTCACATATAGGCTAAAAGGACTTCAGTGGAGCGTGTCTAAAAAGAAGGCCATCCAGTGCTAACTTTTAATAGGTTCGTGTGGTCCTGCCTTCTTAGTTTCTTACAGAGTATAACCAGGTGCGACCATCTCAAGCTGTGGCTTACAAAATACCTACACCTGGGTGCCTGTGGTCCTTGTTCAGCTTGGAGTTGAGAACCAGGTCCAGAGAAATTTCAAAATCTCTATTAGCATCTTGAAGTCCATTAAAATCTTAAATGATAGAGTGATGGGTACAGAATTCTGAAAATACACATTTCCATGTTTTCACATCTTTTTCTGTCTTAAGGTCAAAGAAGTATCTTTTTTGCTTTTGTCCCTGCTGGCTTTCTTAAGAAATAATCGCATAAAAGCTGAAAAATACATTCGTAAGTATAAAAACATGGAAGCACTCTGTAAGAGCCTACTATCTAGTTATATAATTCAACTAGTTGGACTAGTTTAAATACGCCAAGTAACTTTACTAAGACGCATGTCTGGTAGGAGAGATGGGACCTAAACATAGAAAGTCTGACCCTAAAATTAAATGAATGTGGTTTTTTTTTTGTTGTTTTTTACTTTGAGATGGAGTCTTGCTCTGTCGTCCAGGCTGAAGTGCCATAGTGCAATCTCAGCTCACTGCAACCTCCGCCTCCTGGGTTCAAGCAATTCTCTTGAATTCTCCCTGGAGTAGCTGGACTACAGGCATGCACTACCATGCCTGGCTAATTTTTTTGTATTTTTAGTAGAGACAGGGTTTCACCATTTTGGCCAGGCTGGTCTCGAACTCCTGACATCAGGTGATCTGCCCACCTCAGCCTCGCAAAGTGCGGGGATTAAAGACGTGAGCCACCCTGCCAGATACCATATGATATATTTTTAAGGCATCCTGTTGCCCTGTGTGACAAGAAAGGTGGCTGAAATATTTTTCGTCTTTCTACTGTACTTTTGGATAGAGGGGAAACGTGTGAACTATCCACATAAAACAAAACTGGTGGCAAGATATCATCTATTACTTTGGATTATTAAGCTAATGAGTTTATTCTTCAAACCTAAAAGCTGACTTAAACAAAAAAGTTGACTTAAATGCTACCCGAAAGAAAAAGGCAATGAAGATAAGCTCCATCATTTGACTCTCAATAGCAACAAGACTAAAGTTACAAAGTTATTTTCTTAAATTTGGAGAAGATTTGCCAGGTTGTAACCGGATCGGCTCTTGTCCATAGCAAATTGGCAATTATGTGGTAAAGGCACAGAGATCACAATGGTAAACAAAAAGAAAATGATACAAATTCACTCAAATTATGGGGTGGGGACCTATACAAATGATCTGTAAACACATGCACATGTGCTAACACACACTAAACATGCAGGTTTCTTCTTGCTAAATAAGAGAAACAAATGTTTCTGTCTCAACAAATGAACTTGAAGTGTACGTAAAATTTATTATGGGATTCTGGCAAGTATTTTTATGACCATGGCTTTCTGGGCTGATTTCTTTTCTTTTTCTTTCTTTCTTTTTTTGAGACAGGGACTCACTCTGACACCCAGGCTGGAGTGCAGTGGCACGATCTCCGCTCACTGTAACCTCTGCCTCCTGGGTTCAAGTGATTCTTCTGCCTCAGCCTCCTGAGTAGCTGGGATTATAGGCACGCACCATCATGCCTGGCTAATTTTTGTATTTTTAGTAGAGACGGGGTTTTACCATGTTGGCCAGGCTGGTCTTGAACTCCTGACCTCAAGTGATCTGCCCACCTCGGCCTACCCAGGTGCTGGGATTTATAGGCATGCATCACCATGCCCGGCCTCTGGGATGATTTAATATACATCGTAAGTGCCTGATGGCATCACTGCAAGTGCATGTGATATGATTCCTCGCTGAAGAAGGTGGGTATTGAAAAGCAGAAACGTAAGGAACAGTACAGAGGCGTGGAGAGGACGGGCTTGGCAGCATGTCTTGGAGAGTGCTTTAGTTTGCAAAGGTTTCTCATGTTTATGCTCTGGTCCTTACAACAGGGGAGCCAGCTTCCGCCTCGGGAGGCAGCTGAGAGCTTACGTGACCTGCCCAAGGCTGGTGCTACTTTTTCTTTTGTAAACACACCGTCTCTTGCTCCTGACACTGAATATTCATGAGTTTATTATTTATTATTGTTCTTCATTTCTTCTGCATAGTGTTATTACTGCTATTGGCGCTCATATATTAAGTGCTTTCTAAAGGATTCTTGCAAAATGGATATAACAGAGCGTGACAACCAGTTTGCGTGATATGTGATTAATGTCTCCGCATAATCATGACTTGCAAAGTAGATATAACTATCTCCACAAAGAAAGAAACTGAGGTTCAGAGATGTGCTTCGCCCAGTGTCACATGGCAAATAGCAGAGCTAGAATTCCGAGCCTATTAGCTCCAGCTCCTGTTGTCTCCACTGCGCATAGTGTTTCAGCATATGCTGAGCCACTAAACAAACACCCACTATACATGTTATGCAGCTCCGTTTTTACGTGTCAAACCCAAGAGGAGCTGTTGCATCCAAAGCCTACTCATGTGGCTCATGCCTGTAATCCCAGCACTTTGGGAGGCCGAAGCCAAAGGACTGCTTGAGGCCAGGAGTTCAAGACCAACCTGGCAACATAGCGGGAAACTGTCTCTACAAATAAATCAATCAATACAGCCAAGTCTCTCTCACACACACACAGCTACTCCAGAGATCCGTGAAGCATCTGGATCAAGGGTCCATGCTGAGGGGACACGACAAACAGGTGGGCTTATTTTAAACTCCATAAACAGCTATCGTTCTTGTGAAGACGTGCATTCTCACAGTCAGGAATCACCCTTTGTAAGCAGTTGCCAGGGTGCACATGGGCTCAGAACACTGGCTCTAATTTCACAGTAAATAAACAGGAGGAGGTCGGGACCCCTACCTTTCAATGGGAACATGGTACAAAGGATAAGAACTTTTTTCTTTTGAAATAAAATTGAGAAGTGGTAGTGCCTGGAGGTAGAAGGAATACCTGGAGGAAAGTGAAAAATTTTAGAACCAGTTTTCTGCAGCACAAATTGCCGTAAATAATGTATTTGCTATACCTGTCCTTGGTTTCTAAACGCACAGTATGACGATTCTTTCATAAAATGGATGACAAGGAAGGCAAATGGAAATGAAGGTGCTGCTCAAACAGATGTTACTGGCTGGGAGTCCGCTGGTGTCAGGTAACTTACACCGCCTATTTAATCCGTCCAAACAGCCCAGGAAAGTATCAGGCTGGTGCAAATGTAATTGTGGTAGTAGCAAAACCGCGATTACTTTTGCACCAACTTAGATATATTCATTAATCTCACACTGCAAATGAAAAAACTGAGGTTCAAAGGGGTAAAATAATCTAGCCAAGATGACACACCTAGAAGGTGGCAGAGACTGGATTTCAAGCTAAGTATGAATGCCTATTATATATAAATATGCCATATATATATACACCAAATTATATATGCCTTTTCTCTCCAAGGCTACTTCCCCAAGACACCTCAACAACCAGACATCTGGATAATCACCCTACACTGCAGCCCATGAAACTGTTTCTTTTCTTTGAGATGGAGTCTCACTCTGTCCCCCAGGCACAACTGCAGTGGCATGATCTCAGCTCACTACAACCTCCACCTCCCGGGGTTCAACTGATTCTTATGCCTCAGCCTCTCAAGTATCTGGAATTACAGACATGCACCACCACGCCCAGCTAACTTTTGTATTTGTAGTAGAGACGAGGTTTTGCCACATTTGGCCAGGCTGGTCTCAAACTCCTGACCTCTCAGGTGATCCACCTGCCTCGGCCTCTCAGAGTGGTGGGATTGCAGGTGACAGCCACTGCGCCCAGTTGAGACTGTTTCCTGATGAGGGCCCAGCAGTGCTCAGGATTGCAGGGAGGCCCAACTGCTTCCAAAGTAGCAACACCCCCTGTCACCTACAGAAATCCAACTAAGGGACAGTGGCCAGGCTTCCAGGTCAATTTCATGAGGTTACAGAAGAGGGACAGAGAGAAAGGACCTAGCAGAGTGGCTCCTCAGACACCACAAGGGACCAACTGGATGAAGAAAGAGACATCGAGGTATCTTCAGTTTTTGTTTTTTAGAGTCATGGACTTGCTCTGTCACTCACGATGCAGTGCAGTGGTGCAATCACAGCTCACTGCATCATGGAACTCCTGGGCTCAAGTGATCCTCCCACCTCAGCCTCTTGAGTAGCTGGGACTATAATAGTGCACCACCACACCCTGCTAAATTTTTTTTTTTGAGACAGTCTCTGTTGCCCAGGCTGGAGTGCAGTGGCGCAATCTTGGCTCACTGCAACCTCCGCCTCCCAGATTCAAGCGATTCTCCTGCCTCAGCCTCCCAAGTAGCTGCAATTACAGGCACGTGCCACCATGCCTGGCTAATTTTTGTATTTTTAGTAGAGATTGGGTTTCACCATGTTGGCCAGGCTGGTCTCAAACTCCTGGCCTCAGATATCTGCTGGCCTTGGCCTCTCAAAGTGCTGAGATTACAGGCATGAACCACCGCACCCAGCCCCGTTAATTTTTTATATTTTGTAGAGATGGGGGTCTTACTATGTTGCCCAGGCTGGTCTCGAAGTCTTGGCCTCGAGCGATCCTCTTGCCTTGGCCTCTCAAAGTACTGGGATCACATGTGTGAGCCACTGTGCCTGGCAAACTTCACTTATAATGTAAAGGGTCCTGTGATCTAGTTACAATCTTCCCC
Organism: Cebus imitator; assembly: GCF_001604975.1. NCBI lineage: Eukaryota > Metazoa > Chordata > Mammalia > Primates > Cebidae > Cebus > Cebus imitator. Next base: position 9,955,600 of record NW_016107321.1, read on the forward strand.
TCTTAGCTGATTTTCAAAGGATCTATTAGCAGGCTGTACACTACATACATCTGAAGAATCATCTATAAATTTACAGCAAAGAAAGAGGAGACAAGGAGGACAATATGGAGAGACCATCTAGAGAGAGGCTCTGACCCTTTTAAAGTTAATCTCCATTTTTCCCTAGTGAAGCTCTTAGCAGAGCTGCCAGTAATCAGCAAAGCTGGAGCCTGGCATCCTGGCATCCTCCTCTTCCTTTGTGCTCCACAAAAGAAGAAGGTGTGTGATTAAGAGGCCAAGGGACAGAAAATCCACAGGGACGATTTGTCCCAGCACTAATGATACTGGATTCGTAGCCAGTGGACTAACTGCAAACGTGATGGAGCAGTACCAAGGAAACTTGGTTTGAATGAGGGCCTCTCCAACCACGTTCGGCTCCAAGCCTCAGCCAGTCTGCCCTGCCATGTGGAAACGAAGGCGCCAGAGTTGCTCATGGATGCCAGAGCCCAAGCTGCCTCATCCAGCTGATCCATTTGGTCAGCCCATATGGGAGCAGAACGGCTGGCACCGAGCTGAAAGTTTCAGTGTGTGCAGACACGTTGGAACATAATTTGCTAAATGTTTTATTGTTCTGTAGTTAAAAACCTACTTAAAATGTGAGGAGCTACATTCCCATTAGATTAGAACAATATGAAGTCATGTCCTTTCAAGTACCGAGTGTTAAGAATAATTACAATAACATAAAGGCAATCATTTCCTATTAGGGAAGTTTATTTCTGTGATGGGGGATGCCCAGGGCTCCTCTGTTAACCGAGATCCTGTTTCCTGCTTCCCATCCACATGTGCATCACTCACACCCTCGAGAGTCCCCAAAGCAGCAACTGAATTTCACCATCATGGAAAGAGGGATCCCATGAGCACTAAATCAGACCTTAGGAATGGCCAGGCACAAGGCCTTCATTTTAAATATCAGAAAACAAGCTCAGAGCTTCTACACTTGCCTAGGAACATACGATTGAGAATCCAAGAAAGGCTCTGATTCTTGGTCCTACAATGCCCCTTGTTCATTTTGTTCAAATACCTCAGATATTGTATCTGAAAAATTATGCCATTTGGTGTGAATAATCCAAATACGACATGAACTTTGGGACCATGAAGGATTAAGCCATTTCTATAGCTATTTTCTGTTTTTGCTTTTAGACACTTATGGTGGTAAGTTTCCATAGGTGGTAGAGTCTGATGTTGTGAGCTGGTGGGAGGGAGGCACAGGGTCCCAGAGCATAGGGTCTCAGGGCCTGGCAGAACCCCTCCAGCAGGCCCGTGTCCAGGAGGCAGGTGAGCACACAGGGGAGAAGCGTGCACTGGGATCCGGGATCAGAGGCACGGGGTTTGTATCTCTGGTTTTGTTCGTGATTAGGCGAGCACTCCTTGGCTAAGTTCCTTAGCTACTCTGACTTTCCTCAGTCGTCAAATACGATCAACATTGCCCCTGAGGCTAACGGTGGGGACTAAGAGGCTGGAAGGGTACCCACACTTCCTTCTGCCGGCTGAGTTCTCAGGCAGCCCTGGAGAACGGGGGTCGGGGTGGGGGATGGCAGAGATGTTCACTGATATCCACAGTTATAGGAACAAGGCCAGGGTTTCCCGTTTCCACCACCTGGGATGCTCTGCCCTCTCTGCTCTACCTTGAGGGGGCTCAGTCAGCCACATTCTACCTGAAGCTAAGTAGATAAGGCTGCCCAGTCACCAGCCTCCCTCGCCCCATTCACATCCTTATCTTCCCCTTTTTTTCCTTGACTGGGAGCTCCTCTGTGATTGATTTAAAATGTGATGAAAGAGGCTACCACCTTCTCATGGATCCAGTGGCAGTGGGCGTGCTGACCACACTCTCCACCTCTTCCTGGCCATCAGAGTCAGGATACACCCTGCTCCGCAGCTCCAGAAACTAAACGGGTCACCTCTTTCCCCCTCACCCCTCCAACATTCTCCCTCTATCTCTGGGCCATTCCTACTTGGATGAGAGAATCACAAGCTATTAGAAATCAAGACACCTGCATTCCAAAAGAAAGCCAATGCTCATGCTCTTGTCGAGGTACAGGAAAAAAAGTTCAAGGAATTTCTGCATACAGCTCATGAGAACCACTATTGTTTTGACTCTATATGACCTGACAGTTCTGCACTTTGACACCCTGGCACACTGGCCATTGGGGTGGGGTTGGGAGATAGGACAAGAAGCTGCAAGAGAAAGAAGACAAGAACAGGTTGTTCAAGACACCAACCACTCTGTCACCTGATAGCAGACAGCCATGTTTACAGGATAGGGAAGCGAGAATGCAGACTCCATGCAGCCAAGGCCAGCATCTGAATTCATCTTGGTAAGATGTAGACTCCCGGGCATGGGGCTTAATGGCCATTCAACACTGAATTAAACGGAATAACACTAAACAGCCACCCTGGAAGATAAGAGTCTACCTGCTCAGCACGTAATCTTTTTAGGCCATTTGTATAAGGCAGCTTGTGACAATCATTCCATTGGCAGTACAATCACCTTGACTGCTTGGAGGCCTTCAGGCTGCAGGCTGATGCTGAGAACGGATGCATTTTACATGAGTGCTGGCTTCAGATCCTTATCCTTCTAGCTTAAAGGTGAAACGGTTTGACTTTAAGTTGCCAAGAACAAATACTGTAAGATTAATGCATGGCAGGTCACATGAGGTGCTGCTCTTACTTTAAAATCTGGCATGTTCAAACTATTTATTTTATTTACTTTGAGATGGAGTCTTATTCCGTCACCCAGGCTGGAGTGCAGTGGTGCAATCTCGGCTCACTACAACCTCCTCCACCTCCTGGGTTCAAGCCATTCTCCTGCCTCAGCCTCCCGAGTAGCCAGCACTACAGGCACATACCACCATGCCTGGATAATTTTTGTATTTTTAGTAGGGATGGGTTTTCACCATGTTGGCCAGGCTGGTCTCAAACTCCTGACCTCAGGTGATTTGCCTGTTTTCCCCAGGGCTGGGAATGAGTCAAAGCAGTGACATGAGCCACCTCGCCCAGCCTCAAACTATCATTTCGTAGGATGTATTCTTCTCTCTTGAAGGCTAGAGTGAAAACTATGAACGTTTTTTTTTAGTAGAATTGAACCCATCAGATAAAAATTTTTAAGAATTTTAAATGTTAATTTTAAAAGACTTTCAATATTTCTTACAGGTGTGTCACATTTATGCATAAAGTATGCTCTAGAAACTCAAGGCATTGATTCAATCTTATCTTGAGTGTGCTGGAAGAAGTCAGTGTTCAAAGGAATCCCATTGTTCATCTTTTTGTAGACAAAGAAACCTTTCAAAAAGTGAACAATCACCCATTTAAAAAGATTTTTGATTTTCACATATCCAGTCTGCTGAAAGCAAACTCAATCTGGTATCCTTGGCTGTCTTCACGACTGAATTGGAGAGAATATATGACCGCCCGTTTAAGCGGATGCGATTTTTTTTAATTGCTTAAGAAACTCACTTGCAGACTGAATTAGTGGCAGAGAACCGACATGACTTAGTCAAGGAAATGACAAGCTACTCACTTTTCTGCAATGCCAGAAAATGCAGCTCTAGGGACAGGTGACCCCTGGAATATCTAGGACAGGAACACCTACCACAGCCCTGGGTGGTGCAGGGTTAGGAGGGGACAAACAGCCAGAAAAAGTCCTTGTAGGGACGACGCCCAGCTACCCTTGATCGGAGGACTCAGCTATGCCTCCACTCCATCTTTACTTGTACGCATATGCTTACAGAAACAGGCGCTCCATGCCTGTAAATTGGGCACGATGCAGCAAATACAATAATTAGGGTTATTTTTATGCTTAAAACCACAGAGCAAGGAGGACTCAGCTAAGTTTCCTGCCATCTCTAACATACCTAGCAATCATGTCAGTGAAAGACTATACTTGAATTGCATGTCTCTCTCTCTCTCTCTCTTTTTTTAAATGGAATAACAGTTTTTAGAAAGGCACAGTGTCAGCTGGGTGCAGTGGCTCATGCCTATAATCCCAGAACTTTGGGAGGCTGAGGGGTGGGTGGATCACCTGAGGTCAGGAGTTCGAGACCAGCCTGACCAACATGACAAAACCCTGTCTCTATTAAAACTACAAAATTAGCCAGGCGTGGTGGTGGGCGCCTATAATCCCAGCTATTCGGGAGGCTGAGGCAGGAGAATCACCTGAACCTGGGAGGCAGAGGTTGCAGTGAGCCAAGATCGTACCATTGCATTGCAGCCTGGGAAACAAGAGTGAAACTCTCGAAAGAAAGAAAGAAAAAGAAAGAAAAGAAAGAAAGAAAGAAAGAAAGAAAAGAAAGAAAAGAAAGAAAGGCACAGTATCTTAACAAGCTCACAGAGAACTCCAAACATGATCCAAATTAATGAACCACTAATAGATATTCTTTTTCTATAAACACAGCAGATTCACAAACAGTTGTCTTGGGCAGATCCAAAAAGAAAGAATAGAACAAGACATGATTTTTCAGAAAATGGATGGCTTTCTATAATCATATTCCGCAGATGCCTCAACCAGGATTAAGCCTTGGCCAGGATTTGAGGCAAGAAAATTGAGGGCCGGGTGTGGTGGCTCATGCCTGTCATCCCAACACTTTGGGAGGTCAAGGTGGGTGGATAACCTGAGGTCAGGAGTTCGACACCAGCCTGGCCAACGTGATGAAACCCAGTCTCTACTAAAATACAAAATAATTAGCTGGGTGGAGGGTGCCTGTAATTCCAGCTACTCAGGAGGCTGAGGTAGGAGAACTCCTTGAACCCGGGAAGTAGAGGCTGCAGTGAGCCAAGATTTTGCCATTGCATTCCAGCCTGGGCAACAAGAACAAAACTCTGTCTCAAAAAAAAAAAAAAGAAGAAGAAAGAAAGAAAGAAAGGAAAAGAAAATCTCTTCCTTTGCAGTATTTCAGAGCTGAGGTGTGCTGAATCTGTAACCCACAGAGAATTCCCCCGCATGCTCAGGGGTGAACAGCATACAACATCTGCAGATACGCCTCTCACACAATACCCCCGGCAAGACACATGCAGTCCATCACCGTCCAGGCCTGTACCTCTTCACAGAAGCCCTTAACATCTGTGAGGGGCACATCTCAGATATAGCAAATCCCCAAATTACAAATCCCATCATTGTATGTAATACTGCCCGCCCCCCCACCCCTCCCCGCCAAAAATAGGTATACAATGAGTAAAAAGGCAGCTTTTTTTTTGTATTTTTAGTAGAGACAGGGTTTCCCTATATTGATCGGGCTGGTCTTAAACTCCTGACCTCAGGTGATCCACCCACCTCGGCCTCCCAAAGTGATAGACTGCAGGTGTGAGCCACCACGCCTGGCCATCAGGCTAATTTTTGTATTTTTTAGTAGAGACAGTGTTTCACCATGTTGGCCAGGCTGGTCTCAAACTCCTGGCCTCAGGTGATCCACCCACCTCAGCCTCCCAAAGTGCCGGATTACAGGTGTGGCCACCACGCCCGGCCTCATCTACATTATTTTTAACATCATGTGTAATGATGTGGCTCACACCTGTAATCCCAGCACTTTGGGAGGCCAAGGCAGACGGATCACTTGAGGTCAGGAGTTCCAGACGAGCCTGGCCAACATGGTGAAACCCCATCTCTATTAAATATACAAAAGCCAGTTGGGTGTGGTGGTGGCACACCTATAATCCTAGCTACTTGGGAGGCTGAGGTAGAAGAATCACTTGAGCCAGGGAGGCAGAGTTTGCAGTGAGCCGAGATCACACCACTGCACTCCAACCTAGGCAACAGAGCAAGACTCTGTCTCAAAAAA
>NW_016107321.1:9961464-9972365 GCF_001604975.1 Cebus imitator
AAAAAAAAAAAAAAAAAAAAAGGCTGCATGGGCTGTGGATGGCAGCAATCAACGAGGCTGCTTCACCTACCTGAGTGACACATGGCCACCCACCTGCCCTGCAGTCAATGCTATACATATTTGTGCCTTCGTGAAATTACAGAGTATTACATTATGCATTGGTTTGTAATAGCTGAAACCATATGTCAGCATCAGGAATGCCAAGGTGCTCAGGCATTAGTTTGCAATTAGTTTCCTGTTTTTCAAGCTCAGAGTCCAACATGTAAAACATGGGCGGCCAGCAGCTTGGGTAGAAGCTGAGTTGGCCCAGTCTCTTAGGGGACACCGTATATTCTTGCTTCACAGCCTCTGTGACATGGGTTGAAAGCCACTGATCTAACATAATGTATAATTGTTTGGAAAGGCTTGTTCTGAAATGATTTTAAGCATTATTGTGAATCCATCCAAATTAGGGACCACTACAGATGCAACATACTCCAGATCCACACAAGAAATCCCAGAGATTCCCTAGGATGACACTCTTCCTGTGAACTATGGGACATTTTCTTGATTGAAGCGTAATGCCCTTCAGGACTGCTTGTTGCTTTTTGGAGCCAGATCCTTGTCAATATCAGGCACCACACTCTGGGAGACTGAAATGTTTCCCTGGGCATGAAATTGCAACATGTATGGTAGGAGAGCTCGATCCACTTTACAAACAGGAAGTCAAGATGAAATGACCACTTCCATTCAGGTCAGGTGTTGTAAAAATGTCAGCAACACAAGTTGGCTATAAATAATCTTTTTCCTCTTTCTTTCTCTCCCTTCATCGTGTCTACACTGAGAAATGGGCCACAAAACAATCTGATGTTGTAAGTACAGAGTAAGTGGACTCCTCTGTGCCAGTGGAAAGGCCGGCCCTTGACCCGGCACTCCGTCCACCACACGGGACTGCAAAACTGGGTGAAACTGGATTGCAAGGAAGGACAGGCTTTGGCTGGGCATGGTTGCTCACACCTGTAATCCCAGCACTTTGGGAGGCTGAGGTAGGCAGATCACCTGAGATCAGGAGTTCAAGACCAACCTGGCCAACCTGGCAAAACCCTGTGTCTACAAAATACAAAAAAATTAGCTGGGCATGGTAGTGCACACCTGTAATCCCAGCTACTTGGGAAGCTGAGGCAGGAGAATTGCTTGAATCCAGGAGGCAGAGGTTGTAGTGAGTTGAGATCGTATCATTGCACTCCAGCCTAGGCAGCAGAGTGAGACTCTGTCTCAAGAAAAAAAAAAAAAAAAAAAAAAAAAAGAACAGGGTTCGGTGTTCCTGCCTTAAGTGGCTTGGCTGGAGACAGGAGGACTAAGATAATATTCCAACAGGTCCCGGGACAACTTGGGCACGGCCCTGACTGCAAACTATTTATAAGAAAGTGTTACACAACAAGAAAATTGTGACCATTTTCTTTTTTGTGATGTTTCCTGAACAGGGAACTGTTTATCCCCCAGCAAGGAGCTGCATCCTAGCCTGGCTCTAGCTGTTTTTGGTCTTCTCATTGCAGGTGAAATGGGAGGCACCCTCTGCAAGGGCATAAGATGAACCCAGCCAGGCAAAGGGCTCTTTTGCATCCATGACCCACTGTTGGGTTTGAGCTGTCGGCAAAGCTCACGTGGGGAAATCATCTTGAAAGGGCCTGCGGGCCAAAAACTTTGTCAAAACTTTTGGCTGTCTTTCTCTTCGGATTTATGACAAGTTAGAATTTTTTCCCTTTCTATAGCTCACTCTTTGGGGCACCTTCCAGGATGCTCAGTAGGTGTCGCTTTGGAGAAGGTGGACGTAGCAGGAGCTGGATTTAGGCAAACACGATGCCGGGCACCGAGGGTACACAAAGCGATGACACAGGGAAGAGGAAGCCGCTGCTAGGAGCCACAGAATACAACGAGGAGGGTCCCGGGACAGGAAGTGGGCATTCATGAGCCACAATTTCATCTGTACCATTTATTTGTTTATTTTTTGAGACAGAGTCTCACTCTGTCACTGAGGCTGGAGCACAGTGGCATGATCTCAGCTCACTGCAAACTCTACCTCCCGGATTCAAGCAATTCTTCTGCCTCAGCTTCCCAAATAGCTAGGATTACAGGTTCGTGCCACCACATCTGGCTAATTTTTTTTTTTTTTTTTGAGATCGAGTCTCGCTTTGTTGCCCAGGCAGTGGCGTGATGTTGGCTCACTGCAATCTGTCTCCAGGTTTAAGCAATTCTCCTGTCTCAGCCTACCCACTAGTTGGGACTACAGGCGCATATCACCACACCCAGTTAATTTTTGTATTTTTAGTAGAGACAGGGTTTCCCTATATTGGTCAGGCTAGTCTTAAACTCCTGACCTCAGGTGATCCACCCACCTTGGCCTCCCAAAGTGATAAGACTGCAGGTGTGAGCCACCATACCTGGCCATCAGGCTAATTTTTGTATTTATTAGCAGAGACAGTGTTTCACCATGTTGGCCGGGCTGGTCTCAAACTCCTGGCCTCAGGTGATCCACCCACCTCAGCCTCCCAAAGTGCCAGATTACAGGTGTGGCCACCACGCCCGGCCTCATCTACATTATTCTTAACATCATGTGTAATGATGCTTTAGGAGTCTCAAAACTTCTGGTAATAAGTTCTCGAGTGAAACCAAGGGATTCATATAAATATGTCTATTCATTTATTTCTAATTTAAGAAAAAGAAATTAAACTCAAGGTGTAATTTAGATGGGGCAGTATGTTAGTATTTGTCTTTAAAAAATTTGTATCAAATCCTCAATTATATTTCAAAGTAATCATTTAAAGATGATCTCAGTGGATTTATTTTTGGTTTATTCTGTGACTCAGGCCTCTAATGTCTCTGGTATTTCTTAAACTGCCTAGGCAATTTTTTATAGCAAAGTAACGATAAAAACGTGGTGGTAAATGTTAACTCTGAAAAGACAGACAAATTTCTCATTTTGTACTTTCGAAAAGATTTTCACTACAACTATTTATTTTTTAAATCTAGGACATGTTCTCATCTGGTCACCGCAACCATTTAACTGGCTCTGTCAGCAGAGTTAAATTTTGCTTTCGCTTTGTTACATGTAAAATGAGACTGTTAACCCACTGGTAATAACGTACATGTGTTGGGTTGTTTTTCTAGCAATGAGGTGGGCTTTTACTGAGCCATCTCTATCTCTTTAGAAAAGTCCTCTTTGGGTTCAAGATATTTTTTCTCTTACAAAGCAACACATCTCTTACGTAAAATATAATCCGCAGTCCTCATTTTCTGGCACTAAATTCTAAGCCACCCATCCTCAACTTCCAAATGAATCTGCAGGGTAATGCCAGACCAGTCATCTGGGGAGTGTCTCAAGTCATTCGTTAAGCTTAGTTACAATGATAAAGTCTGAACCTGCAAATGATTTGTTTCAAATAATAAATCAGAAGGGCTCAAGGTTATTCCTATAATAGTCATTCTTATTTATATTTAATATGTTTTCTTCGGAGGGAGAAAGAGAGGCAGAGTTTAGGGGAGAGATGCATTTGTATACACAGTGCTCCCCTAAAGAGTTCATGATATGAATTTCATGATACATATTTCAGTCCAAAAAAAGTTCTGAATGAACTCAGCTCTAATCAGTGGTACTGTATTATTACCAGGGGCAAGGCTGATATTAGAGCTCACATTTCTTTTTTCTTTTTTTTCGAGATGGAGTCTTGCTCTGTTGCCCAGGCTGGAGTGCAGTGATGCTATCTCGGCTCACTGCGACCTTTGCCTTCCAAGTTCAAGCAATTTTTCTGCCTCAGCCTCCTGAGTAGCTGGAATTACAGGCATGCACCACCACGCCCGGCTAATTTTTGTATTTTTAGTAGAGATGGGGTTTCATCATGTTGGTCAGGCTGGTCTCAAACTCCTGACCTCGTGTTCCTCCTGCCTCAGCCTCCCAAAAGGCTAGGATTACAGGCGTGAGCCACTGCACCTGGCTAGAGCTCAGATTTCTTTTAGGAAAACTGTAGAGAACGTTGAAACATCCTAGCATATGGCCAGTTAATGTATATCAGGAAACTAGGGGGTACAGTTGCCAAATGTAGCAAATTAAAAATATGAGAAGTAACTTTCAGTATACATATATTCCAAATATTGCATGGGACATACTTATAGTAAAAATCATTTGTTGCATATCTGAAATGCAAACTCAACTCTGTATCCTGCATATTATCTAGCACCCTACTAGGGAGTCAACAGGCTGGATACCTCAAGGACACTGAAATAGCATGATAGTTTGTATTCATTTCTACACAAAGATGGGGGCACTGCAGGACTGAAGATAGTTTGCAGAAGTTTATCCTTACTATTTACCCCTGACTGTAAGAATATGCCCTTTACACATTCCCTCCTTGTTTCCATCAGATAATAATCATGAGCTTATGATATATATATATATATATGCCTGAGACTGTCCTAGGAGCTGTGGAAACAAAAGGTGAATAAAGCCCCACCTCTGACCTCTGGAGTAGACACATGGGTGAAAAGACAGAGTGACACCAAGTGAGCAGAGCCATGCTGTAAGGAAAAACAGATTAGGGGAAAGAAGGGATAGCGGCTTGAGATAGGCATGATTCGAGGTAGGATCTCTTTAGGGCTTTCTCTTAAGTTAAAACAGAGAAAACATGCAAGCCCTTGAAGAACGTGAAAAAGTGAGAGGAGAGGAGAGAGAAGGGAGGAGAAGAGGAAGAAGGAGAAGTGGTGGCTGGTTCTGTGCAAAGTGAAGCCCTCCGGAGCCATCTGGTATTGAAAACGAAGGGCCTTCAGGCCAGCTCATAAATGAGCATCCTAGGCAATGGAGACGGGTGCCTCCATTTAGGAAAGAAAGCCCTTTGGCTGGGCGCGGTGGCTCACACCTGTAATCCCAGCACTTGGGGAGGCAGAGTCGGGCGGATCAGGAGGTCAGGAGTTTGAGACCAGCCTGGCCAACATGGTGAAACCCCATCTCTACTAAAAATACAAAACTTAGCTGGGTGTGGTGGCGCACGCCTGTAATCCCAGCTATTCAGGAAGCTGAGGCATGAGAATTGCTTGAACCTCGGAGGCAGAGGTTGCAGTAAGCCAGGATCGCGCCGTTGCACTCCTGCTCTGGGCGACAGAGCAAGACTCCGTTTCAAAAAAAACAGAAAAAGCCTGGCTGTCTAGAGTGTAGTTTTGGAAAGTCAATAGTTAACACTGCTTTCAAATTGTGTTAAGAAGGTAAACCTGTGACCTGGAAAAATATTCCCTCATTTCCTAAGAGCATTCCCATTTTGGGTGGGAAGGAATGTGTGCGCAGTAACTAGTCCAACACGTCCCCATCAGAGTAAAGAGCAGATCCCTCTCTTCCTGGGAATATGTCAGAAATAAAGCTCCCATGGCTCTTGAATCCCTTCCCCTGTTCAAAAGGACAAGGACAAACACCTGACCTTAGGTTGTGGTCACAGCAGCACTGACCAGAACCAGGAAGGCTGCCATCATTTGCCAGTTATACTTAATGACACTGCACCTCTGGCTTGTACCAATGTTCTAAGGAAGAACTTTGATATTTACAATAACTGGACAGGCACAGTGGCTTATGCTTGTAATCCCAGCACTCTAGGAGGCTGAGGCGGGCAGATCACTTGAGGCCAGGAGCTCCAGACCACCCTGGGCAACATGGTGAAACCCAGTCTCTGCTAAAAATACAAAAAAATAAAAATAGTTGGGCATGGTGGTGGGTGCTTGTAGTCCCAGCTACTCAGGAGGCTGAGGCACGAGAATCGCTTGAACCCAGGAGGCAGAGGTTGCTGTGAATCGAAATCATGCCACTGTACTCCAGCCTCAGTGACAGAGCAAGACTGTCACAAACAAACAAACAATATTTACAACAATAAATAAATCCTTAAAAACTTAAAAGATATTAAAATATCTATCCTTATCACCTTATCTGAAAAGAAAAAAAAAATTGAAGCTTTAAGGAAAAATACAGCTCACTTTAACCTATTTAAGCCTGCTCTGGGCTGGGTGTGGTGGCTCACACCTGAAATCCCGGCACTTTGGGAGGCCAAGGAGGGTGGATCACGAGGTCAGGAGATTGACACCATCCTGGCCAACATGGTGAAAGCCCATCTCTACTAAAATACAAAAAATTAGGCAGGTGTGGCGACATGCACCTGCAGTCCCAGCTACTCAAGAGGCTTAGGCAGGGGAATTGCTTGAACCCGGGAGGTGGAGGTTGTAGTGAGCTGAGATAGCGTCACTGCACTCCAGCCTGATGACAGAGCGAGACTCTGTCCAACCCCTTCCCAAAAAAAGGGCTCTGCTCTCTGGCACTTAGGAGAGTGGGCATGCAAATTAGGCCTTATGGTCTCCTTATGCTGCCTCTTCCTGGGCCTCTCATTTCAATCGAGTTCCTTCCTAAAGGATTATAATGGGTCTCATGGAAGAAACTAGATTGAAATTGATACCTTTTTCATACAAGATAACCCAAACATTCCAGTTAGAATCATACCCCTAACAAAGAGACAATCTCAAATAGCACAGCTTTCACACCACCAATGCAGAAGGAGCATGTGACAGTTTGAGTACCCACACTACAGGAACATATAAATGATAGAGTTAGGACCACATAACCTCAGGTCCAAAGGGGCCTAGGTGTCATCAGACTGATGTCTCCTCAGATCCCTGAGTTGTCTAATTTCCCTGAAGGTGACGTTTGTCTAGGGGATCTCTGCAGGGTCAGGGTCTCTCTCCCAAGGCCTCCATTTTCTTTTCTTTTCTTTTCTTTTTTTTTTTTTTTTTTGAGACAGAGTCTTACTGTCTCCCAGGCTGGAGTGCAGTGTCATTGTCTCGGCTCACTGCAACCTCTACCTCCCAGGTTCAAGTGATTCTCCTGCCTCAGCCTCCCAAGTAGCTGGGACTACAGGTGCCCACCACCACGACTGGCTAATTTTTGTATTTTTAGTAGAGACAGAATTTCACCATGTTGGCCAGGCTGGTCTTGAACTCCTGACCACAAGTGATCCACCCGCCTCCGCCTCCCAAAGTGCTGGAATTACAGAAGTAAGCCGCCACGTGGGGCCCAAGGCCTCCATTTTCTTCTCAGACAGTGCCAAAGGCTAAGAAGCCCAAACTTATGCCCTCTGGTGTTACCAGAGATAAATCCAATCCCTCAGGGGCATGTCACTTATTTCAAGCCAGTGGCCTTAAAAACACTCAAGTGCTCTCCAGGGTGAGCACATTAATCCTAATATGTACACACACACACACACACACACACACACACACACGAAATCCCAAAGTATCTATAGCATTCTCCAATGGACACACTCAAGATTTGCCCTTCAATGTATGGAAACTGGAGCTGATTTTAAAATTTCAGATGTGGTCTGATTTCTGTGAGACAGAGTAAAATTGGTAAGGTAAGGCTTGTCATGCGTCTCAGCTTGAACACATTCTTTTGCTGCAGAGGTCCAAGTTCTGGGTAGGCTCCTGTAGCCAGGTTAATTTGTACTGACTCTCCAGCCTCTACCTCTTCCCCATGGGTCACAACTAAATAGCATTTTCTCACACCCTGAGGCCAACTGAGTTTTCTGGACCCAGGTACAGAAGTCATCCGACATTTTTAGTTCTCTCTCGCACCTTCACGTCCCCTGTAGGTTTCATGAACATGTCTGACATCCACGTCCTCATTCACATTGGTAATAAGTTGAAGAAGGTTAAGTCTGAGGTTAAAAACCTCTCCGTCTCCTTTTAGCCCTTCTAAATGGATCTGTGACCATCTAAAAAGCACACTGAGAATGACAAATCTGTACAAGCGATGGCGCCTCACGTTTGAAACCCGCCTGCGCACCTCCCCAGGGCCGGCCTGCAGCCCCTGGTTCTCAGCCGTCCTCAGCATCCCTTACTCCCCTCTCATTTTGTCTCCATGCTCCTTTAGTCATCCAGCTGGGCTTGTTTCCCTCCCTCTGACCAAGGCTGTGGCTTCTGATCTCTGATTTATAGCTCTTAGGCCATGGGCGGGTACCTCACTCTCTGCCCTATTATGAGACTGGGTGTCTGAGGTACACCCTGGCAGTCCCCCACCCCAGGTTGAAGTGGGTCTATTATTGGTAGTTTGAGAGGCAGGGCGGGTATAAGCCAGTGGGGCTGCACTGCTGTTCAAGCTCTGTTTCTCCAGTTTTCACAAAGAAATGAAATGCCTTTCTCAAATACCTAACCAAAATCCTGATACACCATCTACAACACTTGCGCATTCATCATGGGAGCAACTTTTTCAAAGCTGCAATCTTTTTTTTTTTTTTTTTTTTGGCAGGAATTGTTCTTAGTGAACCTCTGCCAGTTCCGCTGGGGCAGAGGATCCCTTTTTAACAGCTGAAAAATCATTTAATTAATTCTTTTCAGCGCTCTGCTGGGAATGATGACAAGTTCACTGGCCTGTAATTCTAGGAAGCTAGCTTGCTTGAAAATCAAAACACTCGCTCACTTCTCAGCATCAGAATCCTCGCCTGCTTGCCACAGTTCCTGGTTGGCAGCAAGTTTGAGGCCAACCTGGATGTTCTGGTTCCCAGCGAAGTCATTTTTTCAAGGCAACAGCAACTTTGAGAACTAGGGACAATCTCATCATCTTCTCACCTATTTTAGGCTTTAGCTCCTTCTGACATGGAGTTCTGGCTTTGTCATTTATAATTGCCACAGGCACTTATTTTTACATAAGCCTCATCCTCAAACCAGCTTCCAGCCTCCTGATTTGCCTTTCCAGCTCTGAGCTGTCTTCCACATTCATCTTCAATTAGGTAGGAGTCTGCCCCTCCTGTGCTGCTCCTTTCAGATTAGGCCCATCAGAGAGTAAAACATGGGCACAAGAACCTCGTTCCTTTTTTCATTAGGATTATATGTCACTTTACACATATTAGCAAGATTAGACTGTGAGTTTATCATCCCTCTTGTGTCAGCTTTTGCTATGATTGGAGTGTTCACCCATCTGAAACTCATGCTGAAACTTAATCCCCAACATGGCAGCCTTGAGAAGTTGGGCCTTTAAGAGGTGATTTGATCATGAAGGTTCTGCCCTCATGAATGGGTGAATCCATTCATGGATGAATGGATGAATGGGTGAATCCATTCATGGATGAATGGATTCATAGGTAATCATGGGAATGGGACTGGTAGTTTTATAAAAGGAGGAAGAGCGACCTGTGCTGGCATACTCGGCCCCCTTGCCCTGTGATGCCCTGGGCCACCTGAGGACTTTGCAGAGTCCCCATCAGCAAGAAGGCCCTCACCAGATGCAGCCCCTTGACCTTAGACTTCTCAGCATCCTTAACTGTAAGAAACAAATTCCTTTTATCTATAAATTACTGTTTTAGGTATTCTATTTAAAGCAACAGTAAGCACACTAAAACAGCTTTCCTCTTCAAAACTCTGTCCACTGAATTTATCTCAGAACCCTTTGAAATCTGTATTCCAAAATGTTCTAGTAGACTAGCTCTTCGGGTACGCGTGATCCATTGCACAGCCGTGTACTTAACAATGATAACACCCACCCATTTACTTTACACTCTGCCTCTGCGATGGATTCCCATCAGCACCCTGGACAGACAGGCATCATTATCCCCATTTTTGAAGAGAGACTTAAGGAGACTAGGCCTGTGGCTCAAGGCAACCTATTAAGTAAGTGGCACAACCAGGCTGAAAGCTCAGTTCTGGGGAGTCCAGAATGCATGATGCTTCCTCTGCCCTACACTGGTACTCTTTAAAACATTTTTCTTTTTGCAGTGTTTTATTCTATATGGCAGACAGAATTCTCCTATATTTTTAAGAATAAAAAATGCTCAGAGGCTGGGTGTGGTGGCTCACGCCTGTAATCCTAGCACTTTGGGAGGACGAGGCAGGCTGATCACCTGAGGTCAGAAGCTGGAGACCAGCCTGACCAACATGAAGAAACCCCTTCTTTACTAAAAATACAAAAATTAGCTGGGCGCAGTGGATAACACCTATAATCCCAGCTACTCAGGAGGCTGAGACAGGAGAATTGCTTGAACCCAGGAGGCAGAGGCTGCAGTAAGCTGAGATCACACCACAGCACTCCAGCCTGGGTGACAGAGTCAGACTCCATCTCAACAACAACAACAACAAAACTGTTTTTAGACTATTGAGGTAATTTAAGTAACTTAGTTCTAGTCAAGGCAAGTCTCATTTTGGAAATCAAGTGTTCATGGTATATACCATAAACAGGAACCCTTGTTAACTGAACAGTTATGTAGATTCACATGCATAGTTCATATTTTTAAAAAGTTACATAGATCAATGGCTTGGCAGCTGGCTGAAATAATTCCGTATTTTAAAAATCTGTAGGGTGCATCTGTTAGCAGTTTTGAGTTTCTAATGCAGACTAACAATTTGGTGATAGCAAGCTGTCTTCTAATTAATGTTCCAGAAAACACTGTATTTCAAGATTTTTAGAAGGGGAGCCAAGATTTTCTGGGATTTAGTTAAGTGAAGCATCATATTTTTTGCCTTTCATAAGTCTTTCATGTCTAGGATTAATAAGCAGTATGTCTTAAAAAGTGTTATGTGATTTCCTGAAAAAGATGAGCTGAGATTCATAAATAGGTGGGTGACCTGCATTTACTCTTTCCCAGCCTGAAAGATCAAGTCACTTTGGGAGACAAAGGCAGGCAGATCACCTGAGGTCAGGAGTTCGAGACCAGCCTGGCCAACATGCTGAAACCCCGTTTCTACTAAAAATACAAAAATTAGCCAGGGGTAGGTGTACGCCTGTAATCCCAGCTACTCAAGAGGCTGAGGCAGGAGAATCATTTGAACCTGGGAGGTGGAGGTTGCAGTGAGCCAAGATTGCACCATTGCACTCCAGCATGGATAACAAGAGTGAGCACTCTATCTCA
>NW_016107321.1:9972795-9992206 GCF_001604975.1 Cebus imitator
AAAAAAAAAAAAAAAAAAAAAAAAAAAAAAAAAAAAAAAAAAAAAAAAAAAAAAAAAAAAAAAAAAGAAAAACTCATTTAAAAGATGTAAAACTACCATCACATTATATTTACATTAATCCCTTTCTCAAAATCATGGGATTTTTCCTTGCCCTTTGCCCTTAGCAAAGTTTGAATTAAAGACTTCGGAAACATTTACCCTCCCAGAGGTCCATTTAGTTTTCTTGGCTTGCTTCCCCATCCCTCACAGCCATCTTTTTGTAAAATCACATCCCCTACTGTCTTCAAAAACCTTGAGATAAACTTTCCTGATGAAGATTTTTAGCTGGATCCCTCTTGGCCGCCAGACGGGGCCCAGGGAGTCACAGGCAGTAACCATGCACACACAGCCACCATACCTTCTCACCTCTTGTACCACTGCACCCAAGCTTCTAAGGAGGATGGCAAGGCCTTTTCCTGAATTTCTCAAGCATCCAATACAATGCCTGGCCACTCGGTTATTTGTTGAGTGAGCAAATAATGAACAAAGCCTATAGCCCAACTGATGACCAACATGTGCTCACTTTTTAGTTTCAACATTTCCTTTTTCTACGCTATATCAAATAATCATGTAGAACATCTGAAATTCTTCACCAATGCATTTTCATTTGAAAATGAGGAGAGATCCAAGATGGCCGACTACTAGCAGCTCAGGATTGTAGCTCCCAGAGAAAGTGCAGAGAACGAGAGGACACCACACTTTCAGACGAATTTTTGTTGCCCACAGACCAGGAGATTCCCAGCGGAGGGGCCCCACGGGTCACCAGCGCGACTCTTGTGGCTGGCGTGGCGGTTTTGCCGGCACCCCAGGAAGGCGGTTCTCAGTGCAGAGTAAACAGGACTGGGTCCCCTTTTGTTCGACGTTTGGAGCTCTGGGAAGG
Source organism: Cebus imitator (assembly GCF_001604975.1). Taxonomy (NCBI): domain Eukaryota; kingdom Metazoa; phylum Chordata; class Mammalia; order Primates; family Cebidae; genus Cebus; species Cebus imitator. The sequence goes on from NW_016107321.1 coordinate 9,973,715, forward strand.
CAGAGTCGCCCATTCAGCTGATTGAAAAAGGGATTCAAGTGGGAACCCAGACCGGAGATTCCCGGGCAGAAAAGCACCACGAATCTTAATGCCGCTGTTTTAGCCTATGCGGTGGGTTGCTCAGATTTCAGTGCTGGGAATCAACAAGCTGGACGTCCTCTCAGAGACCTAATTTGAAAGTCAGTAATTACAAAGACGACAGGTGGATGAACTCACAATGATGCGAAGAAACCAGCATAAAAAGGCTGAGAATACTCAAAATCAGAATGCCTCTCCCTCTACAGGGGATCACACTTCCTCATCAACAAGGGAACAAGTCCTGATGGAGAACGAGTGCGTTCCATTAACAGAATTAGGCTTCAGAAGGTGGATAATAAGGAACTTTTGTGAGTTAAAGAACATGTTCTAGCGCAATGTAAAGAAACTAAGAGCCTTGAAAAAAGGTTTGACGAAATGCTAACAAGAATAGACGATTTAGAGAGGAATGTAAGTGAATTAATGGAACTGAAGAACACAATACGAGAATGCCGCAAAGTATGCACAGGTTTTAACACTCGAATTGATCAAGCAGAAGAAAGGATATCAGAGGTCAAAGACCAACTTAATGAAATGAAATGAGAAGACAAAATTAGAGAAGAAAAAGTAAAAAGGAATGAGCAAAGTCTCCAAGAAATATGGGACTATGTGAAAAGACCTAATTTACGATTGATAGGTGTACCTGAATGTCATGAAGAGAATGAATTCAAGTTGGAAAATATTCTTCAGGATATTATTCAGGAAAACTTTCCTAACCTAGTAAGGCAGGACAATATTAAACTCCAGGTAATCCAGAGAACACCGCAAGGATATTCCTCAAGTAGAGCAACTCCAAGACACATAATTGCTAGATTTACTAGGGTTGAAATAAAGGAGAAAATTCTAAGGGCAGCTAGAGAGAAAGGTCAGGTTACCCATAAAGGGAAGACTATCAGACAGCAGATCTCTCAGGAGAAACCCTACAAACTAGAAGAGAGTGGGGGTCAATATTCAATATCCTCAAAGAAAAGAATTTTCAACCCAGAATCTCATATCTAGCCAAACTAAGTTTCATAAGTGAAAGAAAAATAAAATTTTTCACGAACAAGCAAGCACTCAGAGATTTCATCACCACCAGGCCTGTTTTACAACAGCTTCTGAAAGAAGCACTACAAACAGAAAGGAACAACCAGTATCAGTCATCCCAAAAGCTTACCAAAACGTAAAGAGTATCTCTATAATGAAGAACCTACATCAACTAACAGGCAAAATAGCCAGCTAGCATTAAATCACAATATTGATCTCTCAAATATTAATATTAATCCTAAATTTAAATGGATTAAATGCCCTAATTAAAGACACAGACAGGCAAATTGAATAAAAAGTCAAAACCCATCGGTACGCCGTATCCAGATCTATCTCACAAGCAACGATACACAAAGACTCAAAACAAAGTGATGGAGGAATATTTACCAATCAAATGGAGAGCAAAAACACAAAAACAAAAAAAACAGGAGTTGTAACTTCGTCTCCAACAAAATAGACTTTAATAGTAACAAAGACTAAAAGAAACAAAATACGACATTACATAATGGTAAAAGGATCAATGCAATAACAGGAGTCAATGATCATAAATATATATGCACCCTATATAGGAGCACCCAGATACATAAGACAAGTTCTTAATGACTTATAAAGAGACTTGGACTCCTGAACAATAATAGCGGGAGATTTTGACACCACATTGTTAATATTTGACGGATCAACGAGATAGAAAATTAATAGGGACATATATGATCTGAATTTAGACCTGGAATAAGCAAACCTAGTGAATATTTATAGAATTCACCACCCCAGGTCCACAGAACATACATTTTTCTCAGTATCATATTACACCTATTTTGAAAGTGACCACATAATTGGAAGTAAATCACTCTTCAGCATTTGCATAGTATCTCAGAGACTTAAATGAAATATTGGTTGGCTGTTTGTTATTTTCTTCCCTTATTCCTTCCTGTCTCCATTGTTAAGTACAATTATCGGTATAAAAGGGGTTTTTATTACCTATTTTTAGATTGCATTCCAGCCTGGGCAATAGAGCAAGAATCCTGTTCTCTCTCCCCCTTTTACTTTCTCTAAAAAAAAAAAAGAAAGAAAATGAAAAAAAAGGGCAGAAAAGTCTCTATAGTCTAACATATTTTCTACTTCATCTTACATTTTAGTTACATCTTACATCTACTTCATCTTACAGCTTTTAGTTTATAAATTGTCATGTCTGTGAGAGTACAAGCTTTATGAATGTAGAACTAATGTCATATTCAGACTTTATCGACTATAAAACCAGTGTAGTGTCATGCACAGGCACCCAGTAATTATTGGAGGAATGCCCAGAAGGCTGGGCAAGATGTTCTTTACCTTCCTTGGGTGAGAAAGAAGAGGCAGATCATTAAAGAGAATATGTATATATGCAAAAGGCTATCCTTGGGTGAGAAAAAGATGCAGATGGTTGAAGAGATTATGTGTATGTGCAAAAGGCTATTACTAGAATTACTGTCAGAACGAGCAGTGAAAAAGAGGACGTGAGGAGCATAAAGTGGACATTAACCTCTTGGGAAGAAAACATGGGAAGTGAAGTATCTTTTTCACATGCTGATCTACCATATGACAGCATAGTGGCTTTAGGGAGGATGGTGTGAGGGAACAGTAGTAGGTCACTAATCACTTGGTCTCTGGGACAGTCAATGGACAGATGTTTACAGCTCTGAGTATAAAACTGCTACTGTGTGAAGCCAAATATAGGGAGTTAAAGAAACTAATCATGGCCGAGCGCAGTGGCTCACGCCTGTCATCCCAGCGCTTTGGGAGGCCGAGGCGAGCAGATCATGAGGTCAAGAGATCGAGACAATCCTGGTCAACATGGTGAAACCCCGTCTCTATTAAAATTACAAAAATTAGCTGGGTGCGGTGGTGCATGCCTGTAGTCCCAGCTACTTGGGAGGCTAAGGCAGGAGAATCACCTGAACCCGGGAGATGGAGGTTGCAGTGAGCCGAGATTGTGCCATTGGACTCCAGCCTGGCAACAGAGTGAGACTCCAACTCAAAAAAAAAAAACCAAAACCAAAACAAAACAACAACAAAAAAACTAATCTTTTTTTCAGTTTTGCTGATGTTAAAATTGTTGTCTAATGCCGTCCACACCAGTACAGAAAGAGCATTAGGTCAATTTTTGTTCTGTATGTTTTTGTCATATGAGTAGAACCAGAATCTCTACTGAAATACTTATTTATTTTTTGAGATGGAGTCTCACTCTGTGGCCCAGGCTGGAGTGCAGTGGCACAACGTCAGCTCACTGCAACTTATGCTTCCTGGGTTCAAGCCATCCTCCTGCCTCAGCCTCCCAAGTAGCTGGGATTACCAGTGTGCACCACCACACCTGGCTCATTTTCCTGTTTTTAACGGAGAAAGGGTTTCACCATGTTGGCCAGGCTGGCCTGGAGTTGGAACCTGGCCTGAAGTGATCCACCCTCCTCGGCCTTCCAAAGTGCTAGGATTACAGGCATGAGCCACTGCACCCAGCCTCATCTACTGAAATACTTTAAATATATGATGGGTACCCAAGACCTATTTGCTGAATGACTGAGTGACTGAATGTTTTCTCACCAAGTCCTTAATATTTAGAATATTCTAGAGCTGCACCAGGTTGCCATGGTGGAAGTATTTTTGCATTCTGCTGCCAAGGATGTTCTGCCCTTGTACATGGATTATAAAACGCAGGGTTTAGTGCTGACACGCTGGCTATAATTCAAACCCTCATAAGAGCGGTCTCATCACAGGTGATGCTGTTGATCAAACATTTATAGAGCATATGCTAGAACTGTCTCCAGAACAAGGTCTCCTTTCATCTTTCCATTTTTGCAAAACAGATATTAAGGCTGCCTTGTGTATGAGAACTGATTCAGGGTTGACAACAGGCTAAGGCACATGGCACAGCCAGGATCTGATCCCCAATTTTCCAATTCCAGCTACCTTTGAAACCCAGCTGAGACATCTACATAGAAGAATGCTATTTCCCCACCTTTAACTGTTAAGTAACTATTCAATCAAAAGTATACACTACCGCCTTGCTCCAAACTAGAGAAATCACAGCTGAAATGCTATTACTGAGAAAGCAGAGTACTGAGAATCCCACAGTCAGTTCGTTACCTTACCTCCCTCCTCCGGTGGCTCTTTCCCTCTAGAAGATTACAAAGGTAATACTGCTGCCAACATTAAGCGAACCCATAACCTGTGTCCCAGTCATTCGTCAAGCCCTCACTCTCAAGGCTCCACACATCTACACCTTCAGTTTGGTCGGTCCTCACCCCACTGGGTCTTCACCTTTCCTGGAGGGTGCACTGGGAGTGGCTGAGTCAAGTCTTCTCTACCAGCCCCACCTACCGCCACCTGCCCTTTGGTTGATTACACTCATTATCATCCCCAGCTGAGTCTTGCTCCCAGCCCCACTAGGTTCTGGTTTCTGCATTCTACAAAGACATGCAATATCCTTTAAAAAAAAAAAAAAAAAAAAAAAAAGGCCGGGCACAGTGGCTCACGCTGTAATCCCAGCACTTTGGGAGGTCGAGGTGGGCGGATCACAAGGTCAGAAGATCGAGACCATCCTGGCTAACATGGTGAAACCCTGTCTCTACTAAAAATACAAAAAATTAGCTGGGCATGGTGGTGCGTGCCTGTAATCCCAGCTACTCGGGAGGCTGAGGCAGGAGAATTGCTTGAACCCAGGAGGCGGAGGTTGCAGTGAGCCGAGATTGTGCCATTGCACCACAGCCTGGTTGACAGAGCAAGACTCTGTCTCAAAAAAAAAAAAGAAAGAAAGAATTTCCCGCTCTAAACACAAACGTACACAATCCTTCTAGCATTTTCCTTGCACTGTCGTGTGGTTTTTCTCGTAAAGACAGGAGTATGATTACTAAGTGCTCTCTTACACTTAACGCAAATATGTCTGTGCCTAAGTTTTACTGTACATAAATATTCAACCTGAGCACTTATGATTATATGTGATATTTCCAGCTTAGTATAATAAAGATGGTACTTATAGACAGGATTTCCTTGGGGAATATCAGGAATGTTCCAGACTTTCCCAAAAAGTATCTTTTGTAACCTGCTTGCTGCCAGGTGTTTTTGCTTCAAAAGGAACAGCGTGGCAGCTGCACGGAAGGGTACAGGTGGTCACCAACAGCCTGCTTAGCAGAGCACAGATATTTAGACTTTGGAAACAATCAGAACACAACCACACCCGTCCCTCATCTAGATTCTTGCAGAACCTTCAAGTCGAATATATATAAGATGCTTTCAGTTTGCTCTTCAGATAGGAATATAAACAATATATACATACACACTATAAGGCTGACATAAAATGAAATATCCACCCAAATAATTGTGATCTAGAGTTGTGTGTGACCTACCAGGGAAAAACAGATTGCTTCCAGACAGGGCTACTGGAGGTCAGCAGTGATCTTTTATTTTTTTCTTTCTTTCTCTCTCCTCCTCCCTCCCTCCCTCCCTCCCTCTCCCTCTCCCTCTCCCTCCTTCTCTCGCTCTCCCTCTCTCCCGCTCTCCCGCTCTCCCGCTCTCCCTCTCTCCCTCTCTCCCTCTCTGCCTCTCTCCCTCTCTCCCTCTCTCTCTCTCTCTCTCTCTCTCTCTGAGATGGAGTTTCGCTCCTGTTGCCCAGGCTGGGGTGCAATGGCTCATCGCAACCTCTGCCTCCCAGGTTCAAGTGATTCTCCTGCCTCAGCCTCCTGAATAGCTGGGATTACAGGTGCGCCCCATCACACCCAGCTAATTTTTGTACTTTTAGTAGAGATAGGGTTTCTCCATGTTGGTCAGGCTGGTCTTGATCTCCTGACCTCAGGTGATCTGTCCGCCTCAGCTTCCCAAAGTGCTGGGATGACAGGTGTGAGCCACAGCGCCTAGCCTATTTTTATTTTTTTGAGACAGGGTTTTCTTCTGTGACCCAGGATGGAGTGCAGTGGTGTGATCACAGCTCACTGCAGCCTCAAACTCCTGGGCTTAAGTGATCCTCCCACCTCAGCCTCCCAAAGTGCTGAAATAACAGGCATAAGCCATGGTGCCTGGCCAGCTGTGATCTTTTAAGCTTGCTATGATGTATGTCATTATTCAAACTAACATCCAAGCCCTTTTCCTTTAGTAGCTACTGTTGATTGTACACTTTCCCTAGCACCCATTCATCTCTCCTGAATATTCTATGGCATTTCCCTGTAGACCCAGATCCCCACGTCCTCTGGCAGCACAGTGATTCTCCTCCTATCCTCCCTCAAGTCTGAGCCAGCTTGTGGATTGGCACCAGCGCAGGGCCAGGGAGTGCAGAGTGGCTCATAAAGACGATCTTTAAAGAGATGACTAAGCCTAGAGCATACCTGCTCCTTCAAAACACATACAATGATGACAGTCATGACTACTCAGTCCATAGCAGGTGCTGTGCTAGGACCTGATGTGAATTACCTTATGCGATCCCCAAACAGCCCTATGAGGGATGCACTGGTATTAGCATTCCTGTTTTACAATAGGGAGTTTAAGTTTTGCCAATTTAAGTACCTTCCCTCAAATCGAAATGCTGTTGTGTGGCAGAGAGGCCATTTGAATCAGATCAACCTCAAAGGCTCATGTTTTAATTTGACATCATACTGCCTCTTTCTTTTTTCATTTAAGACGGAGTTTCGTTCTATTACCCAGGCTGGAGTGTAGAGGCACAATCTTGGCTCACTACAACCTCCGCCTCCCAGGTTCAAGCAATTCTTGTGCCTCAGCCTACTAAATAGCTGGGACTACAAGCACATGCCATCACACCCAGCTAATTTTTGTGTTTAGTAGAGATGGGGTTTCACTATGTTGGCCAGGGTAGTCTTGAACTCCTGACCTCAAGTGATCCACCAACCTCTGTCTCCGAAAGTGCTAGGATTACAGGTCTGAGCCACCATGCCCAGCCCATACTGCCTCTTTTACATGAAACAATCTTTGCACTTAATTTCAATGAAAACAGATTTGCTACTGTTTTTATTCAACAAAAATCAGCTTTCTCACACTGGAAAAACTCCAAAGTGTTTTTAAATGAAAAGATAATTAAGTGGTGCACATTCAGAAAGCCATTTGGTGTTGAAAGGAAAAAATAATAATATTCAATGTTCTATTAAGTTGGTGCAAAAGTAATTGTGGTTTTCGTCATTACTTTTCAATGACAAAAACCACAATTATTTTTGCACCAACATAATATGTATGCAACAAAAAAGTCAAGGCCATAGCCTTAGCCCTCATATTCCTATAACATAAAAAAGATAAGCTGGTTCCTTGAAAATCAACCAGAAAAAAAAGGCAGGCTTCAGCATTAAATGTGAATTTCTGGTTGTGTTTACACATAAAAACTAATGTGAAATTAGACAGATGATTTGTCTACAATAAGCATTAAGTTTCAGTTTTTGGCAATGTTGAGTAATGAGATATTCCACATAAGATAATTTTTCAGAACTTCAATTACAACTGCTATACAAATCCAACTCAGTCTGCAGTGGCAAATTTGGACATAGTAAGATATCAGGCCTTGGCTTGTCCTTGGTCTTTATATGTTAAAAGTTATCTGTCTTATTTCACAATGTAAAGCTACCAGCTGTTCCTGCTTGCTGCTGTCAGCTCTGCACTAGATGCTGGTGCAGTCACTGGACTAGACGGTGGAGTTTCTTGCTCTACAGGACACCTTGTCAGCCTCATCTCTGTAATTACTGTGAACTAGAAAATCAAAAGGGCTGGGTGCCGACGCAGGCAGATCACGAGGCCAGGATTTCGAGACCAGCCTGACACCTGTAATCCCACCACTTTGGGAAGCTGAGGTTGGAGGATCACCTGAGCCCAGGAGATTGAGACCAGCCTCGGCAACATAGTGAGACCCTGTCTCTATTAAAAATAATAAATTAATAGGCAGGGCACAGTGGCTCATGCCTGTAATCACAGTGCTTTGGGAAGCTGAGGCGGGTGGATCACCTGAAGTCAGGAGTTCGAGACCAGCCTGGCCAATACGGCAAAACCCCGTCTGTACTAAAAATACAAAAATTAGCCAGGTGTGGTGGTGCATGCCTGTAATCCCAGCTACTCAGGAGGCTGAGGCAGGAGAATCGCTTCAACCTGGGAGGTGGCAGTTATAGTGAGCTGAGATTGCACCACTGCATGCCAGCCTGGGTGACAGAGTGAGACTCTGTCTCGATAAATAAGAATAAAATAAAATGACTAAGATTCTTAAAACAGTGTCTGAGAGATAAAGCTGAGTTCATTCTCGAATGCATATGTTGCACTGGATTTCACACGTGGGCTTTGGAAGAAACCCGTCTGCATTCATGTGACCAGGAGGAAGCTGGCACTGCTGACCCTGTCCGATCATCAGCCTGTCAACACCTGGGAGCTCTTGCCCACTCATACATACACCCCACCAACACGCAGAAGGCCTGACACACCCTAACAAGCCCCTGGACCTGGTTGCTCATACCCTTGACCAATCCCCCAGCCATGATCGCCTGGCTTCCCTAAAAGGCCTGCCTCTGTTAATCCTCCATTTGCTCCTCCAAAACCGATCTTGTCAGAACGACTTGGCTGTGCCGGAGCCTTTGGTACTCACTTTCTGTTTTTTACCAGCCGTGTTTAGGAATAAACGAAGGTCCTGGGCAAGTAACTTTAAGCAAGTACCTGATTGGGCCAGGCACAGTGGCTCATGCCTGTAATCCCAGCACTTTGGGAGGGCCAGGTGGGCAGATCATGAGGTCAGGCGTTCGAGACCAGCCTGACTAACATGGTAAAATTCCATCTCTACTAAAAATATATATATAAAAACTAGCCGGGCATGGTGGTGGGTGCCTGTAATCCTAGCTACTCAGGAGGCTGAGGTAGAAGAAGCGCTTGAACCCGGGAGGTAGAGGTTGTGGTGAGCTGAGATGGCGTCACTGCACTCCAGCCTGGGCAACAAGAGCAAAACTGTGTCTCAAAAAACAAAACAAAACAAAACAAAAGGCAGGGTGCAGTGGCTCACGCCTGTAATCCCAGCACTTCGGAAGGCCGAGGCGGGCGAATCGTGAGGTCGAGAGATTGAGACCATCCTAGCCAACATGGTGAAACCTCGTCTCTACAAAAAAAAAATACAAAAATTAGCTGGGCATGGTGGCGTGTGTCTGTAGTCCCAGCTACTCAGGAGGCTGAGGCAGGAGAATTGCTTGAACCCAGGAGGCGGAGATTGAATTGAGCTGAGATTGTGCCACTGCACTCCAGCCTGGTGCCTGGTGACAAAGTGAGACTCTGTCTCAAAAAAAAAAAAAAAAAAAAGTAAAATTAAAGTTGTACAGTGACCTATTTTTGTAGGTTGGACAAGGCCTATCAACTCCATGAAGGCAGAGCCACATCTTCCCTGTCCACGTTTGAATCTGCTGCTCCCCATGGCACCAGCTACTTGCAGGCACTCAAAACGTTTGTTGAAATAAATGTCTGACTCAAGGTGAAGAGCCATTCTAGGGCATCAGTACCCGACATCAATCCTCCTCCAATAAACCAGAAAGTTGCCATATCTGCTTTCCACTTCAGAGTTGGTTGATACCCATGCCACACCTGTGTATATAGGGACACACGTCTGCCAAATTCTGACAGCTCCTGTCTCCTTTCTAAACTGTTCAGATTTCATGTGCTGTTGTATGTCTTGTGACTACTGTATTGTATTCATCTGATTTCACTAGTTAAAAGTGTGATGACTATACAATGTATTGTGCATGGAAGAATGCTTTGGAGAGTGACAGCGGTGCTATTAATAATCACACTGGGACAACAGTGAGGCAACCTGGGACATTCGGTCATACTAATTTTAAAGAATGTGATAAAGAATCTCTCCTTGACCGAAGTGAATTTCACCCACATATCCTGGGCCTAAAATAAGAATAGAAGAATTTTGAGCAAAAGTTCAACGTGACAAAGGCACAGCAGTGACCCTGTTCTATTTCAGGTTTTACCATCAGAGGCACAAATGCTAATGGGAGGAAGGCTGGCTGATTCCAAAGGCGATTGCTTAAAGATAAAACAATTTGCTTTCATTGGAAGCAGAAGATGTGGGTTGGAGAATTACAAGAGTTTTTCCATATAACTTTAAACTTTTCTCAGTAAGCAGGCAAGATTCCTGAGCCAGAATCTTTTAGCCAAACATTTCCCTGTGCAGATTCCTCATGGAAGTCAAATGAGCAGGAAGATGAAAAGCCACGGGAACTGGACTCAACTTTGTTAGTTACTGTAAGAAACTTCTATATCCATGTCACAAACCTGTGCACGCACCCCCTGAACCCGAAGTTGAAATTGTAAATGGTAATAACAGATACTCAATAAATAGTTATTAAACAAACTTAATTCTGACTATAAACACATTTTCCAAAACACTTTGCTGTTTATATTCAGTGAGTCTATTCTTTTAGACATTTTGCTCTGTAGATATGATTGTTACTACAGGGAAATATATTCTAGTAAAATTCATTATACCTCAAATTTTATTTTATTTGTTTCTCACTGATTTCAATTACAAAAGTGGGATTTCCCCTATTGGAAAAATATATTGGAAGAAGACAACTATGCCAAAATAACTCTCTAATGTGGAGTTGGATGTAAAGTTTTATTATGCCATTTTATAGAAACAGGGTCTCACGGTGTTGCCCACGCTGATCTCAAAATTCCTGGCCTCAGCCTATCTTCTTACCTAGATCTCCTAAAGAACTGAGATTACAAACATGAGACACTGCCTGGCCCCACTGAAATATTTCAGAATCTCAAATTTTCTATTCCTACATTCCTTAAGGAGGACACATAAAGTCAAAATAAATACTTTTCCATTTTAAGGAATATGAACACTCCAGCTAGACCAATTGATTTCAATTCAGCTATAATCACTGAGAGCCAGGCATGGTCAGGCGTTTTGCTAGGCGCTGGAGATATCAAGCTGCTATCAGTAACATCCAAAAATTAACTCATGGATATACACAGCCAAACTGGCAAACTGGCTTCATAGTTTCCCAAATTGATAAAGGACTCTACAATAATCAGTGCATAAAAATTATCTAGCAAAGTAACAGCAAATACCTCTGACCATGACAACTGTTTCAGACATTGAGACAAAATTATTTATACACGCATGTGATGGAATTCCTTCACTTACTCTGTCATCATTCATTTGCAAACTCTCTTTCCTGATCATTTCTCCAATGAATGAATGATTATTATTACTACTATTACCTAACATAATTCTACTTAAGAACCTACATATAAATGGGTTCTGCAAAAACAATATCAAACGTGTATCTTTAATTTCCTAGATTTCACAATTTAGCTAATTCAAATTTACAGCTGTCACTGTTTATATTTTGAGTTTATATTGGAGAATTATACTGAATTGCATTGAAATATTTCTCAAGCCCGTTACCAAAATGTTATCAAAAGATACTTAACAAAATGGGATCCTTCTGTCCTTGCTCATTCACTTTATTTCTTGTTTAAAAGATACTGAATGCAAATGCTTTAAACTGAAGATTTTTTTAAATATATGATTTTCTTATATATTTAAATTGGCTACTAGAACCCAAATGCCAGATTTCAAAAGCAATTTCCCAAATGTTACATGCAGCTGTCAAGTGTAGATCAAGAAATGAGCAAGATGGCAAAGACAAAGCCTTGCAGGATACAGAGCACACAGAGCTCTCAGGAGCTTTGAACTTGGTCCAAGAGACACAATTATCTGGGGAGAAGTGGGCCCATGTGGAGATCGCTGGTCAGGGTACACATGAGTTTTAACATGAGTTTTAGTTATACTAAAAATCTCTCCAGAAATTCAATCCAGCCGAAATCTAAGCTATAATCACTAGGAAAACTAAAAATGTTCCAGACTGAAAGAACTCACTGGGGCAGACATTGGCCATACAAATGAGTAGAACATTACATTCCTTTAGTTTGTCAAACTTAAATCAATGATCTTGAATAAAAATAGATTGTGTGTTTTATAGTCAACCAACTGTCCCTTTTAAAAAAATCTTTGAGAACATGGCAGAAGTGAAATCAGATGGAGAAGATGGTTACATGTCAGAGAGCTGAAAGAACATAAAAATAACTTTAAACATAATTTGGTTGATAAAATATTTTTCAACAAGGATTTGCACTATTTAACTTGATACAACTCATTACAAAATCTATGTATAGTCAACAGATAAATGCTGGATCCAGACCCACATAGGATTTTGTAGGTCCCTACACACTTTTCCACGTTATTAAGGATTCATCTCATGCTGAAATCTACAGACTTAATTAGCAAGATGAAGTATTATTTTAGGCAAACAAAGTGAAATAACTCAAAATCTGAAAAGACAAATGGCAGAGTTTGGGATCTGAACACACAGTGTGTGGTTATGAAGAGAAATTCACATCATAGATTGTGAAAAAAAAGGACACAAGCCCCCCAATACATTTCCATCATAGGGTCAGCCACAAGCTCTCTTGATCCAAACCATGTGGAATGGATGTTAAGAACACAGGACTTCCCATCAGACATTCCTCAGTTAGAATCCACCTTTTGTCCAAATTAGCTGTGCAACTTGGGCTAAACAGTTTGTTTCCCCATCTGTAAAGTGAAATGAGAGTGCCTATTCTCATGTGGTTCTTATAAGGATAAATTAATTTATGTAAAGCATTCAGTATAGCAAATAGTCAATACGTAGAAATTATTACAGTTATTATACAATATCACTGACACCACCACAATAATCAGTAACACCTGCAAACCTTTAGCAACACTCCACAATACTGGGATGAATACAAAAGCAAAAGAGAGCAAGCCGCCACCTGTACGTATCTACAAAAGCCCAGCAAGGCCCAGGCCACAGGTGAAATTCACACACATTCTAGGATATGGAGCCATCAGTCCATGTCCTGGCTCTGCTAATTAGGGATGCAAGATAAAATACAGGATGCCTGGTTAAGATGGAATTTCAGACACATTTATATTTAAAAAATTATTCATTATTTATCTGAAATTCAAAAGTAACTGAGTGTCCTGTATTTTCATTTGTGAAACCTGGCAACCCAATCTCTAAGGCCCCTTTTCTCTCACTCATTCACTTAAAAGAACCCGAGGGAATTCTGTTTTATCTTCAACTCCCTGACATCGAGAATGTGATTTCTAGCAACAAAACAAACAGCACCTTTCATTTACAAAAGTTGTATTACGTTTCCCCAAATTTCCAAGGAACTTTTACCCTATCATGTCATTTGATGGTCATTGTAAACAGCTGCTACCTTCACGCCTGCTTTACAGCTGATGAAACCACACAGAGCGGTGAGCTGTCATCATTTCACCACTGCTGCTAACCAAGTCCTCTACAATCATTTGCCACATTATCAGATTCCACATATCTTCCTTCAGCCAAGAAGATTTTAAAAAGCTTTATTTTGCATTATGAAACAAGGCACGTTAAACGTGCTTTTCAAATTCCTTCCTCTTCTCCCCAATTTGACATACTGAGTTCTTACTCATGGGCTGGAAAATCTTTCAAGTGCCTTCCAGCTCTAATTTTCTTTGATCTAGGACCCACAAAGTTGCTAAATCCCAAGGCCAATTTGTTCAAGAATCTCTGACAGAGTTTGTGCCTCCAGACAGCTTCACAGCCTGCTGTTATTTGCCCTTCCTGTTGCAAGACAAGCTTTGCAACACTAAAAGAATGCGAAGGTTCCATGGGGCTGGGAGCCTGTCACTACAACCATGTTGCTCATCACCTGTAACACCCGGCTGCATTCAGCATCACGCTTGAGGGCACCCAGGGCTTGGGGGCGGGGCTGTTTCAGCTCCTGTACCTCCAAGTCACCTCCCTCCCTAGTAGGAGCCACTTGTTCGAAGGCAATCTTGGCTTCTCTCTGCACAAAGGGCCCTCCTTTCCTCCACAGGAACTTGTCTCTACCTCTGCCTCTTCCAGCACAGTAAAAACAGCACATCAGCTCTTGAGTAGTAACACCTTCGAATAATATCCCTATGCCAATACATCCACCCAGTCCTTGCTACTGGGTTATTTCTTGAATGGCTACTTTTTTTCCCTCCTTACTTTTCTATGTTTATGCACAACAGTGCTCTCTGGTTTTCTTTTTTATTTTTTGAGATAGAATTTCACTTTGTCACCCAGGCTGGAGTGCAGTGGTGTGACCTCGACTCACTGCAACCTCCACCTCCTGGGTTCAAGTGATTCTTGTACCTCAGCTTTCCAGGTAGCTGGGATCACAGGCATGCGACACCACGCTCCACTAATTTTTGTATTTTTAGTAGAGAGAGGGTTTTGCTATGTTGGCCAGGCTGGTCTCGAACTCCTGGTCTCCGGTGATCTACCTGCCTCAGCTTCCGAAAGGGATGGGATTACAGGAGTCAGCCATGGCTCCTAGATAGAAAATTAGAACTGTGTTTCTACCTGGTTTTGGACCAGTTGTTTTATTTTATTTATTTTTCTTAGAGATGGGGTGTTGCTCTGTCACTGGGCTGGAGTACAGTGGTGCAATCATAGCTCACTGCAGCCTCAAACTCCTGAGCTCTAGGGATCCTCCCTTCTCAGCCACCCGAGTAACTGGGACTACAGGTGTGTGCCACCATGCCCAGCTAATATATATATATATATATATATATATATATATATTTAAAAGATGGGGTCTTGCTATATTGCCTAGATTGGTCAAGAACTCCTGGCTTCAAGCAATCCCCCTGCCTCGGCCTCCCAAAATGCTGGAATAATAGGCATGAGCTACTGTGCCCAGCTGCTGTCTGATTTTGAATAAATAATATAAGATGGCAAAGACGGTGGCTTTTAATAGTTTTATCCCATATCCAGCCCATTAGCAATACACACACATTGTGAAATGCATGCTTTCCTGAAATTCAAGTACTCTAAAAAGAGAGTGAGACTTTAAATCTAAAGCTTCCCTCCCCAATTCCATTTCCATATATCTTCTAGGATACTTTTCTTAAGAATGATATTATCAACAAGTAGGGTCTGATACTCCTAAACCCTGTAGTCTTAATTCTTTTTCTCTAGAATCTAGATCAAGAAAAAAATAATAGTTACCATGCATTTAAATGCTTTTCACGTGTCAGTTCTATTATAAGTATCATCACGCTATTATGTGATGTTATAAAGTTTCTGAAACAGATGTGAAACTGAGGCACAGGGAAACTGAGTAACTTGCCTGATGCTGTAAGACCAGGAAGAGACTGAAGTTAGGCTCAGATAGAACGCCCTAAATTAAAATGCTGTAGCTAATATTTTCCATGTGGAATAGGTCTGGGCAGAAGGAAGGGGATGTTAGCATAAAATAAAAAAGGTAAGATAAAATCATTCTTTCTCCCTTTGACCTTGCAGACAATCCTTTCTGATCAAGGCTAGGGAGGTGGGAAAGACGCCGGTGGTTAAAGAGATGATGTTCCAAAGACAAGAAAGGGGTGCTGGGGGGTCGAAAGACAATTTCTGGCTTTCTCAGCTTTTTTTCCTGAGACCACTCTTGTTGAACATGACTCAACTAGTTAAGGAAGTCAGAATGTATCCATAATCTGAACCAGGGCACCTGCTGCTGACAGACTCCTACTGCCGGCAAGAGAAATTGCAAGCTCTCAGCTGGGCAGTGAGGGCCCCTCACAACTGGAGGGGCCAAGCTGAGCTGCTCCCTGCTCTCCATTCACTCCATACCCTTTCAGGCCTTTGAGTAACCCCTACAAATGTATTTCACTTCCAGCAAGCTGCAGGACGCTGGGCAAGTGACAGTTTCCCTCATTGCCTTCCCTACTCCACCGCTTTCCATGGTGGCCATTCATGGATGCATTTCCACAGCACGATGCTCACATCTCTGCCACGGCGCTGAGATCACTCTGTCCAGTAAGTACATTCCCAAATGCATTGTGGATTCCTCAAGGGCAGAGAGCTTGCTTTCTTTTTGTGTGTGCCTGGTGCTTAAGTGTTTGTTGAATAAATGCATTCAGTGTAGGGATGATACATTCATTCAAGTCCTAATCAGGTTAAAAGCTTAGAATTTTAAAATTATACAAAGTATTTTCCAAGTTTAGAGCTTCCATATACCCAGAAGGAATGCCAATCATTCACAAGCATACATTTAAGAAATTAATTTTTGTCTTCAAATACTTCTATTAATATGTAATAAAGTTACTGTACTATTTAAGCATTTTAATGAAGGAAAGCATTGAGTAAAAATATTCTGGCCGGGTATGGTGGTTCAAACCTGAAATCCCAGCACTTTGGCAGGACGAAGCAGGTGGATCACTTGACACCAAGAGTTTGAGACCAGCCTGGCCAACATGGTGAAACCCCGTCTCTATTAAAAATACAAAAATTAGGTGGGCGTGGTGGTATGCGCCTGTAATCTCAGCTACTCACGAGGCTGAAGCAGGAGAATCGCTTGAACCCAGGAGGTGGAGGCTGCAGTGAGCCAAGACTGCACCACTGCACTCCAGCCTGGGCGACAGAGAGACACCCTGTCTAAAACAACAACAACAAAAACGCTTAATATTCCAAAAGTTACAAGAGTTTATCATAGTGGAAAAAAGTTACTGAAAAATGAAGTAAATAGTATTCTATTTCCTGAGCCTCCACAAAAAAAATTATTTGCAAAACATATCTCAATACAATGTCATTCTGGTAACTAAAATAAGTTCAGAAACTGATGTTTTATCTCCAATAGCCTTATTTATTAAGCTTATAAAATACCTGGAAAACAGTGAAAAGTAATAATTCTTTTTATCTGTTAAAAAAAAAAAAAAACGCCTCTAAGTTAGACTTATAAAATAGGTGGTGATGCCATGTATTCCAGGAGAAGCTCCCCCACCTTCCAGCTATCAGACCACCTGGATTATTGGACATAATTCAGCATTCTGTACTCACTACACATAACAGACCCTAATATAACTGGGAGAAAGATACAAAAAAGAGGCCTATTTCCATGTTTGATAGCTGATTGATAGAAGTTAACATACAGTCACATTTAAGAAATAGCTGGCATCATATTGTACCACGGAATGTTCTATTCCAGGCTGTTTCACCTTTGTGTATGTTTTGGGGTGGAAGGGCAAGAGGGGGTATTATTGCCCTTGTGACTAATTTAAAAATCTGAGCACAGGCCAGGTGAGGCGGCTCACACCTGTAATCCCAGCACTTTGGGAGGCTGAGGCAGGTGGATCACCTAAGGTCAGGAGTTTGAGACCCGCCTGGCCAGCATGGTGAAACCCTGTCTCTACTAAAAATACAAAAATTAGCCGGGTGTGGTGGCATATGCCTGAATCCCAGCTACTTGGGAGGCTGAGATAGGAGAATTGTTTGAACCCAGGAGGCAGAGGTTGCACTGAGCTGAGATTGCGCCACTGTACTCCAGCCTGGGTGACAGAACAAGACTCCACCTTCGGGAAAAAAAAATCTGAGCATAGATTTTTGGGCATAATATGACGCATAATTTCAAGGAATATCATGGTCAACCTTATTCTTAACACCCTTCGCCTAAGAAATATATGGCTCTTAAGTTAATCAGGTAGATGCTGTAGTTTACAGCCTTCCACCTATTCTAAGGAACCCCTACCATCCCTAAAGAAAGGTCAGATGTTTATGAGACATCACATTTGGGTAATTTTTCTGCCAGCTCACATACCTGTAATAGATGATAGCAAGTTGGAACCAAAATGTCTCACTGCAGTTGGTTTATTCCACCTACATAGAGGCAGTGACTATGTAGATAATTGCTTAGGGATACAGGGCTTAAAAGTATACAGTGAACATAAAAATTTTAACTATTACCAGTCTCACCTTTCAAGACCAAATTTATATCTATAAAAATGTGTCTATATATTTCTATGCCAGATATTGGTTTCCCTCACTCTGAACTGCTATGGGGGTAATAAACTTTGATTACATAGAATTTGAAAGTTAAGCCAGGCATGGTGGCTCACGCCTGTCCTCCAAGCACTTTGGGAGGCCAAGGCGGGCAGAGTGTCTGAGTTCGGGAGTTTGAGACCTGCCTGGGCAACATGGTAAAACCCCACCTCAACTAAAAAAATACAAAAAAGTTAGCCAGGCATGGTAGCTCGTGCCTGTAGTCCCAGCTACTCGGGAGGCTGAGGCAGGATAATTGATTGAAGACGGGAGGCAGAGGTTGCAGTGAGCCGAGATTGCACCACGGTACTCCAGCCTGGGTGACAGAGTGAGACTGTCTCCCCATCCTTCCCCCCCAAAAAAGAAAGTTAATAGAGTTAATAGAGAGTCCAAATACAAACAAATTATTTTAAATTTTTTAATTGGGTCTATTGAACACAAATGCACAAATGCCTTATAAATGACATAACAGATCTCTAATGTAAAAAAAAAAAAAAACTATAAAAAT
>NW_016107321.1:9992401-9994750 GCF_001604975.1 Cebus imitator
AAAAAAAAAAAAAAAAAAAAACCTCATTGTACAGGAATGAGCACAGGAAGAGCTTTAGAGAAAAAGATGTAGAGAAAATTTAAATCATTAAAGATTCTATAATCTGGTTCCTTGACATAGATGTCATTCATTGAGAGTGAGTGAAAACACAGAATAAACTCTACTTTGATCCTCAGAGAGCAGTCAATGGAGTAAGGTCTAAGAATTCAGCTACCATGTCCCAGCATGAGTTCTACTCAGGAGAAAAAGGGGTACATAATTACAGCAGATTGAGTATTTACTACATTCTAGGTACTATTTTAAGTACTTTACCTATGTAACTCAGTGACTGCACACCACAATGCTATGAGGCAGGTACTACTATCAACCTCATTTTACAGACGTGGAAACAGGTGCAGAAAGGATAACTATAACCTAATCTTACGACTAGTAAGTGGCAGAGTCATATTTCAAATCCAGGCACTCTCCGGGACCACGTTGCTAACCACTGCAATTCGCCCTCTGCACTGAGGGTTAGAGTGTTAGAGCTGAAGGGACCCCTGAAAGCACCTACATTGTATGATCCTCTGTAAACCGGGGCTCAATCACACTGTCCTATGATTCCCTGCTGCTTGCTCCATTCACCACAGCCTTAATCACCTTTTACAGCCACCTTCATAGTAACTCAGGTCATTGCACAGGGCTAGCTACAGATTTACATGTTTGCTTTGACTGTCTGGTAAGGACACCATTGCAGTTTTATAACAAACCAGCAATTGTTCAGTTCTCGCATACTCCTGTTATCAGAATCCTCTGTAGCAATAATCTTATAAAACAATATTCTATGAATATTTTGTTGGTACACTTAGAAAATCAAACCCTGTGTAACATGGACACTATAATGGTGCAAAGGTCTCAACAGTTTTAATAAGTAAAATCACATTCTTAAATGGATGACAGTACTGAAAAGAATACCTTTGAAAATGATTTTGGATTCGCAAATTCAATGTTAAAATAGACTAAAAAGTCTCCCCACCCCACCTCAGATGCTGACTCTGATGAATGTTAAAGTTCTTTCAAACTCCGAAACGGAGAGTGAATGGCTGTTTCTGTGAAATCATAGTTTTTGGAGCTTCAGCTGATTCTCTTCAGTATACTACAGGACGGTATGCCGGGGCACTACTCTGCTTCATCAGAATATGCTCTCATGATGTGGACAGACAGTAACAGATGACTCTCAGGTGATGACAGACAAGTGATTTTTTTAACAGGTGAGGTGAGGTGGGGTCGGAATTTAGTTAAGTTCTCAGAAATACCAATGATGGTTATTAGCTTTAACATTGTAGAACTAGCTCATCCCTAGAAGCAAGGCCTGGGTTTCCTTTTATAGATGCACAGTGACCTCTACTGGTACAAATATAGAATCCGGAAAAGCAATTTTCTCCGAAAGTGATTTTTCAGAGGCACAAGAATATTTATTCTTTTAAAATGACACCAAAAAGATAATATGTAATTAAAAAAACCAAAAAAAATACTCATTTTTGAAATCTCTGATAATTTTCAATTAATGAGATCTCTCCTCTACCAGAATTAGACATTTCGATTAAATTACTCTATACACATAGTATCACAGAATGAAAAGAACTAAACAGTACTTCAATTTAAAAATCCTGGCACTAAGTGTCATGGTGTCAAAGTGCTATAAAGAATAACTATTTTGGAATAACTCCAATGTACCCAAAAAGTGCCAAAGGCACCAATTATAGAAGAATTAGAGTATATTTAAAATTTGCAAAATGCTTTGAAACTTTTTCATTGTCAAATGCTAAGTGGCTCACCTTCTCATGAATATTTTACTTCCTTGATTTTAAAACAACAGTTAAAGCTTTGGTTTTCTCTCTTGAATCTCTCAAAGACTATCAGAAATAAATTGTAGGTAGGTTTACTCCATTTATAGAAACCTCCAATAGGCAAGCTTTACCTACATGTGAAACAGCGCAAAGTGAGAAGCTGACGTCAAAGACAGCCTCCATATGTGTCATTATTTGTCATGTACATCAAAATACTGTGCATGAGTTCAAAGGAAAATGAGTTTTTGAAAACCCATAGCAATATTTTTAATTCTTTTTTTTTTTTTTTTGAGACGGAGTTTCGCTCTTGTTACCCAGGCTGGAGTGCAATGGCACGATCTCGGCTCACCACAACCTCTGCCTCCTGAGTTCAGGCAATTCTCCTGCCTCAGCCTCCTGAGTAGCTGGGATTACAGACATGCACCACCATGCCCAGCTAATTTTTTTTTTGTATTTTTAGAGACGGGGTTTCACCATGTTGACCAGGATGGTCTCGATCTCTTGACCTCGTGATCCACCC
>NW_016107321.1:9995895-10010297 GCF_001604975.1 Cebus imitator
GTGGTTCCTTTCTGTGGTCCCAGTTACTCAGAAGGCTGAGGAAAGAGAATCGCTTGAGCTAAGGCAGTCAAAGCTACAGAGAGCTGAGGTCATGCCAATGCACTCCAGACCCTACCTCAAAAAACAAACAAACAAACCCCAACAACTGCCACCACGCAACTCCTACTCAAATAACTGTATCAGTAAAATATGTCCTAGGATCACACAGTGAATGGACACATACTAACAACTTTCAGCAGTGAAAGTTGGAGAGAAATAGTGAAATCCCTCAGTGAGGCCATCAGGGAAGGTGAAGAGAAATAGTGAAATCCCATGGTGAGGCCACCAAGGCCTGGCCTCTGTCTTGTACTCTCTCCTCTCGGCCTGCAGGATAATGCTTTACTCACACAAGGATGACAAGGGACACTACAAAAGCAATTTTCTAAAAGTTAACTCTAATTCCCTGAAAACACTCATGGGTTTTAAAATTATGAACATTAAATCACAGCTAGCCATGGTGGCTCACACTGTAATCACAGCACTTTGGGAGGCCGAGGTGGGCAGATCATTTAAGGTCAGGAGTTTGAGACCAGCCTGACCAACATGGAGAAACGCCCCCTCTACTAAAAATACAAAATTAGCCAGGTGCAGTGATGGGCGCCTATAATTCCACCTACCTGGGAGGCTGAGGCAGGAGAATCGCTAGAACCCAGGAGGCAAGAGCTTGCAGTGAGCCGAGATTACACCACTGTACTCCAGCCTGGGTGACAAGAGTAAAACTCTATCTCAAAAAACAAAACAAAACATTACATCAAGAAATTCCATGTAACTACTGAAGTCCTGAGAGTGCTCTAAAATAACACCTCTAAGAAAAGAAAAACATCCTTCCAAACTCTGTCAAGATTGGGTACAACAGAAAGAAGAACAGGAAACAAGTGAAACCCTCCTCGGTAGAGGACTGAAACACCACGGGAAACTGCAGATACCAGGTACAAAAGAAAAACAGGAAATGTGGTCCTCAGGAGAAAATGGGTTAACTCAATTATGGCTAACCAAATAGCAGAATATTATGTAGGCATTACAAATGATGATTAGCTTATATGCTTGGGAAGCATCTAGAAGAACACATGAGGAACTAATCGTGGTTGCCTCTGCAGAAGAATTAGGGTGGCTGGCTAATTATGAATTTTTTTACTTCATCTCCTTTGTTACTGGTCAAATAATTTATGATAAACATGTATTATTTTTAAAATAAAACAGAGCCAGCCACGGTGGCTCACACCTGTAATCCCAGCACTTTGGGAAGCTGAGGCGGGCATGTTATGAGGTTAAGACATCAAGACCATCCTGGCCAACACGGTGAAACCCCATCTCTACTAAAAAACTACAAAAATTAGCTGGGCATGGTGGCGCACCCCTGTAGTCCCAGCGACTTGGGAGGCTGAGGCAGGAGAATCGCTGGAACCTGGGAGGCAGAGGTTGCAGTGAGCTGAGATCGTGCCATTGCACTCCAGTTGACAACAGGGCAAGACTCTGTCTCAAAAAAATAAAATAAATAATAAAATAAAACCGACAAAAATATGAAATAAATACCATTTTGAATGATGAGAAGAAAAAAATGACTGTGCTGTGGATGGTGGAAAGAAAACAGGTATTATGAGATGAGAGATGTTTGTGACAAAAAATTGGACAGAGTAGCTAACTTTTAACATTTTTGATCAGATGAAGGAATCTGATAAACTCATTTGTCAAAGCAAACTAATATCAATTTGAAAAAATAAAAAATGACCGAATTGAGTAAAGTGACAGGATTCTGGAAAGGAAATAAATCTTTACAGGAAAGTCATTCGGTGTGAGAATGTTAACATTTTTATATTTTCTATTTCCACAGCTAGTCTCACCTATTTTCTTATTTATCTGCTTTAATCAAGGTATCACCCCAAATGTTAACCACTCCAAGAATGAGCAGTGAACAAAACTACATTGTCGTTCACCTGTGGAAGCTTCTGTTGCACAAATTTCAAAAGCCTTGTCAAAGGCAGAAACTAGTTAGCACAAAGAATGTGATGCCACAGGATAAACAATTTGTACAAATCCTCAAGATACTCGAATGACAGATTCTGTGCATAGGATAACATTCTCCATGAGGACAAAGGAGGTAGTAAAAAAGTTTCAAGAACCACAATTCAAACATGTAACATTGCTTTTAAATGTTCAGCAAATGTTAAGGCTCCAAAATGCTATAATTGAGAGATCGTTTTTCCCTTTATTTTTTAAAAGCATTGTTCGAAAAACAACAAAAGCAACTACGTTATCCCACATGAAATTCCACAATATGAATTTTCAACTTAGCAACTAGTCTCGGTAATGATTAACTGGAATAAGGTAATAAGAGGAGGAAAACCAAAACCAGGTGGCGCTGTGGCTACAAACTACATAATGCTCACCAGCCTGACGGGAACACAGGAGGGAGAGTGTGGGACTGAAGAGCAAGAATTCCACGTGGACTTGAAATTCTTGATCATTCAGCAGTCATTCATTTCAGTTAAGGGTAGATTTTGCTCTGGTGAAAATGTGTATGTGACAGAGTGACAGACTATAAGGGACTTCAAGAAAGAGAGAAGGATAACTTTTTTAAAATTTCCTGGAAGATACTAGGGCAGGCTAATTTAAAAATCAATAAAAAGAAGCAGAAAAGAAAGCCAGAAAAATGAAAACTCCACTTATTTTACAGTATCATCTGAGACTGGCAACATATTTTACAGATTACATTCCCAAAGTGTGTTTGTGTGTGTGTGCACACGTTCATGCATGTGTGCAACTATGCATTTAAAGACTCAATTTTATCAGCAATGAGAACAGTTTTACAATTCTGCTGTTTTTGTGGCTATAACCTTCACTCAGCCAATTCTCCTGTCCCCTTTCAAACACTTATCATCTTGCGAAACTAAAATAGTAATATTCCTAATCTTCTGGCAAAGCTAACCATCAAATGATCAGCAAAGAATTTGCCCCTCAAGAGTATATATCAGAGTCAAATTCCTGCACTAGTTAAATTACCTGGCAATGGCAAAATTCTGTTGGGGATTACAAAATGAGAGGAATGTTAATAACATTCCAAATAAGTCCTTTAAAATTAAAACTACAAGGAACTTTATATTAACAGAGCATACTCCAAAGAAGTTGCACCTAGTACCACATAACTAATAAAATCAGTTGACAGTCCTGAAGGTATGAGAGTTTATCCTTTAAAGGTGTCAAAATGTTTTATATTTTGAATGAAGCTAAAATATTTCATGCTCCTATGACTAAATTTAATGGCAACGTCATTTCTGAGTTTTATAGCAGAGTCTCCAGATGCTCTATTTCAATAAAAGCACAATGCAATCTAACAGCAGATTTGAAAATCAAATAATTTCTAGAAAACTGGTAACCAGAAAAACTGAAAACTGATTTTTGCTACTGCTGATGAATTTTTTAATTTTCTCACTTGGTAGTAAAGCTGTGTCAGGAACATTTTGTTTTTTTTGGCAGCTAAAAGGAATTCAAAATCCCACTTTCTCCTTGAAAACATGTTAATTAGGTCTTTTATGGCTGAGGCTGTGCCTAACACCCACCTTGATGGGATCCAGTCAGTCATTTGTTTCTCATTTAAATATACAAGTAAGTTGCAAACTACAAAGCTACACAGTCTACATCTAGCTAACTACACTATATTGTTTGATGTGTAATCAATGTACATTATGATGGAATCTTGAAATATTATTAGCTATAAAATACAGTCTTCTTTGAGAAAGACTTACATTTTTTAGGCCAGTGGAAAACAATCCAAATTAAAAATCAACACAAGAGATATATAGGAAAAAAAGTAGGAACAAATCTGCCTTGTTAAAATGCTTTTCTTAGAAAGATGATAGCTTGCACAGATGCATCTCATCCACTTGATGCATACAGCATTACTGCTGCTGCTGTCTCTTCTTGAACAAATAGAGCTTTTTGACTTTACAGACTAATTCAAATGTGTATAAATCCATTGCTTCCTTCCTGCTGCTGCTCTTTTCAGACTGCAGACAAGGGCTCTAGTTTAAGGATGGCAGGCAGGGTGGACACATTAGAAAGAAACATTTTAGTTTCAATGTTACCACGAAACCAGCATGAAAAGCAGCATGCCATATTATATGTTACAGTCTAGGTTCCATTTCTGACTCCACCTAAAATGAGTATGAATAAACTCATTTATAAGTGTTTGTCAGTCAAATAAAATGATAGTAGTCTAAATTTATGAACATGTGTACTAACCAAAGGTCAATAAAGCTAAAAGGAAGCCAAGTGTAATAAAAGGGCAGCTATAAGGTCTTGTGTTTGAATTTTTACACAGCAAGAAATAAATGACACTGAATAAATGATACTTAGTAACTCACCTTCTTTCCCCCACACCCCCCTCCCCATCCCTGCACACATCTAAAATAGGCTAACTTCTACTCTAATTTCTGAGACTGTTTTGGAATTCCTGTTTTTTTGTTTTGTTTTGTTTTGTTTTGTTAAGACTGGATACTTCAGTTACTAGAATTTTTAAATACAGATTCAATAGTCATTATAATATACTCTAAGGAGGGGTCTAATTATTATAGGGGATTTCAAATTAGCAGTCCAACAGGCAGAGTAGAAATCATTCAATTCTAGAAATGGGTATCACTAGCATTCTTATTGAGGAAGAATTTAATTTAATGAGATTTGACAGATTAAACACAAATACCACAGGCGGGGCTGCTATGTGAATAGTATTCAACCCTTCAAAGGGGAAACCGTTTGTTTTACTAGGTAACAAGAACTGCTTACACTGTAAGAAATAGTGGAAAATTAGCCCCCAAACACCAGTAGATTATTTAATGCTATTTTGGCTTCCACCTAATAAGATGCCACAAATAATATGGTCTACTGGGAAATGTCCCATGTAGAAATAACCTAATATGTAAGAAATGAAACCTGAGAAGGCTCCTTGCTAGAGTAAGTCTACAGAAAATTTGAATTCTTTTATCAGTGGGTCTCAAAATGTAGTATGCATATAAATTACCTGGATTGCTGGGTAAAGATGCAGGTTTCCTCCACCTACTCCCAAAGCTTTTAGCTCTATTAGGTCTTGGGAGGGGCTCAGCCTGAATTTTAAACAAATCCTTTGGGTATTCTAATACAGGTATCCATGGTCCACACATTGAGAAACACTGATCTTAAAGGTGTCAGACATCCTTTATAGGTGGCCTCTTCTGTAGGGTGATTCCACGGGGGCGGTGTGCTCTGTCCAAAAGTGTGAATTACCTGCCATTTCACCATTAACCTATAATGAAAATTTGACAAGGAAAGCTCTTGGTTTACAAAAGTCACTTATTAAAGTGAGAATTTGTGTGTGTGTGTGTTTTTAAGGAATTTATCCCCCAAATCACAAACTGACTGAATAACAGCTGATTGTCTAAAATCTATCATGATAGCTAGACAATCTACTATAATATTAGGGTCTATGGAGACAATTAAGAGAGACACGGGGTAAATAGTGGGGGGGGAAAAAGGCACAAGGCAATAAGCTACTTATAATTCTGCCTAGGACCAGCCTTATCTGTCATATAAAGGTGTACACCCAGCCAGGTGCAGAGGCTCACACTTGTAATTTCAGCACTTTGGGAGGCTGAGGCAGGTGGATCACTTGAGGTCAGGAGTTCAAGATCGGCCTGGCCAAGATGGTGAAACCCCGTCCCTACTGAAAATACAAAAAATTAGCCAGGCGTGGTGGCATGTGCCTGCAGTCCCAGCTACTCAGGAGGCTGAGACAGCGAGAACCGCTTGAGCCCAGGAGGCAGAGACTGCAGTGAGCCGAGATTGTGCCACTGCACTGCTAAAAAAAAAAAAAAAAAACCGTATACCTCACACAGGGGCACTATGGAGCAAACCCATTTATTAGTCTCTCCAGCCCCATTTTCACACCCTACACAAAACCACCAAATTAATTTCTCCTTAAACACCAATTCATCTTTCAGTTTGGGAACCTATACTAAGTTCCCTCACTCCTCCTCCAGGAGTCTGTGAACTATGAACTACTCCAGTTCTGCTGCTGAAGATTCTGTATAAGACCATCTCACTTAACCAATCTAACCATGTCTGTCACCTTCTCCCAAAGTGTACTTCCCAGCTCCGGCCAGATGGGGCTCACATTTCATTAACTTTCGAGGGGTTGACCAGCAGGCTTTACACCTTTGCTCTAGTTGGTCTCATAACTGATCAGCGACCCTACATGGAAATACCTTTTACCCTTTCTTAGCCTTTAAGATAGTCCTTCGAGGCCTACCCCAAGTCTCATTTCTACCATAAATCTAGTCACCACTGCATTCTTTTCTCTTCACATGGTGCATTTCGCACCTTCACCAAGTACTGAAGCACTTGGCTACATTCAACCTTGTGTTTTATTACACCATTCTTTAGTATCCTCCCCATCGCAGCCAACTTTCCAAGTTCCTCGAAGGCAATAACGCTTACAGAATTTCCTGCTAGCTCCATCCCCACCCAATCTCTCACTCAAACAAAATGCTAGCATATAAAATCGGCTTGATAAACAGCGATCACAATTTATGTATTTAATTATCATCAAATTGCATCCCAATGAATACCTGTAAATAAATTTATCAAACACATATCTGAGCAAACATCATACATCAAGAACTATTTGTAGTCACTGGGGCTATCATTAGTGAATTCTTCGCCTCAAATATCTTATGTAAGCCCTTAAAACAAAAACAATTTTTTTTTTCCTGTTACCAGCACCACAGGAAGATCTACAGTGGCGCTTCATTACAGATTCTGAGAGTTAACCAGAGCGTTTTCTACTCTTTAAGTTACTGGCAGCACTATGAAAGCTGAGGAGAGAAGCTAAAACATCACTTTACCCCAGACCAACGGCACTGATTCTATTTTATCACACTAACAACATGAGATTAATTTAGGAATTTACTTCCTGTGTGCCCCATTTATTACTTAAGTAGATAGGTGTACTAGATGTCAGCTGTAATAATACACATTTTAAATGCCCATACGAAAGATACACATAAACTGCCATCATTAAAGATTTCTATCCCTATGATTACCTTTTTCTGAAATAATAAAAAGGACAGGACTATACACATGGCAAGAAGGCTTCTCAAGGATTAAAAACTCTTATAAAATATAGTATTTATTATTTTTAAAAATCATGGTAAAATTTACACAACACAAAATTACCATTTTAATGGCATATATTTTTATATTAAGAAAAATGTTGAAATAGTACTGTAATACTGAAGAAAACATGGATTATTTCCTGAAAAAACTCACTATGATTAATACCTGAATTTGGAAACTAGCGTTAGTAAATATCTTTTTTACATTCTACTGCTGAAAAGTAATTAAAATTCACCATTAGTGGTTAAATCATTTGTATTTCAGGTAGTAAAACAAACTACAATACTGGGCCGGACGTGGTGGCTCACGCCTGAAATCCCAGCACTTTGGGAAGCCAAGGTGGGTGGATCATGAGGTCAAGAGATCAAGACTATCCTGGCCAACATGGTGAAATCCTGTCTCTGCTAAAAATACAAAGAATAGCTGGGCATGGTGGCGCGCACCTGTAATCTCAGCTACTTGGGAGACTGAGGCAAGAGAATCGCTTGAGCCTGGGAGGTAGAGGTTGCAGTGAGCTGATATCATGCCACTGCACTCCAGTCTGGTGACAGAGTGAGGCTCTGTCTCAAAAAATAAAATTAAATAAATACTAAATATTATACTTCCTAGTTTTTCTTCCCTTTTTTTTTTTTTTTATTTAGACAAAGTCTCACTCTTGTCTCCCAGGCTGGAGTGCAATAGCACAATCTCGGCTCATTTCAACCTCCTCCTCCCAGGTTCAAGTGATCCTCCCACCGCAGCCTCCCACATAGCTGGGATTACAGGTGCCCACCATCATGCCCAGCTAATTTTTCTATTTTCAGCAGAGATGGGGTTTCACCATGTTGGCCAGGCTGGTCTTGAACTCCTGACCTCAGATGATCCACCCACCTAGGCCTCCCAAAGTGCTGGGATTACAGGCATGAGCCACCCCACCCAGCCTATACATCCTAGTTTTTCAGCATTATTTTCTTAAAATTCACAACTGGTTCCTAATAACAGTAGCCAAGACAGCTTATTGAGACAGCCTGGCCAACATGGTGAAACCCTCTACTAAAAATAACACAAATTAGCTGGGCGTGGTGGTACATGCCTGTAGTACTAGCTACTTGGGAGACTGAGGTGGGAGGATCATCGGAACCCAGGAGGTGGAGGTTGCAGTGAGCCAAGATGGTGCCACTGCATTCTAGCCTGGGAAACAGAGCGAGACTCCATCTCAAAAGAAAAAAAAAGGTTTATTATGTAACAGGTACCTGATAAGTACTTTACATGCATTACTGGTTTGTTTTCTTAGTGAGGTATAAATTTACATATGATATATTTCACACTTTGCAGTATACAACTCAGTAGTTCTAAGTATATTCACGAAGATGTGTAACCATCACCACTAATTTCAGAACGTTTTCATTATGCTGAAAGGAAACTGTACCTATCAGCAGTCACTCTCCATTCCTTCCCTGCCACCCCCAACCCCTAAGCCCCTGGCAACCACTTATCTATTTTCTGTCTCTACTGATTTGGCTCTTCTGGACATTTCATATAAATAAATTATAATATGTGCTCTTTTGTGTTGGCTTTTTTTCTTTTTTTTTTTTTTTGAGATGAAGTTTCGCTCTTGTCCAGGCTGAAGTGCAGCGGCACGATCTCAGCTCACTGCAACCTCCACCTCCCAGGTTCAAGGGATTTTTCTGCCTCAGCCTCCTGAGTAGCTGGAACTACAGGCGCACTCCACCACACCCAGCTAATTTTGCTGTATTTTTAGGAGAGATGGGGTTTCACCAAGTTGGTCAGGCTGGTCTTGACCTGACCTCAAGTACTCCACCCCTCTAGGCCTCCCAAAGTGTTGGGATTACAGGTGGGAGCCACCACGCTCGGCCTGTGTCTGGCTTCTTTCACTTAGCACAGTACCTTCAAGATTCAACCATGCTGTATGTACCATGTATTAGTACTATGTATTACTCTTTAGGTCTTCAAAACAAACACTTAATGCTCAATAAAAAAAAAATTGGCCCATTTTACATTTAAAAAAAACAGAGACAATGAAACATGAAGTAACTTGCCCTCTTTGAGTCTCTCTGAATTCAAATTTGTTCATTGCATTTCTATAGAGATGTGTAAACTGCAAATATTTAATTACATGCAATCTTGGGAATAAAGTATATATTAAAAAAGAAAACTGCTGGCCGGTCTCGGTGGCTCACGCCTGTAATCCCAGAACTTTGGGAGGCCAAGGTGGGTGGATCACGAGGTCAGGAGTTCAAGACCAGCCTGGCCAAGATGTTGAAACCCTGTCTCTACTAAAAATACAAAAATTAGCTGGGCGCAGTGGCACGTGCCTGTAATCCCGGCTACTCAGGAGGCTGAAGCAAGAGAATCGCCTGAACCTGGGAGGCGGAGGCTGCAGTGAGCTGAGATCATGCCATTGCACTCCAGCCTGGGTGACAGAGTAAGACTCTGTCTCAAAAAAAAAAAAAAAAAGAAAAAGAAAGAAAGAAAACTGCTATCTAGGCCAATGACTATAAGTCACAATCTCTTTTAAATTTTTTGTTTCATTAAAAAAAATAGAGCCAGTGATCTCTATGATGTTTTCTAACTCCAAGATATAGTTAAAAACATTAAATGTTATTCACTTTCTCTTCAACTCTGAAGTGGTGCCCAATCTTTCAGAATACAAGACTAATTACTAGCAATAATTGGTATCTCTATATATTGTTGAGAATATGGCTTCACAAAGTATACAGTAAACTGAACAGGTCAACATGGCGATAGTATAGTTCACAGTATGAAAATGAACTCAGGATTTACTTATATTATCTGTAAATATTATCTGTTTATATTGCAACAAATCAGAAAGTAGGAAACATCATTTTTAGGGTTACAGAATTTTTTTAAAAGTCTCTCTGGAAAGATCCTGACAGCTACACATGAGAATACTTCCAGGAAGAATTATGGATGAGTTCTTGATGAACGGATCCAGAATGTTATATATAACTGAACACTTCAAACTCAATGTAAAATCTGCACAGTACAGTCAGTAGATAATCTTTCTGGTCCTTTGGTAATCTTAAGGATGGACTGACTGACTCAACTGTCTGTCAGCATGTGTATGTGTCTGCCATAGGTAATAACATAGATGGAAATGGCAGCTGGTGTATGAAACACCCTAACTGAATACTGTCTGTATTTGGAAAAAACCAAGCTGAGTTGCTTAGAAAAGGCAAATATAATACATAAAAGACTGAAGAAAAAAGGATTAAAGCAGTCTATATATTTATTGTAAAGCAGAATACATATTTATCGCAATGTTGTGTTACGTTATCTTTAATCAGAAATAGCATTTTAAAGATGTGGCTTAAAAGAGTTAGAAAACTTCACTGAATTATAATTGAAAAAAACACCGCAAGGCATTTTAATAAAAGTCTTAAAAATACAAATGGAAATATGAATATAGAGTTTATATTTATAAAAATAAAAATCAGCATTGCCAAGTATGATAACTCCTTAATGGAAAATAACCATAAGTGAGAATTTAAAAAAAATTCTTTTTAAATATAGTTTGGGACAGATAATTCTGAATCATGTAATTGTAAGGTAAACAGCCTATGTTATCAGCAATTGCTCTTCTAGAGTAATGCTTAATTAAATAGGACTTCCTGAAAATGCTCTGTATTTGTGCAGCTCAATTTTGTAGCCACTAGCTAAATATGGCTAAGCTATTTAAATGTGGCTGGTGTGACTAAGGAACTGAATTTTTAATTTTTAATAAATTTAAATAGCAGTATGTGACTAAAGGCCACCATATTGGACAGTACAAGTCTTGAGTAACACATGACATCATACTATAAAAGGACCCTGTCATTACTGTTCTGGAAACTTTCCAAAGTTAAAGAGGAGACTAGGGTTATTCACGTTGGGTGGACAGGGAGGGGACAACAGGAGAAAAGAAACATCTAAAGAAACCTAAATTTGACCTCCATGATATTAGAAATGTTTCCTTGAAATCCATGGACGAGAGCTATGAATATTTAAAAAAAAAAAAAAAAAAAAAAAAAAGAAAAAGAAAAACAGGAAGGGAAGCAGAAATCACAAAGACAGAAGGAAAGATTCTCTAAGTAATCACCACTAAGTATGAGCAGCCAACATTTATTATGCAATCAGTCTGTTTTGTGTATTGTACTAAGCACTGCACATGTATTTTCATTTGACCCTCAAAATAAGTCTTCCAGGTACCTTTTATTTTTGTTTTTATAGATGAGGATATTGAGACTTAGGAAGTTGATTTGCTGAAATAAAAATGCATCTTCTAATGAAAATCTAGCAACTAGTGTCCTTTCTCCATGTTCTAGTTGTATCTTACGTACCCATCTGTTACAGAAATTCATAAATTATGCTGAAATATAGTTCACTGGCTGTCTCTCACTAAAAGGTAAACTTCTTGAAGGCAGGGACTGCATTCTGTCAATACCATAATGCTTTTCTCAATGACCTACTGTCACCAACTTTTATCTATCAAGACACTTGAAATATATATATTCCTCAGTAAGTATCTGCTGAATGGAGTAGGAATCTGTTTTTATATTTCAATGATAAACGTGGTAACATACTCTCTTTCTCTCTCACCCCTCGGGAATCTATACTTGAGTTTTTGAAAAGAGTTCAAAGTCTGTTTGAAACAACATTTTGTAAACTATTTCAAATAATCTAGAAAGAAACTCAGAACTCTATATTAACCTGTTAAAAAACATTTAACTTTAAGCTATTTTTCTCAGTCCCATTAATTTAAAATACCACATTTCCCATATTTTAAAAAGTATTTTAATAGAAACTTTAATACTGTGACTGAAACATTTACTACACAAAAGTTGTGCCATATAACAACATGCAGCTCTGTATGTTGATGTTTAAGCACAGAAGACATACCTCTTAAGGTGTTTGAGCTGAACATAGTGCTTACATTAACTTTTAAATAATACAGTTTTGATGGTTTCCAATCTTTTCATCTTATTTATCAATGACACTTTTTAAAAACCTTTCCCATTTTACTAAATTCTATTCTCTCCTTATGGGCACATTGCCAGTATCAACTAAGGTAAAGTGAGGCCTAGGATAAACTTAGGGAAGGCTGTCAAAAAACTCAGAAAGAACCAAAGAAGTCTAAGAAGGTATTTCCTCAATCTCAATCCATAGCTTTCCATCTCAATATTTCATGAAATTCAATCTATAGGCAAAACCAAAATATTCATATGAGACACACTCTCAAGGCTCTAATATTATCAGAGGTAGTATCAAATAAAACTCTTAAATACACCAAGGAGCAGCTCTGGTTAAAATATGATCTCCCCTTCCTTAGAGCCAAAAAACTATACATATGGCTTCTGCTAACTGTTGTCTTAGGAGGAAAAAAAAATGATTATTCAGTTTAACTGCTATTTTAAAATTTGTTTTACTTTTGTCACTAATCTTATTTAGAAAATTCTTTTAATTTATATTAACATTGAAATAAGACTCCGAATATATGAAACCCCATGTTTGTTGGGGAAAAGAGAAATGAACTAGAGCACTGTTTCTCAAATTTTATCACACTGTGAATCACCTGAGGTTCTTTTAAAAATGCAGATCCTGATTCAGTGACTCTGGGATTGAGCCTAAGATTCTGAGCTTCTAACAAGCTTCCAAGCGATGTCGACGTTGCTGGTGCAAGGCTTTGCGTAGTAAGTAACTATTATTTCCAGATCTCGGTGGTTTGATTCTTCTAGATTTTGTTCAGTTTTGTTTTTAAGACAGAGTCTTGGCTGGGTGCAATGGCTCATGCCTGTAATCCCAGCACTTTGGGAGGCCAAGGCGGGTGGATCACTTGAGGTCAGGAGTTCAAGACCAGCCTGGCCAACATGGAGAAACCCTATCTTGAAAGAAAAAAACAAAAACAAAAACAAAAACTAGCCAGGTGTGGTGGCAAGTGCCTGTGGTCCAGTTACTTGGTACTGAGGCAGAGGTTGCAGTGAGGTGAGATCATGCTATTGCACTCCAGCCTGGGCAACAGAGCGAGACTCTGTCTCCAAAAAGAAAAAGGAAAAAGATTGGATCTCGCTTTGTCGCCCAGGCTGGAGTGCAGTGGTGTGCACATAGCTCACTGCAGCCTTGACCTTCTGGGCTCAAGTGATTTTCCTATCTCAGCCTCCCAAGTAGCTGGAACCACAGGTGCACACCACACCTGCCTAGCATTTTTAGTTTTTTGTTTTGTTTTGTTTTGTTTTTTAATAGAGATGGAGTCTTACTTTGTTGCTCAGGCTGGTCTCGATTTCCTGGGCTTAAGCAATCCTCCTACGTCAGCCTCCCAAAGTGTTGGGATTATAGGCATGAGCCTCTGTGCCCAGCCTCTTCTAGGTTTTTAAATGTTCATTTATGCTTTCAATACATTTTTACTAAATGTGTACTATGAGTCAGGCATTAGAAGCATTAATAAGATCTCTGTCCTCAAAGAGCTCATTTGTTTAAAAAATAAAAAACAAACAGGTCAACAAGTGGGAGTCTACACGGTGGAGATGAGGACAGCATTTCAGGGGGAAGAAACAGTCAAGCAGCAAAAGCACTCTGGAGGAACTGCTAAGAATATTAACTTGCTAAAGCATGTGGTAGTCACAACAGAGATCAGAGAAGAGACTGGAAAAGTAAACAGAGTTAGATCATGATGAGTCTAGCAAGTCAGGATAAGTAGTTTAAATTTTATTTGGTAGGTTATCAGAGAAATGAAGAACTTCTGGTAGGTGTGTTCAGATGTGTATTACAACATTAATGATCATATAAAATAATAGCAGCTAACATTATGTGTCAAGAATTGTTCCAAGGGCTTTACCTGTACTCAATCACTTACCCCTACATCAGCCTTATAAAATTGGTACTAAAATGTTCATTCCCACTGAGAATTTTGAAGCACCAAAAAGAAAAATGACTTGCCTGCGCTTCAAACTCAGGCAATGTAGCTCCAGATGCTACACTCTCTTTTTACCTAAGAAAATTCTGGAATAAACACTCTGGTAAGCATTGCAGAAAATGTGTTTGTCACTGCTGAGCCTGGAACATAGTTTTGAAGGCACTGGAACTGTCCACAAAGGACTGAATCAAGGCCAGGCATGGTGGCTCCCGCCTGTAATCCCAGCACTTTGGGAGGTTGAGGCAGGCAGATCACTTGAGGTCAGGAGTTCGAGACAGCCTGGCCAACATAGTGAAACCCTGTCTCTTCT
>NW_016107321.1:10010593-10024135 GCF_001604975.1 Cebus imitator
AAAAAAAAAAAAATACAAAAATCAGCCGGGCGTTGTGGCGGGTGCCTGTAATCCCAGCTACTCACCAGGCTGAGGCAGGAGAGCTGCTTGCAACCGGAAGGTGTAGGTTGCAGTAAGCCAAGATTGCACCATGGCACTTCAGCCTGGGCAACAAGAGCGAAACTCTGTCTCAAAAAAAAGGGACTGAATCAAGGCAAAGGCCATGGAAATGCAAATTTCATTTATGTTTAGTGAGTAAAAATCCTAAGCACTTTGTTACTTAGGGGTATTGGGAGATGGACAGAATGAGAATGCCAAACATTGGGAAAAGGGAAAAAAAATTTGGTGGGAATTTGTAAGAGAAAATACAGAGATTAAGCTTGAGATGTTTACAGGGCATCTGGGTAGAAAGAGAGGCAGACCTGAGTATCAATGTATGTTGGTCCTAAGTGAGCTCAGGTGAGCATGAACATGTGTGAACAGATAGAACCATGTGGGAAGTTGTGGAATTCAAAGAGGAAAAAGGACACAGGAGAGTGGTCTGCAAAGCCAAGGGAGTAGTTTCAAGAAAGTAGTCACTGACACTAAATGCTGTGGTGCTATCAAGTAAGATAAAGCAATGAAAATGGCTGCTAGATTTGGTCAACAGATCACTGGTGACTTTGGAAAGAAAAATTTCAATGGACTGGTGAGGTCGAAAGCCAACGACAGTGCACTAAGAAATAAAAGATGAAGAAACTGAGATAAATGAAAACACTCTTCCCAAAGATCATTCTGCAAAAGAATAAAGAGACCAGTAACCAGAAAAGAGAGAGGTTTTAGTCTTTTTTTTATAAGTGAGGGATTTGAGCACATTAATAGGAACACTTGGTGTCAGTGAAGAGGGAGTGGTTAAAAAAATACAGTAAAGAGAAGATATTTGATAAAGCAGTGTTCTGAGTGAAACAGGATAATGAGAAATCTGCTTGGGACCCTACAGCGTGATACGTCTGCCTAAAATCAGAGCAAGGTTCCCAGCCTGGGCACTCCAGACATTTGAGGACAGATCTTTGATGGCGTGGTGCCACCCTACAGAGTATAGAGCAGCACTCTAATCTCTAATATTCACTGGATGCCAGCAGTACCCCACAATAAGTTATGATAACCAAAAAATGTCTCCAAACACTGCTAACTGTCCCCTGGTGGAGAAGAAAGCAAAATCAACTCTGGCTGAGAACCACTGGTCTTGAGGCAGAGACCAGATTATTCAAATGAGCTTAGAGGGGCTACTGAAACAATAGTCCCAGTTACCAGTTACATAAGGAAAAGAGGCAAGTCCTCTGCTGGGAGGGGAGTAAGGTGGTAAAGCTGGCATGTGTTGTGGCGAGTAGAAAAGTTTTGGAATAACTTGTTGAAATTCACCTAAGGGAAGGCAAAACTGGGTATCAGAAATATTTTTCCTCCTCCTAGACTTAAAAGGCAAGTGCATATCTCTTTATGAGCTCTCCAGAAACAGTATACAAAAGGAATCTGAGGTTTGAAGGAGGAACTAAAGGACCTTAACAAACTATTCTTTCCAACAACTTAAGAAATGGGGTCATCATCCTGGGCAACATGGTGAAACCCCATCTCTACTAAAAGTACAAAAATTAGCTGGGCTTGGTGGTGCATGCCTGTAATCCCAGCTACTCAGGAGGCTGAGGCAGGAGAACTGCTTGAACCAGGAAGTCAGACATTACAGTGAGCCAAGATTGTGCCACTGAACTCCAGCCTGGTGACAGAGTGAGACTGCGTCTCAAAAAAAAGGAAAAAGAAAAAGAAAAAAGAAATGGGTCATCCTGAAAAGCGTTCTGACCCTTAGAGAACCCACCTGTTTGCCCAAACAAGAGTTGTAAGGTTAGAAACTGAATGTATCTTTTTTATTAACCAGAGTATAGAATTTATCATAATTTTGTAAAGTCTTCAATGGGAAGGCTTCTGTATTTTATTTATCCCAAACTCTACCCATTACAATCAACACTTTGATTTTTAAGACACAATAGTAATCTGGTATTTAAAATTAGGCATCACCTTTGAAAAACTGTCACATTAACTTTCTTATTATACTGCTGGAGATGAGTCCATATTATTGTGATCTATGCTCAGTACACAGAAAAACTAATATTTGTATCTTGGGTCCTGAAAGCTTAATTACTACACACCATAAGAAACAACTGATCCAAAGATGTTGTAAGTAATTTAATCTCCCTTCAACTTTATCTTCTAAATACAGTCTTTACTTCTTAAAAATCTGCTCTAACAATCTTAAATTTCCTGAGAAGGCTGAAAATACACTTGCTCACAATACAACTTATGAGTTCCATAGCACTCATAAAAGTGAAGAGACCAGATGCAAGATAATACTCCTAGTGTTTGCCACTATTATTACCAAGGAAAGTGATCTGCAAAGAAACTTAGGTCTTTAAATATCTCCCAGCCAGAGCAGTAGCCCCCACTTGTAATCCCAGCTACTTAGAGGCTGAGGTGAGTGGATCACTTGAGTCCACGAGTTCAAAGCTGAAGCAAGCTATGATTGTACCACTGCATGCCACCCTGGGTGACAGAACAGAATCATTAATAATAAAAACAATCAAAAACCTTCCAAGATATAAAACTATAAAACCATGCCCTAGTCTTTTTTTTTCCTACAGACTGACTGAAGCACCTTTATGTGCAGCTCACAGAACTGAATTTGTATTTAGCAGTATTTTCCTGAAGACAGCTAATGTGTCTCAACGTGAAAATCACTCTAAAATATGCTGAAACAACAATCTCAGATACGACAGATAGATTCTCACCTGTGATAAACGTCAAAATCTGCAAATGTTCAAAAATATAACATTTTCTACTAGTGAGGAGTCAACTGTTGGTTACTGATCAGTTTCACTATTGCTAAATAAAACCCCTGTAGGCTCTACAACCATTTGAAGTTGACTTGAATATGAAAAGGAAAGTGCTTTGGATATGTTACCAATTCTCTTCCAAACAAAGAAAATCCAAGTTTGATTCTCTTTCAGATCTGCTACATGTTCTAATGGAAGGACAAAAAAATTAAGCTGAGATTCCATATTCCAAAAGTCAATGTGGGCGACATCATTTAAATGTTATCTCTAACTGCAACTTGACCTGCACACTCGAGGCCTCATTTGATGGTCTAAGATAGGGAGAATTTTAGAAAAAACCCATGCGCTTTACCCCAAATCTGACTACAGAAACAAATGCAGGCCTATATCCAAGTAGGCAAACACATTTACTAGAGGCAAACATGTTCACACAGCAATCACAGTCATCTCTTAAGCTGTTATGTCTTTATTCTCCCAAAGGAAATAAAAATGATTTGGAAACATGCCAAAGAGCAGTCTAGACACAAATAATACAATTAGAGTTAGCAAATCTAAGGATTTCAATACCCAGCTCACATCTTAAGCTACAGACAGAAAAACAACTGTATCATTACAAATTAACTCAAATTACTTCAGAGCCAACATTAAACAAATCAGATTTTATTATACTAGACAATTCAATTAATTAAAAATACTAGGTTTGAGCCCACTGACTGGGTCAAGTTCCAAAGTGGAAATATTTATGAGACTGTTTTTATGTTTTATTTTGTGTTTTTTTTTTTTTCTGAGACAGGGTCTCGCTCTGTCTCCCAGGCTGGAGCCCAGTGGTGCCATCACAGCTCACTGCAGCCTTGAACGCCTGTGCTCAAGCAATCTTCCCACCTCAGCCTCCCAAACAGCTGGTACTATAGGTTCACACTACTTCTCCTGGCTAATTTTAAAATTGCTTTTGGAAGAGACAGGGTCTTAGTATATTGCCCAGCCAGGTCTTGAACTCCTGGCTTCAAGTGATCTGCCAGTCTTGGCCTCCTAAAGTGTTAGGATTACAGGAGTGAGCCACTGTGCCAGGCTGTTTTTACATTTCATAACAATATGGATCCAATCTTTCAAAATGCTCAATATTAAAAAGTCAGGAAGGTCATAGGCATTGATTTCCATGTTCACAGGATATTGTAGTCTAATATCTCTGGATCACATTGGATATTCATCTCTGGGCCCACTAGTTCATAAACATGAAAACTTGATGTAAAGTTTCACTTTTTCATTTCAGAAAGAATCTGGATATATTAAGGTGGGAAATAATGCTTGTACTCTTCTAAAACAATCTTTTTACTGTGTTTTCTTTTGGAAATAATACTAATGTATGAGACCTAATCTATTCTTTTTCTGACTTCTTTTCAATTCTGTTCCCTTATAAAATTTCTTCCTATAAGATCAATAAAAATAAATTGCCACTTTAACATTTTTTAAAAAAATAAACTTTTAACATCTGAAAAAAATTGACTGGGTTCAAAGGCAATGTATTAGTTACGTTTTAACAATGATTTAAAACAATTTTGACAAAGTTAAAGTCAACCTACAACAACTAGCAAAAGATGCAGTTATTCCATTTAATATCTCCATTAAGGATTCCTTTCCCTATGTGAAAATAAGGAAAATATCATTAGGGCACTATGATATCTATAAAATTTAGAGCCAAGAAATAATGTTATCTATATTGCTCTGTTTAAAAATACTAACTCAGGAACATAAACACGTGAAATGATTAAACTGTGCAATACGTGATTTTGCATTTGAAGGCAAGTGAAGACAAAGAATGGTACTGGTATGGTGTTAATAGGCAGTAACATGTTAACAATTCACAAATCATCGTAAGTACTAAACTGTATAGTGCAAACTAAAAGGACACTGCAAACTAACAGTAAAAACTGTTAACAAAGTCATATGATTTTATGTGGTGAATTGCTCCATGACCCGGGATGAAGAACAGGTTTCAGATCTGATGCTAAGACTGTGACTTACGGTGGCTGCCCGGAGAAATGTGAAAAATACTGGGTAAGCAGTAGAGCCCTGGGATAAATTAATGGTATATGCCACAACTGTGAGATAGTGAATTTGTGTCTCTTGGGAAAGGGAGAGGAATGTTGGTGCACACTTTACTTTTTTCATGGATCTAGACAAAAACTAGAGTGTGGCAGCACAAGAAGCTAAGTTTCAATACTGATGGACATCACAATGTTCACTTTCCCCAGGCTCAGGGTTTGTTCTACTGCTCATGTTGTGGGAAAGGAAGTCCATGAGTCCATCCTCTGGGACATCAAAGATTCTTAATTACAGATGAAAACAGAGCAGGAGGAGTTGGGAAAGCCAGAAGCAAAGGTGTTAGGGTCTCGACAGTCCTGTTACAGAAGTAAATTACAGATTGTACTGTCTTTTGAAAGCAGAAGGGTCATCATTAGGGTGGCATGAAGGCATTAAGAGCGCTGTGCATTCTCATTTACTACAATAAGTTGTAGTATTAAAGGGGGCCCAAGGGTGCGCATCATGATGTCTGGGTTAGAATACCCTAGCAGTTTTCCTTTCCTGGGCTTAATTCTCCAACCAGATACTTTCTAAAATTTGGAGTTTAAAAAAAATCACCCCAAGAAAACTTCTGCTTAACACGTCCATATACGTACTCTTAATGTACAATTAGCCGAACATTAATTTTATTCCTATGAATCAATCCTGTACCTGCATACTGACTCACTGAAAAAAAGTACTTCACTTTCCATTCATTAGTATGATAAAAAGGAGTTTAGAATAGTGGTTAACAAACCATCATATCCACTAATAAGTCCATAAAATAGCTTTCTTTAAAAAGCACAATAGAATAAAAGTTTCTTCTTGGTTGAAACATTGACTTAAAAAGGTCAAAGGCCAATAACGGACACATGCCTGACCACTGCTGTA
The DNA here is from genome assembly GCF_001604975.1 of Cebus imitator. Taxonomy (NCBI): domain Eukaryota; kingdom Metazoa; phylum Chordata; class Mammalia; order Primates; family Cebidae; genus Cebus; species Cebus imitator. Next base: position 10,016,386 of record NW_016107321.1, read on the forward strand.
TCACTCTCAGCCATGGGTACATCTGTCTACTCTCGGAAGCCTTGTGCAGCCTCAATTAACTTTCAGCAGCTGGTCCAAAGAAAGTAGCTAAAGCAAACCCACAAAATGAACCACAGTAACAAAGCAACTAAGTGTACCTGGTAATAATTTGAAAGAGCACTGTTAGGCTATAAAAAATCAGAAGATGAATCAATGGCTCAAAAATGACTGAAGGCAAGTGTATTTTTTAGCCAGCTCTCAGTAATATTAATGCTTTGAAAACTAGGCGTTCTCCTGCTCGCTCTCATTGTCTATACTGAGCATATATTTAGTATTAATCTCTGGTTACTGCAGAATATACAGATATCATTATTCTGTATTTTATTTTTTGAGGCAGGGTCTCCTGTTGCCTAGGCTAGAGTGTAATGGCACAAACATGGCTCATTGAAGCCTCAACCTCCTGGGCTCAAGCGATCCTCCCACCTTAGCTTCCTGAGTAGTGGGGACTACAGGTGCCCACCATCCTGAGTAGTGGGGACTACAGGTGCACACCACTGTGACTGGCTAATTTTTGTATTTTTTTTATAGAGATGGGGTTTCACCATGTTGCCCAGGCTGGTCTCAAACTCTTAAGCTCAAGTGATCTGCCACTTCAGCCTCCCAAAGTCCTGGGATTACAGGCATGAGTCACAGCCTTACCCAGATGTCATTATTATACTAATGAAGACTGAGTACGTCCTGATGACAAAACATATCAGGCTTCTACAATCTAATTCTTGCTCTTCCTCTAACTGGACTGTGGTGAAAATGGTTTGATATTCTCTTGATCCAGAAAATGCCACAAAACCATGCAAATCAAGAGGTTCAGGTCGTTATGTTCACTCAAGAACACTCATGAAACTGCCCAGGCCATCAAAGGTAGGCATATACAAAAAGATCAAGTTATCCGAAAGATGTCACTTTACCGAAACATATGTAACCATCCTGACATTACAGAGGGAGTTGGTAAATGTGCCAGGCCAAACGGTGAACTAGACAAAGGATTGGCAGCCCAAAAAGAATGCTAAATTCTTCCTGCACATGTTTAAATACACAGAGTAACTGAACTTAAGGGTTTAGATATAAGTTCTCTGGTCACTGAGCACATCCAGGTGAATGAAACACCCAAGATGCAGCAGCCACTGCATTTTCAAAGCTCATGGTTGGATTACTTTACATGTGAGCTCCCTCTGCTACATGGAGATGATCCTTGCTAGAAAGAAATTGTTCCTAAGCCACAACTGTTCTGTGGTTGCACAGAAAAAAAAAGATATCCCAGAAGAAACAAAAACAAAACTTATGACATGAGTGTAAATTCAAAATATATGCCTATATAAGTAAAAAAACAAAAACAAACAAAAAAAACCTGAGTGCTAAGAGGTTTGGTAAATAGATGTGAGACTTATGCAGAGAAAGGTGATACTGGTTTTAAGCTGTCTAATTCCTGAGAGAATACTCAAGGTACCATAATTTAAAAAAATCAAAAGAAAATCTACAAAGCTTGCTGAAGGTTGAGGATAAGTTATCAGATAAATACACATATGCATATATATGTATGTGACTACACACATGTATTTCCAACTATGAGCTGTATTAGAAATTACAAACTAATTTGAAATGTTAAGCTAAAAATGTAAATAGCCAAGAGAGAAACAAAAGCCAGATTACTTGTTGAGCAACATTAAAAGTCCTTATCATGAAAAATTAACCAGGCTCAGCCTTGGTGTGGTGGCTCAGGCCTATAATCCCAGCACTTTGGGAAGTTGAGGCAGCCGAATCACTGGGGGTCAGGAGTTCAAGACCAGCCTGGCCAACATGGTGAAACTCTGTCTCTACTAAAAATACAGAAAATTAGCTGGTCATGGTGGTGCATGCCTGTAATCCCAGCTACTCAGGAGGCACGAGCATCTCTTGAACCTGAGAGGTGAAGGTTGCAATGAGCCGAGACTGCACCACTGCACTCCAGCCTGGGTGACAGGGCAAGACTCCATCACAAAAAAGAAAATTAACCTGGCTCATCCATTCCCAACTGGAATAGATGCTCTTGTTCAGGAGGCTAGCTAGGTATTTTATAACCAACTCAACAAAAGGCAGTGTTCCATAATTACTTTCTTTTTCCACCAGGTCACCAACCACTTGAAACTACAGAAAGCAATGAAGAGCTGTCGTAACTGCTTAGAACAAAGGGAAAAGTAGAAAAGTATTCCTCTGGAAAAGCAAAACGAAAAATACCCACAAAATACCTGAAAGGACTTAATGACTAACCACAAAGTGTTGGCCTCATTCAATTATCTGAATGCAGATAACATAACTGTGCAAGACACAGCTATACTATTCTTACACATCCTCTTAAAATCACTTCCACCTGACGTTTGGTGGCTTAGAAAAAAACTAAGGTCATACTCGTGTTTACAGGCATTGGATAACTGGAATACTCACACAGCTAAAGTGTTTCGTTGGGACAAAAAAAGCTAGTGTCTTTATTTATATAACTTGTAATGAACCCTCCATCGGAATTTCTCCTTCATCCACTAACATTCCCACATACTCTACTATTAAATGAAATTGCTTTGGGGATGAAGGGAGCCCGTTTTTGGTCTTTTCAAAACTGATTCTAATTGAGAAATTAATCTTAGTCTACACTGATTAAAATGTGGACTACTGATTTTACTTCAAGTACCCAGCATACAAAGGCTTTGAAATTCTGAATTTGAAGGCAGGTAAACTATGTATTTAGTTCTGTCCATTTAAAGTCCTCTATAGCTTTAGTTCAACAAATAAAATAAACAATGTGGCAAAGAAAGATTAGAGTTGTATCACAGTTTAAGGGACTGCTCCATCTCAAATCTAGCTTTCTATGTGAGGGTAACAATACTGTATTATCCCCTAAAAAGTCCATCTGTTACATTTTTAGGCTCTAATAAGAAATTAAATGACTGCTTCACATTTAAAAGTACAGACAAGTATCATCGTTGTGGCACTCTGTGGTTTCCACTGGAACCAAGATCCCTACAGTGTTTTCCTAAACCGGCTATTATGAATGACTCAATTCCAGAACTAGAATATACATATCTAGAATTCCTATATTCCATAACTGCACAGATTCTGCTATCAGTACGTGTTAAGTAACTTCATCTCTCTCCCCAGATAAGAGATCTTTTTAAGGTCTCAAATTTTGACAGACTTTGGGATAAAATGCCTCCAAGTATGCTTTTCTTTTCTTCTCTTTTTTGAGATGGAGTCTCACCCTATCACCCAGGCTGGATAAATATGCTTTTCAAATTCACTATCATATGGAGAAGTGTAACAATCTTTAAAAACTGTCTAAATGTGGTATTCCATACAATGGACTGAGTCACACATAATTTAAGGAAATGGTTAATTTATGTCAGTGATAACTTTTTTTTTTTTTATCATGAATATATTCATGGAAGAAATCTAAGTCTTTTTTCCATTTCAAAAGAATCAGCCTCTTTAAAGTCCCATGGAAAAAATCTACTTTTACAATTTTATTTCCTACTTAATTGAATAAGAAAATCGGCTATACTATCTTTAACCAGTAAATTATTACAATCTCGACTTAGACAATTAACAAAAAGGAAGGAAACTTCCTAATCATTTTTCCTGTAATTAGATCACAGTCATCTCTCGGTGACAGATCCACCATCTGCGATAACAGGAAGCATGCCAATAGCCTAGTGAATTACACAGCTGTGCTTAAAGGTTGGTACTAAGGACCAGAAACACAAATAGAGCTTAAAGAGTTGAGGGTTTGGAGATAGAAGGCTTTTTAAAAACCTATTAAAACTTCCAGAACTATACAACTCCATTTTCCCCCTGACTTTGGGATGTATACTCAAATTTGCATACATAATTCCTTAATTGGTTGCAATTAATCTATAACACTGACTTAGATGTCCGGAATGTCTCCATTAGCCATTATTGACAATGAAAACAACAGTGAATACCTATACAGTACTATGTGCCAAGCAGTGTTTTAAGTGCTTTGGTGCTCTTTAAAAAACAAACAAACAAAAACACCAGGAGAATTCTTCACTCAGGTTTCTATAAAAGTTATAGGGGTCCTGTTAAAAGGCACCTACTTAGTAATGACCTATATACTTAGGTAAGTTGGATTTCAGTCAGTCCCAAAGCTGCTTTTTACTTAATCAAATAGATTTTTCTAACTAATACTATGAGAAAATAAACAAATATACTAACTTATAATAAAATAAAAAAGTTAAACAAATTGGTTATTTGGTAAAAAAAAAAAATTCTAATATGACACTGAAATGGCAAGACGATAATCATATCACACTAGAGAGGAAATTTCAATAAGCAGACAAAATACTAACATTGTCCATTCTTTAAAAGCACTGACATACAGAAATAAAAAGATACAACGCTGCATATTTTCAGGGTAGATATATTTACTGAAGTCTAAAAAATCCTCCACCTTTAAAAGTTAGCATTATTTCTTGATCTAAGAAAAATCCAGTAACTAGATTCTTTTTTATGTAATACTAATATTATTGGGTTTTCTTTGCAAATTCCTTCAGTTCAAGTATTACTAAAGAAACATAAATGTATAGACATTACAAATTCAGCTAAAAAGCCAGGTTGTGCTGACTATCTTGTTTAATGGTTTGTAATATATGTATTAGGGATTTAAATATTGTAACACAAAAAATAATTTTAAAATGGAATTTCTAGATGTATTTTGTCACTCTACAATGTGTCTGCCTCTTCCACTGACTGTGTGTGTGTTTTTTAAGATATTCATCAATTTACTCAATTTGTCATAGGCTGTTATGGACTGACTTGTGTCCTCTTACCCCCCAAATATATGTTGAAGTCTTAACTACCACATCTGAAAATAAAACCTTATTTGGAAAAAAGGTCATAGTAGATGTAATTAAGATGAGATCACACTAGATTAGGGGAGACTCCTAAATGAATATAACTGATGTCCTTAGAAGCAGAGGAAAAATTGAACACAGACATGCGAGGAAAAGCAGCCTTGGGATGATGGAGGCAGATACTGGAGCGATGCAGCTACAAGCCAAGAACACTAAGGACTGCTGAGAACTGCCAGAAGTTTGGAAGCGGAAGCGGTAAGGAAGGATTCTCCTCTAGAACTTTCAGAGAGCATCGCCCTGATAACACCTTGATTTTGGACTTCTGGTCTCTAGAATCGTGAAAGAATAAATATCTGCTGTGTTAAACTATCCAATTTTTTCTATGTTGTTACAGGAGGCCCAGGAAACGAATTATACAGACCATCTATTAAAATCTACCATCCTAAAGGAGCATCTTTTAAGGTAAAGCATTAAAGTCAGCAAAACCTAGGTTCAAATACCTATGCAAATCAAAAGCCCTGTAACCATAGGCATATTAGAGTTTACTTCTTTATTTGTAAAGAAAAGATAACAAACCCTATCAAATAGGGTACTTCTGAAAATAAATTATGTAGAATGCCTGCCACACACAGGTTCAAGTCTCTCCACTCTCAAAACCTTTCTCTCCTTATAGTGAGAGTGCATTAAACCTATGGTCACAGACTATTTTGCTAGCAAAAAGTAATATATGAAAATAGAGGATTGTAATTAAAATATTCAATACAATTTATTTTAAATATTCTAAATGGAGTTGTCATGATGGTTTTGCCAGTTAAAAACCTCTATATCCTGACCCTTAGTATGACCACAACGGTATGATGAATGCAACCCTAAAGCAATTTTTATCATCACAGAATATCAACTCTTAAATAGTAGTTATCCTTTACACTTTTGAAGATTATTTAACACAAATCTTTTACTGAAACCCTTGCTAATGTTTAAACTGACCTAGTTCAGTAATAAACAGACTCTTGTTATTAGAAAGTGCTTGTTCAAGTGCAAGAACATTTATTTCATGTAATAAATTACTTTTACCAAGGTTAGTGGAAATACATAAACTTGATAAGCATGTTCCCCAATGCGTGGATCAGGCAAGAAAATGGCCACAATGGTCAGAGTCATTTGTACAAGGAGTCTTGAAAAAGGTTATAAAAGGCCAGCATCATGACATGCTGTAGATTAAACCTTAAACGAATATAAAGTGTAATGACTTGAATGGAAGACTTGAAAAAAAGTAAAACAGAATCAGGTTATATATTCTAAAAGGATAAAAGAACTGTAAATTATCCATTGCCACCAGGACAAAGATTAGTTTCTAAACTCTTCATATGAATGGAAGTGGTGAATAAACACTAACCCTGAATGCTTACTATGTGTAAAAATAACTTTACACATTTTGTTTAATTCAAGCCATGGAATATTCCTAAAATAGGAGTTTTATGCACAAGAAAATGGTACTAAGTTTTAGTTCTACATGCAGTATATAAATGTTAATCTAGAAAGAAGCTGCCAAAACCACATCCTAAAATATAAATTTGCAAGCAATAACTGGCTCTCCTTTACAATGCATTTTAAAGGATATAAGGAGTTTTAAATTTTATTTAATTTTAACTTCTACTTAGATCTTGCGGGTGAGAAAAAAAATTTAATTTGCAGGAAATAGCGTCTTCAAAAAGAAATCTGAACATAAATGCCTGCTTCCAAAATAAATAATGAGTTATTAAGAAATTTAAAAATAATTATGCCATGGTATCGTAAGAAAAAACAAAACAAGAAATGATGAAAATAGGGGTCAGGTGCCTACAGGGGCTCATGCCTATAATCCCAGCATATCGGGAGGCAGAGGCAGAAGGAATCAGTTGAGCCCAGGAAGAGTTCAAGGCTGTAGTGAGCTATGATCACACCACTGCACTCCAGCCTGGATGGCAATGAAATCCCATCTCAAGAAAGAAAAGAGACAGAAAAAAAAGAGAGGAGGGAAGGGGAGGGGCAAACTGGGGAGGGGAGGGGAGAAAAAGAGGAGGAGAGAAGAGAAAAGGGAGGGGAGGGGAGATGAGAGGATAAGAGAAGGAAGGTCTAAGAAAGTCAAACTTAAGTTTATTTAGCTATAGGAAAAGGACATAGCCTGATGTACTTTTTTAACAATGAAAGCAATTTAGTGGTTAACTGTAGCTGTAAACATAAGGCTGGCTGGGTTGTTTTTCTCCTGCCTCTAAAATAATGAGTTATTAAGAATTTTAAAAATAATTATGCCATGATATCTTAAGCAAAAAAAAAAAAATGATGATGAAAATAGGGGCCAGGTGCCTATAGGGGCTCACACCTATAATCCAATCATATTGGATTATGTTTCTCTGCATATATACTGCCTAGTATTGGGTGACCCTCTCTCATGTCAGGCAGTTTAATATTAGAGGGTACACACTGATTTTTCAATCTGGTACGTACAGTTAAATTCTTCACTACAATATGTACAAATTGTGAGTCTGCAAAGTAACTTACATCTGTGACTTGGATTTCTCTTCAGAAAAATAGTGAAGTAATAACAACCTTATAGGACTGTCATGAGGATTATATTGTGCAAGTAATACAGTTGTTCCAGTTCCTGTCACATAGCATGTGTCCGTTTAGTATTAGCTAATATTATCTTTAACAATGAAAATTTAGCCCTGCAGATTAGCTAGCTGTTAACAAATGATGTTTAGAGGCTCAGTAACTTGGCCAAAGCCATTTAGCTATTGTCAAAGGAGTTTTAAAAACCCAAGGGCAGGGCCGGGCGCGGTGGCTCAAGCCTGTAATCCCAGCACTTTGGGAGGCCGAGGCGGGTGGATCAC
>NW_016107321.1:10024352-10026018 GCF_001604975.1 Cebus imitator
AAAAAAACCCAAGGGCAATAAAATTTGTGCTATTTTAAAAAGTGTTCCAATAAGGTTAAAGTCTCCTTCCATTCCTCTTAGTTTTCTCCCTCAACTGGTCATTTTCAGAACAGAAAGCTTGTTTCAGAGACTCAAGGTAATTAAATACTAGAAACGGTATCAGAAATAATCACTTAGTCAAGGAAGGGACAACAAATGACTTTCAATGCAAATGACTAATCCAATTGATAGTCCTTTGCCTGGAATGGGGTCAAAAAGGAGCCTGGAGTGCCGTATGAGAAAGATTTGGAGGCTAATTCTGAGAAAGGCAGAAAAATAAACAAAACAATGATAGCTGCCCACAGTGGTGGGGATGGGGGTGGGAGAAGAGAGTAGGGAACAAAGAACACAGGGCAAACAGGTGCTATATATCCACCATTGCCCATTCAAATACAATATACTTGATCTACTGAGCTCCACGCAAAAACACTCTCAGTAACTGAACCATCTAATGTGTCTCATACAATATGAAATTAGACCATTAGCACAATTCTATACAATATGTATTTTATAAATTACTTAGAATATTTGTTCTGTATCTTGAATAAACTTTAGAACAAGAAGCCCAAGTAATTCTAAGTGTACATATGGAAGCAAAAGAGCCTGCTGAAAAAGGAGCAACTTAAGTGGAAGGGAAGAAAAATGTCTAAGCAAAACTCATGCCCAATAAATCACTGATTTGCTTTAGTTTTGACATGCACATCTAAGTTGTCTTACTAATAATGTTACTTCTAGACCCTGATAAATGTAACACAATATTGTTCCAGAAGTTCCTTCTATAATCAAAACATTTAATTACATGTATCAAGTAAATTTTTCCTTGAGGTATTCCACTGAAAAGATTCAGTTGAGCAAAAAAAAAATACTTCCCTACAAAACAATCTCATATGCTTCCTTCCATCCCTTTCTTGCTATAACTCATTTTTAGCTTAATCCTTAAACTTAAGCTGTGATGACCAACTTCTCCATTTTGGATTCATCCTCCAAGACCAACTGCCATAATTAACTGTATGCTTTGTTAAAACACTAAAAAATAATTTCATGTAACTATAATATTTGGATGTTTTTAAACTTTAAGAATCTTGTGTATGGTATAATAAATATTTACATATTTTATCTAAAATGGTGGTATTGTGGGGATTTTAAAAACCATATATACACAGGAAGGGGTGTGTATGCATATATTATATATATTTATTATCCTCAGGAGATTCTGCAATGGTAAAGTCTATGCTGACCACCCCCTATTCCCCATCCCCCCAAAATATTTTCAGAGAGCTGCACAGGTGATTCTGTTATCCACTTCCTGCCTGAGGACCACAGAGAGAGGACATATCAAATTGCTTTCAATATTTATATGCCTGTATTTAAAGTATGTCTTTCCACCAAAAGAAAACAATCTAGGCCCTTAATTTTAAGTTCTAGGTTTAGAAGTTTTGCTGGACATCAAGATATCTTGGTTTTAAACCTTCCATTAAAAATTATTATAATCGGCCGGGCGCGGTGGCTCAAGCCTGTAATCCCAGCACTTAGGGAGGCTGAGGCGGGTGGATCACGAGGTCAAGAGATCGAGACCATCCTGGTCAGCACGGTGAAACCCCGTCTCTACTAAAAATACAAAAAATTA
>NW_016107321.1:10026169-10035385 GCF_001604975.1 Cebus imitator
AATATTTTTCTTCAGAAGTAAAAACAAATTCAGTGTCTACAATTTGTTATGGTTTAAAAGATATATACAAAACCACAGCATGAACAATATTAAGGAAATATTTATAATTCTCTGCCACACCATAGTATTTATCACTACTTAAAATAATTTAGAGCTGGCTGGGAGCAGTGGCTCATGCCTGTAATCCCTGCACTTTGGGAGGCTGAGGCAAGCAGATCACCTGAGGTCAGGAGATTGAGATCATCCTGGCCAACATGGCGAAACTCCATCTCTGCTAAAAATACAAAATTAGCCAGGCATGGTGGTGCATGCCTGTGATCCCAGATCCTCGAAAGGCTGAGGCAGGAGAATCACTTGAACCCAGGAGGTAGAGGGTGCAATGAGCCCAGATTGCGCCATTGTACTCCAACCAGGGAAACGAGCAAAGTTCCATCTCAAGGAAAAAAATAGAGTTTTATTTTGCCTAACTTAAAAATGAATATAAAGATACTTGTCTTTCTATATATTTTGTAAGTAAAATATTTATTTTTAAAGAGAAAAATGTCAAAGTTTTCTTTGTAAGTTAAAAGCCAAGTAAATATTTTATTAATATAGCACCCAGTAATGATGATGAAGGCACGTAAGGTATAACCAAGTTTTAATATTAGAATCTTCTTGTTCATTAAAGATTACGAGGAAAAAGATTAAAATATTCTCTAAATCACTTGAGGGGATGTATGTGTATATGAAAGTTTAGACTGGTGGAAAACTTATTCAAATTAATTGATAGCAGTAATATTTATATGTTCTCACTGAATTCAAAGTCCATTTCAATAATAAATACTGTATTTATTTGATACTAAGAAACTTCACATTTATCTTTGAATTAGGAATGTATCTGTAATTACTGGCATGTCATATTGGAAGCATTTTCTATTGCTGAATGGTGTTTCCTACAATCAATGGCACCTTATATCCCATGAAATACAGTATTTATTTAAAAAGTACTTTTTCAGGGCCATGTGTGAATACAGTATTTATTTGAAAAATACTTTTTCAGGGCCGTGTGTGGTGGCTCACAACTGTAATCCCACCACTTTGGGAGGCTGAGATGGGTGGATCACCTGAGGTCAGGAGTTCGAGACCAGCCTAACCAACATGGTGAAACTCTGTCTCTACTAAAAAATACAAAAATTAGCTGGGTGTGGTGATATCCGCCTGTAGTCCCAGCTAGTGGGTAGGCTGAGACAAGAGAATTGCTTGAACCTGGAGACAGAGGTTGCAGTGAGCCAAGATCACACCACTGCACTCCAGCCTGGCAACAAAGCGAGACTCTGTCTCAAAAAAAAAAGTACTTTTTGAAATTAAAAAGGTGACTTCTCCTTTTTAAACTTACAAATGCCTCCTAACCCTCAAACAACCCCAAATGTGTGGCTTCTTAAACTATAATCTTTTATGAGTGAAAAATGGCAAAAAATGAAAAAGCGACTAAACTCTCAAGACAAAAGGAACTGGTCTGTTAAGAATGCAATAGCTTAAATAATAAATGCATTTTTATCAAGTAATTATATGGAGTTACTTCCAGAGTTTTAAATAATTTCAAACATCTAGTATTTTCACCTTCCAATACTTTCAAATATCTGTCTACTCTATTGAAATAAAATTAGGATAAAGGAATATTCTACCCATAATATGACACAGATAGACTACTCTGCTATAAAATAAGTTTCTATCAGTGTATGCATTTATGCTAAGAATACAAGCTAATGTTTAATGAATTGTTTACAGATAAAAATTTAAAAATTAGTGGTTCTGTTCGCTAATACTGCAGAAAGGCGTATCATTCTAACATGTCACAAATTAAAACACTACATGATTTGGTGTCTAGTTATCACTGCTTGCAACACTTCAAACCAATGTATTCAAGTGGTTAGGTTATTCCTTGAACATTTCTAATTGCTAGCATTCTAGTGGCAGAATTGTGACCAAAGCATAAAAAATGTGATAGGTCCTATGCCAAATTTATCAAAGATAATTAATTTTTTTCTCCATCATTTAATAAATGGCAAATGCAATTATGAGTTTTGAAAATTCTGAATTAGGAGAATCTCCTTTCACTTAAATTCTATACAACAAAAAATAAGGACAAAGAACAAGCACACAGTAATTTCTTTCAGCTATTTTAAAAGAGTGTTGTCACACATTTCCAAGATTGGTTTCTAGACACAGTACTGATTACTGGGTAGGTAACTTTCACCGCTAGAATCTTCAAATGAGTGCAATGCTTGTACATTATTTTTTTCAAGTACACACATGAAGGCCCAACAGTGATAAAAAGCTTGGCATCAAAAATCACTAGAAAGTCTCATGCTTTTTATTACTACTTAATCCAAGTGAATGTCACTTAATTTTAATAAGGGTAAACACAACTAAACTAGTTTGAGAGAAATCTCAGCCAATATAATTTCCTTAAGGGCAAGGCCAGTATTTCCTGAACATTAAAATTTTATACCCATATAACAGTTTTTTTTTATTACCCTAAGGAAAAAAGAGCTGAAACCAACTCAAATTATTGATTGAATTGAATTATCTTGGAAATAAACACCATTTAAACATTTTTACTCTTTACTTTTCTAAACAAAACAATGTACTATCTCTGTTCAGAACTTGTAAGAAGTCTTTTATTTTTGGCCAGGAACCTTAAAGTTCTTACAGCTCTCTACGTCATCAGAGGTTGGCAAGACCAATCGAATTTTAAATGTCTGGTGTGCTCTATCATTTTTTGGAGCTATCTTTGCTTAGGAATTTTAGATAAACAGAGCAAATGATGAATTGCTGGGAAGGCATTGGAAACAAAAATGACTATTCATAGAACCAAATAAAAGCCTTCCATTAGAAACTCAAAACCACCAATGGTTTTATATATGTGTATGTAAGTAAAATCTAAAAGAGAACAAACTGCAAATAAATAAAAATTAAAGGCAAAAGCAAAAACAAACAAGAAGCCAACCCCCAATTTTTTTTCTACTCAGTTTACCTTGGAGGCTACAGTGTTACCTAGAGCCCTACAAAACACATGATGGGTATTTTGTTCATGGTATACATATTAATGTCTTTAAGTCGACTAGCACCACTACTCATTTGTGCAATTAAGAAATTAACTTCAGGCACGTGACCAGTTGAGTACTTTAGTGCCAGTACTATCTATGCAAAATAGCAAATATAGTGTGAAACAAAGCAATGCAAGCATTTATGTGAAATTTAGCTTCATGCTAAATCTGGCTTCATGCTTAACTGTATTAAAAATAGAACTGACAAACTGCCAATGTATTTCTTTATAAGATCTCTTATTTTACCTTCACCAAGACTAAGAGCTTTAACTATAAGCCACGTTAATTAGCCAAATTTCTCCAATTTTCTATCAGATTTTAAATAATACTTTATTATCTAAACTCTTTCAACTTTCTATTTTCTCTGTATGTGCATGAAGACATACAGAGAAACAGGAAAAAAAAAAAAACTACATGACTTACACAATAAATATACAGATATTATACACATACTGAGAAGACTGCATGATTTTTATATCAAAGTACATGCTTTTTCCACCACATAGTTCATCATTGTTATGATAGAAAGCTTTTGCAAAAAATAAGTACATGCTAATAATTATTCAAGGTTTTAAGAATTTATATGTTAAAAAAATACAATTCCTAGAACACTGTTATCAAACAAATAAGTTTTATTGGCATCTAAAAACAAAATTCACCCAACATTGAAACGTACTTTAATATTTATGTTGTTGTTTTCTTGTTTCTTTTTTACTCACTGCAGTATGAGGAACAAATCACAAACACTTACTTTGGAGAAACAGAGACTATAGTGTAGATTTTACAAAATCACTTTTTAAAATCTCTGTATTGTGCTCCTCAAATACCTAGAGCCAGTCTTTGCATAAAATATCACAGCTTTGTCTATAACCTTAAAATTCTGCAGCAGCCTAAAGATATGGATAAGATATACCACCACTTGCTATTTTGAAATATATCTATTACCATATCCAACCTAATGATAGTTATCTAAAAAATTCTTTCTTCCATAGGAAGTCTCTGACAAGCTGTTATTCATTTCCTTGACGTTAAAAGAATCTGGGGGCAACATTTATATTTTTATCAGAAAAATAAAAAAAAAGTTTACCTACCATGTTCATATTAAGAACAATGTCTATACAAGTCAGTTGTACAATTATTTTAAGAGAAAGGTGAACATGAACATCAGATTAACTTAATTCTGGCAGACAAAAGTGAACAACTATGGTCCAGTCAGCCATTATCTATTACAGAGAGATGACAACTTTACAAAAGGTATCTTTTACCTACTGAGTGATGATTATGTCCCCTCAGTTTCTGTGCTTTCTACCACTGGTTCACTTTCTATATCAGCAACTGTGTCACTCTTCTCCTTGCTTATTTCATTTGAAGATGTCAGTTTTTCATAAAGTTCAGGATCATTCTGTACTGGTAAAGGTGGTGGCTGAGCATGTCTCTCTGTATTTTCACCATTAACCTGAGGCACATTATCACCTTTTCGTTGAGAAGTGGCCCCTTCAAAATAATCGAAAACCCGAGCATGAGGAGGAGGGACCCAAGTGTTTTGAATTCTGTCTCGTCCAAGACGATTTCCATTCATTTCTCTGCAGAAATCAAAATCTCTGTCATCCCTATCCCTTTGCCTCTCCCAGGGTCTTCTGCGGTCATCAAAATCTCTGTGAACTTCTTGTCCAAATCCTCTGTTCCAAGGACCACTTCTAGGATCAAATCGATAGTTTCCAGACCGAAATCTACCTCTTTCTTCATGTAAACCTTTTGGACCACCATAGACCGGTAGAACCCGATGCTCTCTCTCATCAAAATCTCCTCTATGCCCCCAGGGCTTCTCTGGATTAAAGCCAAAGTGGTCTCTTCGACCAAGATGATCTATACCTGGCCTCACAAGATTCTCTCTTATATCTACAGGAGGTCTTCCAAAATGATCCCTACCATCTAGTGGAGGCCGTCCAGGACCTTCTCTTGGATCTATAGGCCGCCCAACCACATCTCTAACATCCACAGGGGGAGGTCTACTAATGCTTTCCCTGGTTTCTATAGGAGGAAACCGGTAATCTCTATCTCCTTCCTGTTGAATGTTATCATTCCCAAGTGGTATCCTTTTTTCTGGGTTAGTAGCATTGTCTATACTTTGTCTTCCAGGAGCTAGAAAAGGTCTTTCAGGCTGACTAAAAATATCTCCTGGAGGAAAAGGTCCACGGGGTGGTGGATGAAGAGCTGCATCAAGTACCGATGGGGGTGGGATTCCCCGTTGGGGTGGAAGTCCAGGCTGTATTAAGGGGAATCTTGGCCCAGGTGCCTGTGGTATTAGTCCTGGACGAATGTCTAACATTGGTATTGTGGGCATCCTTTGATTAGGGATACTTAAAGGGGGTAAGTTTTGAGGTCCGGCTGGTGGCTGTGTTCCCAGAAGTCCAGAAGTATTTGGAACATTTGGTGGCTGTACTCCTACAAGTCCAGAATTGTTAGGTATATTTGGGGGTAGCACTCCCAAAAGTCCAGAATTACTTGACACACTGGGTGGCTGTATTCCCAAAATTCCAGAGTTATTTAGAATACTTGGTGGTTGGGGTCCAATAATCCCAGAACTACTGGAAACATTAGATGGCCGGACCCCAAGAATTTCAGAATTACTTGATACATTTGGTCTTTGGACTCCCAGAATTCCAGAATTGCTTGTCACATTTGGCGGCTGTCCTCCTAAAATTGCAGCATTACTTGAAATATCATTTGGAATCACTAAAATAAAAAAGAGAAATAATTCAAAATAACAGTAAAAAATTTCCAATAATTTTAGCTTAATCAGCTACTTGTATCCCACAATAATCAAGGTACACTAGCTACATGAAATCTTTTAACTTAAACAAAAATGTCAGGTCATACTAATTTTCCACCTTTAATAAAAGCCTTTCTAAACCATAATTTTTTTTTTTTAAAAGAAAAGAACAGGAGTGGAAGTTTATTTAAAAGGCTTTAGAACAGGAAAGGAAAGGGGAAAGGAAAGGAAAAAGGAAACGAAAGGAAAGGAAAGGAACGGAAAGGACAGGACAGGACAGGACAGTACTCTTGGAAGAGACCCAAGTGGGCATCAAGGTCAAGTGCCTCTAAACCATAATTCTTAATGGACCAACAGTGGGGCCATAGAAAAAAGACTTACTGCTTTCAAACACCGTATTTATCTTCTAGATCTAGCTGGATAATAACTATTAGAAGTAAGTTCCTGGCAGAAGTTATTCTCACCCAATATTTGCTCATTTTTATCTTCCTGTAAGTATACAGATTTTGTGCAATATTATTTTGACACACTGAAGTAGTCCCAATAGGATAAAAAAAAAGGGGGTGGTGGCGTGAGGGTCTTTATGGAGAGGTATTGAAATCTAGATCATCCTGAACAGAATACCATTTTTTAAAATAGAAATTTTAGGACATAGTGATCTCTTTCCAAAAAAGTGCAACATTTCAACATTTGTAGATTGTAGTGGTTACAAATGCATGCCATCTCAGAATTAAACACCAAATACAGAGAGGCAACCTAGCTTAGACTTAACTTTTTTTATTTTACTATTATTATTTACCTGATCTGGTGTTTTCACCAGAAGAAATCTGGTGGTCTATAAGATGAGGTACTTTTTCTTCAGGCTCTGCTTGTTTAGTTGGAGCACTAAAAACATTTCCAGCTGGCAGAGCAGAAGCAGCAAGATTGCTGGCAACAGAACCGCCTGGTATAACAAGGCTACCAAATCCAACATCTTTCACAGTTTCCGGGGTTATGGATAATGATGGCTGTACTAAAGCTGTTTAAAGAGGAGAGAAATATATTTCAGATTTAATTAGTCAATTGATGTGCTAAGTTTTAAACGTATTTAATTTAATGGCATCTCTGTATTACTAAGCACATTATATAATAACAAATGCTCAAATGACAAATGAGGCATCATGAAACCTTTACCCAAAAACAGGGAAAACTAACAATTTTCAGAAATATTTCACCAAAAATGTCAAGACCAGAACTCAAAAAGTAAATTCCAGTAACAAAAAAATAAATAATTTTCCAGGAATGCCAGATAAGTGAATATCTAAACATACGTAAATGACTAGTGCAGACTGAAATGTATGAGTATGAAAATCTGCCCAATCCCCCTGCAATTACAATGTACTAGGGTCCAAACATTCATTTAACATTACCTTTTGTCAAATGAAGTTAGAAACTCAACAGATGAGTGTGGACTACAAATATGAAGCCATAAACTTTCCATCTTAAAAAATGGGTAGAAAAATCCCTAAGTGCATATAAGTCACACACAACCAGAGGAATACAAAATAATTACACAATTACGACTTTCAGTCCAATTTATGTCACTTAGAATACCGTAAAATCATACTTGCAGACCTTAGGAAATGTTTTATCTTCATAAGTAATTAGATTACTTGAACAAATGGTTAGCACATAAGAGAGTCACAAAAATAAAACCACCTGTGGTCATGTGTAAGAATTAAATGAGACAGCAAAAGCAACTTGGATAGCACCTGGCACACAACTATTTCTCTTTTTCTATTAATTGACTGCAGATTTTCCAAAATTAGTGAACTAAGAAAAAATTGGGAGGTGGGCTCTAGGGTAAGCCTCTGTGAATAGTGAATTCAGAAATGACTTCTGAACACCTGTCTAATTATCAGAAAGAATAAACAATTCTTCCTTATGAACCAATAATAACAAAAAGAAAGACTTTTAAACCTATCTTTTTTTTGAGATGGAGTCTTGCTTTATTGACCAGGCTGGAGTGCAGTGGTGTGATCTCAGCTCACTGCAACCTCTTCCTCCTGGGTTCAAGTGATTCTCCTACCTCAGCCTCCTGAGTAGCTGGGATTACAGGCACAGGCCACCATGACTGGCTAATTTTTGTATCTTTAGTAGAGATGGGGTTTCACCATGTTGGCCAGGCTCATCTCAAACTCCTGACCTCAAGTGATCTGCCCGCCTTGGCCTCCCCCAAAGTGCTGACATGACAGGTATGAGCCACCATACCCAGATAAATTTTAAAGCTATGTAAACACTGAAAGGGAAGAGTTTAAGAATACAAGGAAAATGAAGTCGTTACTCAAAAGTTAAAATCTCTATAATCATATACATTCTTCAAGTCTAATTTTTGAGGTAGGCTTGCCTGAATTACTCAAGGTTTTTTCAGAAGCCTGGAGATTTACTATAAAGAGTAGACTAGAATGAAAAAATTATTAAAAGGGTATATTTAGCATTTCTATAATGTCCAATGATAGGAAAAAGAAAATGAATAAATGTCTATATTTACAGTTGAATTGCATTACTTTTGAAATGTCTACTGTAGTAAAGAAAACAGATATCAAACCAAGTAGGCTAGAGTATATATTCCATAAAAATGTAAAAAGAAAAAAAAATCACATATGAAACTCGTACAACTACAAAGAAAAAATTTATTTAGGTAACCCTGAAAAACAGTAATTTGATTATATATTTTTTATTACACTTTTAGGTTCAGGGGTACATATGCAGGTTTGTTATATAGGTAAACTCATGTTTGTTATATAGGTTACTCGTGTAACAAACACATATTTATAGATACCTGCACATGTACCCCTAAGTTATGAGTATACACCTTTAGGATAAAAAAAGTGGTAGAGAAATCTTAGTTTCAGCGGGTAGCCTTGTTGGCAGTAACACTACTTTCAAACTATTATATGTATCTGTATGTCTGTATTGTATGATTACGATAGACAATCATGTTACTGTTTTCAGTATATGAGAACAGAGGCAAAATATAAAAATCAAAGTAGCTAATTTTTAAAATAATAGTGCATATTCATTTTTTTCTGTTCAAAATGCACATTTTCTAGTTTTGTCCACTAAAAATTCCTAGACTCAATGAAAACCCAAGGGAAAAATGAGAATCTAGAACCCAGATTAAATTCTCTAGATACTAAACCCCAACTGGAAAAATGGCTGATTCTCAGACTGGAGGGAGGAAAACACAAGATTAGTCTGGGATATACTGGGCCAGAAAGCTAAGCAGCTCTCAAAACTAATGTAATCATATCAAAAGGACAGGGAGGCAACACAGGTCTTCCCACTGTCCAAAGATGAAACAATTTGCATTAA
>NW_016107321.1:10036302-10043268 GCF_001604975.1 Cebus imitator
CATGAAGCATTAAGAAAAGGAATGTAGACATTAAGACATACACATAGCAAAACCAAAAACACACAAATAGGATGAGAGCACGTTCTTTGAATTTTGATTAAAATAAAACCAATCATAAGACATTTTAAGACAATCAAGCAAATTTAAATAAGAACTATCATTTACTGTATTTTAGAAATTAACATGCATTTGTCTTATTTTCATAACAAAAAAAATTAATGGTAATTCACAAGAATGAGAACTGACACAAATTAACACTAAAACTAACACTACCATGAATAAAGAAAACTCTTATTAAAGTGGAAAACTTACATGTTGGTACTACTGGTGGAATCGTAGGGGGTGGCACAACAGGTGGGGGAACTGGAGGTGGCATAAAACCTACATGGAAAAAAATCCCAAAAGTAAAATAGCACAAGAAAAATTACTTATTTAAAATCAAAGATTCCAATAGCTACAAATGAAACTCCATATTCTTAAAATGGACTACAACCTCCTAATTTGTATATGTATTTTCTATTTTAAAAATGGCTTTTATATTCAAAACCTTATTTGATCCCTAATAAGCTAGGTAAAACAAAGAGATTCTGATTTATGAGAATATCCTATTTATTTACTCATTCAAGTCCTGTGGCATGCTCTATGGTGCTATATAATCAAAGATTAATAGGAGCCAGGTAAACTGTCTATCAACAGTGATGACACAGGGAGAGTTAAACATTCTATTTCAAGCTACAGATCATGCTATAAGCAATAATGTCATCTGTCAAATATGCTACTTTATTTGATACATGTGTATCATTTACTCACTAGACCAAAATATTTCCGTTAACTGTGGATAACACTATGTTTTAAGCATTGAAGTAAATCTTCAATTTAATATTGGCTTTTTAATGATTTCAATTAATTTTAGATAACGAGTCTATGTTTCTCAGGCTGGTCTCAAACTCCTGAGCTCAAACAATCCTGCTACTTCAGCCTCCCTAGTAGCTGGGATCAGAGGAACATACCATGGCGCTCAGCTTCTTAATCATTTTAAATATCAAATCATAAATTTGCTTCTTTGCATTTTGTGAAATATAAAGCTACCATTACATCCAACTAGAAAATAGTGGCTAAAAGAATTTTAAACTGTAAAATCTACTTTGATATTCAAGGTTTGTTCCTCCTCTCACAATCCTGATTGTACCTAAGTTTTGTGGTAAATTATGAGATATACATATTTAATTTTTAATTTTATTTTTAATAAAATATACCTTTTTAAATAAGTGGCTAAAAATAAGGAAAGAAGAAGACATGCTTTTTCAACAAATAAGGAAAAATGACTATAAAGCCTATGCGGTATGATTTTTGAAATAACCACTTAAAAATATCTTCTGAAATAATTTTTAATTTTGAAATCACAAATACAAAAAATTTTTCACAAACTTTTCAATATTTAAAATAAAGTTATTGGCTGGGCGCAGTGGTGCATGCCTGTAATCCCAGCACTTTGGGAGGCCGAGGTGGGCAGATCACAAGGTCAAGAGATCAAGGCCATCCTGGCCAACATGGTGAAACCCCATCTCTACTAAAAATACAAAAAATTAGCTAGGCGTGGTGGCGCCCACCTGCAGTCCCAGCTACTCAGGAGGCTAAGGCAGGAGAACGGCTTGAACCTGGGAAGTGGAGGTTGCAGTGAGCTGAGATCATGCCACTGTACTCTAGCCTGGTGACAGAGCGAGGCTCTGTCTCAAAATGAAATAAAGTTATTAAAATCTGTATCAATTTCCAATTACACATTAAACTGCAACTTAATATATTTGCTTACATGACCTGTAAATTACAACCATTCGTAGACAACAAATTCATTTTTTAGTCTTGCTAAAAACTCTACCCAACATATAAAAACTTTAGTTACAAAAGTCAACATACTGTATTTCTTTTCAAATATGCAAATAATTCATGAATTGAAATATGTTTTAATTTTGAAAAATAATATATATATTGTTTTGACCCAATAAACTTGATTAAAAACTTCCTGAATTAGAGTTTCTAGGTAAAAACTATAGATTACTTAAACACATATCTCATCAACTAAACATATATAATTGCTTATATAGTTTAAGATGGAGCTTTTAGGCTGGTGTGGTGACTCATGCCTGTAATCCGAGTACTCTGGGAGGTTGAGGTGGGAGGATCTCTTGTGTCCAGGAATTCACAAGAATCTCCATCATCATTCTAACCTAACCTCCCATAGTCTAATAATAAAAGTTGTTTTTTTTTGTTTGTTTATTTTTTGGGAGACAGGGTCTCACTCTGTCACTCAGGCTGGAGTGCAGCGGTACGAACAGAGTTCACCGTAGCCTCCAACTCCTGGGCTCAAGCAGTTCTCCCACCTCAGCCTCCTGAGTAGCTGGGACTATGGGTGTGTTCCACCACACTTGTCTACTTTCTTGTTTTTTGTAGAGACAGGGTGTCACTGTGTTGCCTAGGCTGCTCTCACACTCCTGGATGCAAGCGATCCTCCCACTTTAACCTCTCAACGTGCTGGGATTACAGGTGTAAGCCACCATACCCGGCCTAAAAGCTCTATCTTAAACTGTATATTTAGTTGATTAGATGTGTTTAAGTAATCTATGGTTTTTACCTAGAAACTATAATTCAAGAAACTTTTTTTGTTTATCAATAATTTATTAGGTCAGTGCTTGATTTGGCAGCAAATATATTAAAACTGGAATGATACAGAGAAGATTAGCATGGCTCTTGTGCAAGGATAACACACAAATTCATGAAGTGTTCCACATTTAAAGAATAAAAATAATTTATTAGGTCAAAACGAAGTATTCCAAATTCAATTAGCCTTTTAAATATAATTTCTAATGTCAAAATGGAGCCTACTGATTTTTAGGAGGGACATCGCAAATTTTCTGAAGAAATCCTGATAATTATTAGAGAACTTTCATATGAAAACTGAAACAAAAAATTTACATTATTTTAAGAGTAATAATTCTTTTTATTTCCTTTTTTTTTGAGACAAAATCTTGCTCTATCACCCAAGCTGGAGCACAGTGGTGCGATCTTGGCTCACTGCAACCTCTGCCTACCACATTCAAATCATTCTCCTGCCTCAGCCTCCCGAGCGGCTGGAATTACAGACATGTGTCACCATGCCTGTCTAATTTTTCTATTTTTTAAGTAGAGATGGGATTTCACCATGTTGGCCAGGCTGGTCTCGAATTCCTGACCTCAAGTGATCTGCCCACCTCGGCCTCCAAAGTGCTAGGATTACAGATGTGAGCCACTGTGCCCAGCCATGATTTTCAATTATTCGAAAAAAATTCCATTTTTCTCTGTCAGTGCTTCTCCTGGCACATCCTGAGAACAAGTTAGAAAAGAAAACTCTCTGGACCCACCACAGACCTAGTAAAGCAAAAACAGTGGAGGATAGGCCCAGCAATCTGTGCTTTAACAAGTGTATGCATGCTAAGGTCTCAGAACCACTGACCTATGGCATTTAAATCTGGAAGAAGAACTTAAATGCTAATCTAAATAGAGTTCAAATACTAAAACAAAAATTCCTTACCAGGTGGTGGTTGTGAAGGGTTAAAACTTGCTCGTAAAAAAGGAGGTGGAGGGATTGGACTGAATCCAGGAGGAGGAACTGGCATCGACACAGGAAATGCTGGTGGGACTAAACTAACTGCAGGCACAGCTGGCGCCACTGGAATCTTTTGTGGATAGACAAAAAAGTTCACTCATCAGTTTATTCACCTGCATCTTGGAACAACTGAAGGCAAATTATTCTATTTCTTTCAAGAAGGTAATAAAGACCATTAAAAAGGGTTTTATCCCCACTTTTAGTGTACGTGCAAGAGAACCTACTTAGGGTAAAAACAAGGCAATGTTATTCAACAGATAGTTTTTACGTGGAGATCGTGAATTTTATCTTACATTCAAGTGATGTAAAGTAACAGTCACCTAGTTCAATACTGAATATTATGCTCCATATTAAACTGCCATCTCCCCCTCAGCTTAGTAATACCTACCTATGTTATGCAACCTAACCACCTTTAGGAAGCAAGTCAATGACAGCTTTAGAATGGCTTAAATTTCTCATGAATTTATTTTCTTTTCCCAGCATAAGTACTTTTTACTCATTCTAGGTACAAAAAGTAGCAAATATTCATCTGCACCACAGCTTTCTCTCTCTTCTAAACTTCACATTATGTCAAGTGTCTATTCAACATCTCAGTTGTGTTGACTAAAAGATACTTCTACTTAACACATATGAAACAACTGATTTCCAGTTGTCCTTCCCAAAAGAACTCTTCCCACAGTCTTTCCCATTCTCAGACAATGGTAACTCTATCTTTCCAATTTCTTGGACTGAAAACCTTGCCTCTGCTTTTGCTCCTAACCCCAAATCCAATCATGTTATATAAAAAAAAAAAAAGTCCTGTTGGTTACACCTTCAAAATGCACCTAGTATCTGACCATTTCTTACTATCTCCACTGCTAGAAGTCTGTTAGGAGCCACCACCAGCTCTCCTCTGGATTGCTACAATTGTCTTTTAGCTGGTCTCCCTGCTCAATGCTCACTACAGCCTATTCTCAAAATAGCAGCCAGTGCTATCCTTCAAAACTGTAAGCCAGATCAAGTCACTCCTCTGCTCAAAATCCTCCAATGGCTTCTCATCTCTCTTTTGTCACATGTAAAGACGTATCATCCTCATCTCATTTCATGTGAAAGGCAAAGTACTTAGAGAGGTTTATCTTTAACTAACTTGCCTTTCACTGGCTTTATTCTAGCCCACTTTTCACTCCCAGAACATGCGACCATATTCCTGGCACTGGACCTCTGCAATGGTTGCTGCCTCTGAATACAATGTTTTTTCATCAGATAGCCACATGATTAATTCCCTTAGTGCCTTTAAGTCATTGCTCAAATTTCTCATTCTCAATTAGGTCTATCCTCACCATGCTATTTAAAATAGATTAGCCTTACACTACCTTTTTCCTTCCATAGGATCTCATAATCATATTTATTTTACATTTTCTGTCACCACTATTGAGAATAAAAGCTCTTAAAAGGACAGAGATTTGTGGGGATTTTTCACTGATGCTTAGAAGGGTGTCATAGAGCCAATATTCAATAAATATTTGTTCAATAAACATTTTTAAATATGAATAACATCATTTCTAAAAATAATTTTTCAAAAAGTATTTGATTAAACTCATTAAAATAACTTACTATCAGTTTGACTTCTCAGAAAAACATGAATCTAAAAAAAATCCTGTGAGTTCTCAGAAACAATATTTCCATATTTACTTTTATTTTAAACCTAATGTGTTCAGCACAACGATACCATAGCATTAGCAGACTTTTTAAAAAAAAGAGATTTAAAAGAAATATTCTTTTCCCTAACACTACTGACATTTATTCTGATATGGCCTTTTTTGTCCATTTTATAAAGTAAATACATGAGTAAAAACAGAAATGTACAACAACACGTAAGGAAAAAAAACCCACTTCAACACTAACCTGCAACATAGCAACAGGAGGAGGGAAAACCTCTGCCTGGGTTGTAACCACTGTCTCCTTTTCAACTGGAGTTGGGCTCTGAGTTGTCTGGACCGCCTCTTTAACAGGTTCTGAGCTTTTCACAGTTTCCCACTCTAAACAAAATATTTAAAATTGATTTCCTTTGGATAGGTTTAACTTTTCATTTTCTTCTTTGTATTCATTTATTTCACATCTAAGTCCTTCATCTACCTTGGCACATCTTTAAACTATACCCACAACTGCAGGTACGTACCACTCTAAATTTTTGCCTGGATTAATCTGATTAAGATACTATGGAGTTCAAAAAAGCTTGACACATGAGACACAAATGAAAGGCTAAAATATTTCATCTAAAGAAAAGACTTAGAAGGGATATGATAGACTTGTATCTCAATGGCTGGCTGATGTAAGAGAAGCTAACCTTACTCAATTTTTTTTTTTTTAAATCACAAAATAGAACACAAGAAGACCAACTAGGAGAGTATTAATCCAATACAATAAAATCCTTCTGAAAATACAGCTATCCAAAAAGAGAACAAAAAAGCTCTAATGGTTCCTCTCCCATGCTTCTCCATCTCATTCAAAGATCAAGTAAGACAAATAAGATTTACATGACCTTGTCCCTCTGTACCTATTTGCCTTGATCTCCCACTACTCATTCCTCACTCACTCTGCTCAATCTATACTGGTCTCCTTACTTTTGAACACAGACATGGCACTTGCTGCATGCCTTACCCCTTCAAATATCACGTTCTCCATTAGACCTTCTACAACCACATAAAAACTGCAGTACCCCCACACCTACACTGCCCATATACCTTCCCTGATTTTTCTTCTTAGAACTTACTGACATCAAAATACTATATAGTTTATCTATTTTATTATCTGTTTTCTTCACAGATAATACATGTGTGAAACATTGGCTAGTAAACTTTATAGCACTTGAGGCTTTATGAGCCATGTGTTCTCCGCTGCAAGTGTTCAACTGTTATTCCAAAAAACAAAAGTAATATAAAATAGGTAAGTGAGCATGGCTGTGTTTCAATAAAACTTTATTTACAGAACAGGCTACCAACAGGATTTGGACCATGGGTAGTAGATTCCTAGCCCCTGTGGTATAGTCCACAAGAAGAATTTTTGTGTATTTGTCTCACTGCTATAATTCTAGTTCCTAAAATTAGGCCTGACACACAGTAGAAACTAAAACATTTACTAAGTGAATATCCTGGAGAAAACAGCCACTGGCAGAGGGTGGGGTGGGGAGTAGGTATGACAGGAAAAGAACAATAGAAAAATAATGGCTCAAAAATTTTACATTGGTCTGAGAAACAAATACTCTGAAAAGTAGCTAATTCTGATAAAAGAGCTGAAGTGTGAAGAAAAAAGGTGTGTTTATATATTTCAGTTCTTTTTCAAATGTT
>NW_016107321.1:10043320-10057520 GCF_001604975.1 Cebus imitator
AAGACAGAGTCTCGCTCTGTCACCCAGGTGGAGTGCAATGGGGCAATCTTGGCTCACTGCAACCTCCGCTTCCTGAGTTCAAGTGATTCTCTTGCCTCAGCCTCCCGAGTAGCTGGGATTACAGGCATATGCCACCAGGCCCTGCTAATTTTTGTATTTTTAGTAGAGGCAGGGTTTCACCATGTAGGTCAGCCTGCTCTCGAACACCTGTTCTTGTGATTTGCCCGCTTTGGCCTCCCAAAGTTCTGGGATTACAGGCGTGAGCCAACGTGCCCAGCCTTTCATTTTGTCAATTTTTAACTGGCCTGTTTTAAAATAAAAGGACAATTGGTGGGGGGCGGGGGGAAGCAGGCTGGATGATCATTTGGTATTATAAAAGGCATCCCAGAAAGTATTTAACATTGTATGAATCTGAATTAGCACTCCCTAAACTAAGATTCTATTCCTGCTGTTTTCAACATGGATACTACTCAAAATAATCTGCAAAGTGTTTCAAAGAAGCCCAAGTTCCCACTTAAACTGAAGCAATTAGAAATAATTAGTTTGGAAAAATTCCTCCTATATATAATTCTCAGATTCAACATTTGAAAAAAAAAATTAAAAAATGCTACATTTATAGACTTCTATACATTTACAGACTTCTATACTTTCTAATCTATACTTCAACACCTATAAAATAGGTCCCATTAAGCCTGTACACTAGGGCATGGTAATGTATCTTTTCTCTTTTCTGGGAGATGAATACAGGATACACAGTTCATGTTATCATCCCAAATTAATTTCAGCTACAACCTTCTGAGCATACTTTTTTAACAATAAAAAGACCTTAGAGTTCTTACCAGTATTTACAGTCTCCTGATCAATCATGCCTCCTTCTGCAAAACCTTCCAAGTCATCCACTTTAACTTTTTCCCATGGTATATATGTAACTCCAAGATCCACATCCCAGAATTGTTTGTATTCTGTTTTTACACCTTTGTTTAAAGCCCATGCGATCTATTATAAATGGGAAGAGGAAAAAAGGAAGCTTATATATACATACTACAAAAACAAGGAAGAAAGTTCAAAATTTTATTTAATGTAAATACAAGTAAAATTTGTTTTAGAAAACAACTGGAAAGGCAAAGCTGGAAAACTAACAGTAGCCAAAAATATTTTTCCAGTTGTTTTTCTGAGACAGGGTCTCACTCAGTCACCCAGGCTGAAGTGCAGTGGCACGATCATCGTTCACTGTGGTCTTGACCTCCTGGGCTCAAGCGATATTCCTGCCTTAGCCCTGCAGTAGCTGGGACTGTAGGCAGGTGACACCACAACCAGCTAATTTTTGTATTTTTTAGTAGAGATGGGATTTCATCATATTGACCAGGCTGTCACAAACTCCTGGATTCAAGTGATCCACCACCTCGGCCTCCGAAAGTTCTAGGGAAATGTGAGCCACTGCGCCTGGCCAGTTTTGTTTTATACAACTTACATGAGATCTAGTATTTATAATAAAGGATTTCCACTTCTTATTGTAACTCTAATAGAGCAATGCATTTCCAGAGAAAATACAAATCTACTTTTCACCATAAAAATGTCCACCTACATCAGTGGTAATTAGAATAGCATTTTTCTTCATTTGCTGAGACAGGGTCTCATTCTGTTACCCAGTCTGTAGTGCAGTGGCACGATCATGGTTCACTACAGCCTTGACTTCATGGGTTCAAAAGATCCTCACACCTCAGCCTCCCAAGCAGCTGGGACCAGTGGTGCATACCATCACACTCCGCTAATGTTTTTTTTTTTTTTTTTTTTTTTTTTTTTTTGAGACAGAGTCTCACTTGGTTGCCAGGCTGCCAGGCTGGACTACAATGGTATGATCTCGGCTCACTGCAACCTCTGCCTCCTGGGTACAAGAGATTCTCCTGCCTCAGCCTCCCAAGTAGCTGAGACTACAGGCGCCCCCCACCAGGTCCAGCTAATATTTGTATTTTTAGTAGAGACAGGGTTTCACCATATTGGCCAGGCTGGTCTCGAACTCCTGACCTTGTGATCCACCTGCCTCGGCCTCCCAAAGTGCTGGGATTACAGGCGTCAGCCACTGCAACCAGCCACACTCAGCTAATTTTTAAATTGTTTTGTAGAGATGAGGTCTCACCATGTTGTCCAGGCTGCTCTTAAATTCCTGGGCTCAAATGATCCTCTCATCTTGGCCTCCCAAAGTGTTGGGACTACAGGTGTGAGCTGCCACACCCGGCCTGTTATTTTAAACAAAATCTTTTATTCCAGAGGAGAGTAGGAGTACTTTAGTTTACGCAAGAAACTGCCATGCAATGACAAAAGATGAGCACATATTAACTTCAATGAACATAGGTATTTGAAAATTTTTTAGTCAGTTGCAGAACTGATGAGATAAACTTCAAATAAAAAAGAAATTGTGAATTAATCATAGAAAGTAATAGAAAAATACTCAAAAAATTCTCAGTGCAAAGACTACAAAGAAAATAAAAATATTCTGATATATAATCTCTTCACAAGGGCCTGGTTTATTTTTAAAAAAAGATGTCAAGAATCAATAATATAATTAGAAGATATAATTAAGGAGTATTGAAAGAAAAAGTGAATGAAAGACAACATTATAAAATGAACATGTTCTACTCATACAATGGTGCCCTAGTTGACTCAGAAAGCTGTGCAAGTGTAATTTCAACTAACTGACTAAAGTTCTAGTTATCAGACTTATTTTTACCTACATCTAATTCTGAAACTCAATGAACTCAAATAATAAGTTTCTGATGAGGTTTGCCCATAACATTAAAAGAGAATATAATGCAGGGACGTTCTAATAATCTAATAAAAGAGCTAGTGACCCTTCTGTGAAAAATTCAGACTTCAATATAACAGACATTAAAAATACTGACCCCCATCCCAAGCTCCACTCCACCAAATCTCACCTTAATGATCTTGGACCCAATTTTATACGATCCAGAACTGAGTTTCTGAAGAGCTCGAAATGCATCCTGTCGATGAACCATGCAGACGTACGCACAGCCCCTGGGAGGAATCATCTAATAAGAAAAAAAATTTTAAGAAAGGGTATAAGAACAGAAACTCATTCTGGTATTTTATGGTTTTAAATACACAACATTGACTACTTACTAATAATTCAATTTTGATAGATTACTGATTTATTTTCCCCTTTCTTCCTCCAGCTGTTAATTAGTAGGTACAATTCATGTACAATAATTAATAACTCAATTTTAAAATCCCCAAATTCAAAACTCAATTAGGTCTCATTATAAGCCATGATATATAGGAAATCTTAAATAGCACGTGGCAATATTTTCTGAGCACAGAGAAAGAACTATTAAAAACAAAACAAAAAATGTGTAGCTTCATATGTATACCACCACCAGACCACCACCAGATAAAAGGGAAATAATGTTATGTGGCCAAAATATTTGAAGGCAACAATTTATTCCTAATATTACTTCAATTTTTCAAAATATTTCATTGAGTAATGCAAGAAGGGTTTCTCTGTTGTGGAATTATCTTATCTTTAATATAAAATCTATAATCTGAAACAACTGATGATAAAACTTTTCAATCTTATAAAACTTTATTTTGTTCAAGTGCTTCTGGAAAAGGTTTTAATATAAAGAATAGCCCCAGCGTTAGGATCTGAGACTGATTTATAAAGCATTTAACTTTTCTACAATTACCAGATCATAAAATTATCATTAATACACTCAGAAACCTATGCACAGCATTTCTTTTTGAGAAACTCAAAAGGCATTCTATTTTTTTTCACTCAATACCTAATAAAGCGTACCTATTATTAAAGCTTACATATAAATCTTTTTCTCAGCCTTGCTAAGAAGAGCCGAGAAAGCTACGTTAAGCTACTGCCTCTTTAATATCAAACTTCTTAAGAGAGAAGTCTATCTAAACCTTGACATTCTTCTTTTATCTATTGCAATCTAGCTCTAATTCCTTACCAACCCCATGGAAAATACTCCACTGTCTTCAAGATCACCAATGACCTACTAAATGCCAAACTGAATGGACTTTTTGTCTCTGAAGCCCCCAAAATTAAATTAGTGGATTATGAATCTTAATTTCACAAAATAACTTAGTGCTATACTCTCAAAAAGTAATACAATAGAGGAGAGAGATAAGGCAAATAGACGTTCAAGGGATACAAGAAAGACTACAAATATGATAAACAGAAAAATCCAACATGCTACTTGGACACAAGCTCTATTCAGAGCAATGATTCCTGCTGTGCATGAGAATCACCTATGCAGCTCTGGCACTTCGCTAAAAATTTAAAGATACTGAGCATGGGCATCCCTAACTTTTCAAATGTCAAGACATATTACTGATATGCAGCTAGAGTTGAGAATCACTAGTTTAAGGGTACGGGAAAAGTCAGAAAAAAAACTTCAGAGAAGGCATATGATTATAGACTCTGAAAGATACTGATGTTTTAACAGGTGAAATCTGAAAAGATAAGAGAGTATGAAATGTTGACAGCACTCTTGTGATATACAAAGAGAAATCTGAAGTACCCAGGTTGAAATCCTTAACCAATCACCTTTTTATCACCTGTGTAACTCAAACAAATCACTTCGTTTCCACATTAGAAAATAACAGTATGTGAACTACTTAACCAGCTTCTTATGAGGCTCCAGAGAGATCACACACAAAAGAAAGATGCAAAATGGTTCAACTCAACTCAAAGAATTCTGTTATTATTACAGAAAAGTCAAGTTTGGTCATTTAAGGAAGACTGGGAAGGAATTAAGACTAGAAAGGAAAAACTGGGCAATATTCGGATAAAAATGATAAAAGATCCCACAGACTCCCAGCACTTTGGGAGGCCGAGGCAGGTGGATCACGAGGTCACGAGATCAAGACCATCCTGATCAACATGGTGAAACCCTGTCTCTACTAAAAATACAAAATATTATCTGGGCATGGTGGTGCGTGCCTGCAATCCCAGCTACTCAGGAGGCTGAGGCAGGAGAATTGCCTGAACCCAGGAGGCAGAGGTTGCTGTGAGCCAAGATCGTGCCATTGTACTCCAGCCTGGGTAACAAGAGCGAAACTCCGTCTCAAAAAAAAAAAAAAAAAAAAGATCCCACAGACATAAAACTATAACCACAGGGAATGAAATCAGAAGCTTGGTGAATTAAGTGTCCTTATACTTCCTGTCTTCCAGGATGGATGCATGGATAGATGAATGGATAGATGGACAGACAGACAGACAAATAAATGTCTCCCCAAATGACTACAAAACATTTCATTACATAGTGGGAGGAAGGAAGAAAGTGAATAATTTTTAAATAAAAGAACAATTAAAATGGCTAACCACAGATATCTGGCCTTCAGAAAAAAGCATCAGGCCTTATAAAGAATAAAACAGACTCAAAGGAGGAGACTGGGTGGTGCAAAACTAGTGCAAGAATCACGCGTGAAAGAGTTATGCTCCACTTACTAGCACTTCGCTTACCATAGTGATTTTTTGACCTAACATTTGCTCTGTTAGATAAGAAAGACAGTAAAAGAGCACCAGAGAATGAGAAAAGAAAAAGGCAAAAGAGACTCAGGATCCCAAGTCTAGCTGTGTCTCCACAGCTCCTCATGTGCAAGTGACTACAATTCTGTGGGACTCCATTTCCTTAAACGCATTTTTTTTTTTTTTTCTTAGAGACAAGTTTTGCTCTTGTTGCCCAGGCTGGAGTGCAATGGCGAAATCTCAGCTCACTGCAACCTCTGCCTCCCAGGTTCAGGCAATTCTCCTGTCTCAGCCTCCTGAGTAGCTGGGATTATAGGCATGGGCCACCACACCCAGCTAATTTTTTGGAATTTTAGTAGAGACGGGGTTTCTCCATGTTGGTCAGGCTGGTCTCAAACTCCCGACCTCAGGTGATCCGTCCACCTCGGCCTCCCAAAGTGCTGGGATTACAGGCGTGAGCCACCATACCAGCCCTTAAACACATTTTTTTAAAAAAGGAATTAAACTAGACTACACATAGGGTTCCTGCTAATTCAAACATTTGATGATGTTAGGAATCAAACATGCTACGCTGTTATAAAACTCAAGAATATTTTGCTAGAATTCTATTTTTAAAATAGTAATAATTATGAAGAGAAACAGCACCAAAATAAACACAGGCATTATCAAAGTAAAACAATTCTTGAAAAGATGTGCATTATTAAAGGCAGACATTACTGGGCTAACCAGGAACAGAAATGATTCTTTGTATGAATAAAAACCTCATTTTTTTAACCTTAAATTATTAAGAACTAATACTTGCATTAATGGATTCAATTTGTCCAAACTCTTCAAACAGGTTGGTTAAATCTTGCTGTGTTGCCTTCTTGTCCACTTGCCCAACCCAGAGAGTAGTACTACATACTGTCAAGACATAAGAGACAAATGACCTAAATCATATAGACAGTTACTTCTTTCAAACGTAGCTGAGGAAAAAACAGTAATAAAATAATAATTAAAGATAATATATTCAAAATAATTTTTAATGAACACCTGCATCTGTTATGTTTAAAATTAACTAAAATCACAAGTATTAATTCAGATCTTTGCCAAGTGAACCACTTGCATGTCACCTGTTTTCAAGGTTGGCTGCACACTTGAACCATCTGTGGATGCCAGGGTCCCACTCTAAGAGGATGAGTGACATGTAGTATGAAAGACTGGAAAGTGAGAGTTGTAAAATTCCCTAGGTGATTCTAATGTGCAACAAAGTTTCAAAACCACTTCTCACAGTAATCCCATTTGTGAACCTTTTAAGTGTCCTTCTGTGCTGGAAGAACTAAGTAAATGTGTCTCCCTAATCAAGAGATAAATCTGAAAACAGTATCTTATCCTTAAGGAAACAATCCTTTGCGTAGAAGATACAAAGGGAAAATGGCCAAATCAGAACCCCTTGAAAGACTTAAAGGTACTTAACTGTTGAAAGCCACATCCCTTTAACAAATATTAAACAGGAAACACCTTGCCTATTTTCAGCTGTATTGTTCATGCCTCCACGAAATGCCTCCTTTTACAGAAGATGTTTATTTTAAAAACATTCATAGCTGACACTTTCGTATAATTTCCATACCTTGTATTTGGATTTATGTCAGTGACCACATTTCTGACTACCTTTTATCTATAATATGACAGGTCTAAGGCAGGTTTTAATCTATGGCTAAGTTAGCCCCAAATAAAGGTACTACCCTTGGCAAGATCACTACTGAGTGTCCTAGGTTTTTTCCACCAGGTCTCTGGTTAGTCAGAACTCTGACATCTTCCAGACCTGTGTAAGCTTTAGAAATCACTTAGCTAACACATATTCCCTGGTCATTGTTCTTTCCCTGACAGTTGTTTATCTCCTGTAGTCTTACCCTATATTCAATTTAATCTTCAACTAAAGTCTCAAGGAGCTCTGCATTAGGTTTTTACTTTTCTGAAACAGGGTCTTGCTCTGTTGCGCAGGCTGGAGTGCAGTGGTGTGATCTCGGCTCTCTGCAACCTCCACCTCCTGAGCTCAAGCAATCCTCCACCCTCAGCCTCATGAATAACTGGGACTATAGGTGTGCATCACCACGCTCAGCTAATTTTTTTGTATCTTTAGCAGAGATGCAGTTTCACCATGTTGCCCAGGCTGGTCTCAAACTCCTGGTCTCAAGTGATCCTAAAGTGCTGATGACAGAGGTGAGCTACCATGCCTGGACTTGAATTAGTTTTTTATTGCTGCTGTAACAAAATAACATAAACATAGAATAAAACAAATGTATTACATTATAATTTTGAAGATCTACAATGGGTCAGCAGGGCTGCATTCCCTCTGGAGGATCTTGGGGAGAATCTGTTTCCTTATCTTTGCTAGGTTCTAAAAGGTGCCTGCATTTCTTGGCTCACGGCCGCATCCTCCATTTTCAAAACCACCTCTAACATTTCCCAAATTCTCTCTCCTTTGATCACCACATCACCTTTTTCTCTCCAACATACTTGCTCCCCTCTTATGTACCCATGTAATTAAACTGGGTCTTCTGGGGTAATCCAAGTTCATCTCCCCACCTCAATATCCCTAATTTAAAAGGGCCTGAAAAGTCCCTTTTACCATACAATGTAACATATTTACAAATTCCAATGATTTAAATGTAGGTACCTTTTGGTGAGCCATTATTCAATCTACCACAACCCTTAACAGAAGTCTGGGGCTCTTTTATGGAATAGATCTCCCTGCCCCTTTATTTTTGGAGACAAGGTCTTACTCTGTCACCAGGCTGAGGCTAGAATACAGTGTCCTAATCATAGCTCACTGCAGCCTCCAACTCCTCTTGCCTCAGCTTCCACAGAAGCTGAAACCAGAGGCACACATTACCATACCTGGTTAAGTTTTTATTTTTAGTACAGACAAGGTCTTGCTGTTTCCCAGGTAGGTCTTAATCTCCTGACTCAAGCAATTCTCCTGCCTTGGCCTCCCAAAGTGCTATTATAGGTTTGAGCCACCGCACCCAGCCTTAAGGATTCTTTTGTTTGTTTGTTTTGAGACAGGGTCTTGCTCTGTTCCTCAGGCTGGAACACGGAATCTTGCTGCTCCTTAGGCTAGACATGCAATCATGTCCCACTGCAGCCTCTCAACCTCCTAGGAACAAGTGATCCTCCCACCTCTTGCTTGAGTGGTTGGGACTACAGATGTGAACCACTTTGCCCAACTAATTTTTTTTTTTTTTTGGTCAAGATGGGGTCTCACTATGTTGCCCAGGCTGGTCTTAAACTCCTGGCCTCAAGCAATCTCCTGGCCTGTGCCTCCCAAAGTAGCCTGGATTACACATGAGCCACTGTACCTGGCATTTTGGTCAAGATGGGGTCTCACTATGTTGCCCAGGCTGGTCTTAAACTCCTGGCCTCAAGCAATCTGCTGGCCTGTGCCTCCCAAAGTAGCCTGGATTACACGTGAGCCACTGTACCTGGCATTCACTTTTTCCTCTTTATTACCGGTTTTGCATATTCCAGCTGCCTTAATCTCCCTAAACTCTGCTCCATATTTCCCATCTCTTTCAATATTATCTCTCTACACATTTTTCCCATAGCGAATGCCATTTTTTTCTCAGAAAGCACTAATGATTTTTTACATCCCATGCAGAAGGGAGACTTGATTCCTGGAATGTTACTATTCATTGGTGCTTTATATTCCCTATTCATGAAAATTTTGTGTTCTAAAATCCATGCTAAAAACAATAGTATGAAAACACTATCAATATGTTCAAAATGTGTTAAGAAAGAATACAAATCACAGGAAATTGATACTGCTTTTCATTAAGGAGAGCTGTGAGGTAAACAATCAGATGAAGGTGAGTCACATAAATTGTTCTTCCCAGTGCACATAAAAGTTATGTTTACGCTACACTATAACCTATTAAGTGTGCAACAGCATTACATCTAAATAATGTACACACCTTAATTTTAAAACACTTTATTGCAAAAAAAAAAATAAATAAATAAATAAAAAAAGCTGACATAGAGACAAAGTGGGCACCTGCTACTGGAAAAATGGTGCCCAACAGATGTACTTAACACAGGGTGGTCACAATCCTTCAATCTATTTTAAAAAAAAGCAGTAACTGCAAAGTACAATGGAGTGAAGTGCAATAAAATGAGGTATGCCTTATTTGCTTATGTGCTTTTTTATTTTCCTTTTTGCTGTTTGTTATACCCATGAAAATAAAAGAAATAAAAAATAAATTCCACAGTTAAAAACTATTTAAACAGTGACATCAACAACGTGGCAAATTAGGTGAGAAACTAAATGAGAGAGACTCTGCCTAAAAGCCTTACTCTAATATTGGCAAATAAATAGATGACTCTGAATGTCTTAATGGAAATCATGTGAGAAAGCACAATAGAGGTTTTATGTTCAGACCTTTGACATCATTTTTTTATCAGTCAGCACTAAAATGTTTAAATGTATACTCTCACCCTAAGGAACAAACAAACTTCTAGAGCAAGGAATATCAATATTATTAGGTTGACACTAGCTCTCACAACCAGATAAAATTCAGGCAAGATAGCCAAGGCCTACAAAAATTGCCAAAACTTAGTAAGAAGATGGCTATTGCCTTTTATTACAGGCCTGGGTTTCCAAGACGCTCAAGTAGTATAAATTATATCAATTATTTTTCTAACTCTCTGGCACAGGGAATTTATTTGGAAGTCTTCAGAAATTAGATAACACAATCAATGTTTAGTTCTTTGGAAAGAATGACAGTTTGGTCTATTTTATGTACTTCTTTGCAAGTATGCAATCTCTTAGTTCATCTTAAAAGCCATAACCCAAGAAGACCCTAGGCAAAATTTGACACTAATTAAAGCTTATTTTGCTGTACTTAACTTTCCTACCAAATGAACCTGCTCCAAGCCTACTCCAAAACCAAACCCCACCACTACCGAATCTGTTCTAATTGTACGTAACTGATTAAAATGCAACCATGGAAAGTTTGTACAGCAGGAATTCTCCCGTAGTACTAACCCATAATGTTATAACTGCTTTAAAAATTATATATAGCTAAGTATATGCTTCATATAATTACTCCTATAGACCTGGTGGCCATAATTGGTTAGAATACTATAGACAGATGTCACTGTGTCCATGCTACAGATACCAGCCTAGTCTGCTTTTTATATCATTAGTCGATACAGATTTTCTAACTTGCATTTGGGGGGGAAAAAAAAATCAACCCTCAACGACCTTGGTCTTTGAACAGAATCTGTTCTTCCTTTTTCTTCTCTATCATGTTACAAAAAACAGAGACAAAATTACTCACTTACCAACCCACTTTTAAACTTCTTAATCTGAAAATAAAATTTGGCTAAGAGACTTTGTAGCAGATTAACTATTTTTTAAATATGCATTGAAACCAAGGCGTTGTAGACATATGTTACTTACCACTCAATGTTTTAGATCTAATTGGAGGTAATCCCTTTTTCTGTCGTTCTTTCTCTCTTTCTCTGGCTCTCCTTTCACTTGAATACGATCGTGATGATTTTCTCTTTCTTTCTCTTGAGCGGGAACGCGATCGCTTTCTGTGTTTACGCTTTCTAGAACCAGATCGTGACCTAGACCTTCGTTTTCTTGGTGATCTACAAAAAAATTTTATTTTACTTCTAACAACAATGTTTTCCTTCTATCAAATTTGTCACTTCTAAGTGAGGGAAAAAACAACAAAAAAAGTTGTCTTATATTTAGTGACAATATCTTAAAATATTCTGAAGTACAATCAAGTGTCAAAAATGCATTTCACGGCAGGGCTCAGTGGCTCAAGCCTGTAATCCCAGCACTCTTGGAAGGCCAAGGTGAGCAGATCATGAGGTCGGGAGTTCGAGACCAGCCTGGCCAACATGGTGAAACCTCACCTCTCCTAAAAATACAAAAATTAGCGGGGCGTAGTGGCACATGCCTGTAGTTCCAGCTCTCAGGAGACTGAGGCAGGAGAATCACTTGAACCTGGGAGGTGGAGGTTGCAATGAGCCGAGATCACGCCACTGGCACTCCAGCCTGCTGGACAACACAGTGAGACTCTGTCTCAAAAAAAAAAAAAAAAAAAAAAAAAAAAATTAAAAAAAGCATTTTTCCTCAAATCCGTATACTGCTTAGGTCCACATTAGTATTAGTTGGCAACGATTCTGAGAATGGGTGACTATTCACAATGAAGAGGAAAAAGGCAAGAATGAGATTCTAGAAAGGGCCTCACTTTCTTGTAGTGTATTCCAGCTCATTTTTCAAACAGAAGAACAGGAATGAAAGACCAAAGAAAATTAAAAGACCAGTTACGTGATACAGCATTAGGCCACTACATAATTCTGCTTAGTAGTTTCCAACTTATAAAATTTTATGGTGCTTATAGAGGGTGACACTGAAACACCTTTGCCTGTCAACCACATGCCATTCAGTTCTCTTCAAAATGCTTAGTAAGAGGCTGCTAACGACAAATAAAGACAATTTCAACACTACGATTGTTATTGTTTCAGGAAAATAATTCAGTGATATGAGATGGATTTAGAGCAAGTTGAATTGACAGGCTCTCATTTGCAATAGATAACAACACAGAACTTTGTGACAAGAACAAGAAATCACTGAAAAACTCATCAAATGTACGGCCCTTCTTCCAGCATTTACTGTTCAGATTTTTCAGGGGCATTCATATGCAAAAAGATAGAATATAAAAATGTTAAATACTGATACCTTTAAGTTAGGCTCATAAAGAAAACTGTTTTATAAATAATGTTTATAAAGATAAATTTTGTAGATTTGTATGACCATTTTTGGTGTGTGAGATGAAATGGAATCCAGGAAACACAGCCTGAATTAACTGTTGTTTGGAGGCAACAATATTCTAAATTGGGTGTCCTCATATTAACTAAATTCAAATATAATTCAAAATCCCAGTCTCATGATATGGCTGCCAATCTTATGTAAATTACTGAAATAAATGGCCACAGATATATCAATTAAAACAGAACAAAGGTTATCTTGTTTTTGAAATAACTTTTTTTCTGAGAGACTGTGAAAAAATACGTCATCCCAAGGAAAACATTTCATCTTGATGCAAAGAAATAAAGCCAACATTTTTAAAGTTCACACACAGCTATTATTAAATATTATTGTAGAACCTTGAACGAGAACGTGAATGTGTTCTGGATCTTGAGCGAACCGCCACTTTCTTAGCTTCTTGTTCAAAGACCTCCTCTTCCACTCCATCTTGCCCTTCATCTATATCCATATCCTTGAAAGTCAAAAGAACAGCAAACAAACAGAAAGGCTGGTTGAAATTGGGTTATACATTGACAATACTGTCTTTAAAAATATTGACAATAGGAGCATTAATGCCTAATACAGGGGTGGCCAATCTTTTGGTTTCCCTGGGTCACATTAGAAGAAGAAATGTCTTTGGCCACACATAAAAAATACTAACACTAATGACAGCTCATGAGCTTTAAAAAAAAAATTGCAAAAAAAAAACAAAAAAACTCATCTTGTTTTAAGAAAGTTTATAAATTTGTGTTGAGCCGCATTCAAAGCAGCTGTGGGCCATGTGCTTGGCCTAGAGGCTAAGCTTAGGCCTTGAACAAGCTTAATCCTAATACGTAAAATGACTACAACGTGGAGCTTAAGTGTGGGAAAAATACATTCTAGCACACTGCTATTATAAAATATATGTTTTCTTTAACTACTTTTAGAAATTTATGACCCAGAAAACCATTTACTTTTACCTGCTGCTGAATATCTATGGAATCATCCAAATTGACTTCAGGTTCAAGAAAATGCTGCTGACTACTCCCTTGTGATGGTGACGCTGAATGCTCTGACCCAAATGTTCCTTCCTGACTATCCTGAGGAGTGGTCTATTGAGAAAATATACAAACAAACATTGGGAGATACTTTTTATTATGGATGAGAATGTTAAACACAACAAACATCACAACTACATGTTTTAAAAGAAGCCCCACACATAAAAGAAATTCCATGTTCAATCATTTATAAAGTAATAAATCCAGAATTGTACATTTGTATAAACTCAAGCTATGTAAAAGCAGGGTACAGCTCCATAAAAGGGATTAAAATATTAAAATGGTAAAATCGAATAATTTTTTTTTGAGACAGAGTCTTGCTCTGTCACCTAGGATGGAGTGCAATAGAGCAATCTGAGCTCATTGCAACCTTCACCTCCTGGGTTCAAGCAATTCTCTGCCACAGCTTCCCAAGTAGCTGGGATTACAGGTGCCTGCAACCATGCCTTTGCTAATTTTTTTGTATTTTTAGTAGAGACTGGGTTTCACCGTATCAGTCAGGCTGGTCTCCATCTCCTGCCCTCGTGTGATCCACCAGCCTCGGCCTCCCAAAGTGCTGGGATTACAGGCGTGAGCCACCGTACCCAACCCAAATAAATTTTTAATTGTGGAAAATATAAACTACAGAGGACTAATAAAGGAATTATAGCACGAAAAATATATAATGGTACTTAGTAAATGAACCTAGATTTTCACTGATAATTAGCATTAATAAAAAATGCTATAAAGAAAAAACAGGCCAGATGCAGTGGCTCACACCTGTAATCCCAGCACTTTGGGAGGCTGAGGTGGGTGAATCACGTGGTCAGGAGTTCAAGACCAGCCTGGCCAAGATGGTGAAACCCTGTCTCTACTACA
>NW_016107321.1:10057716-10060720 GCF_001604975.1 Cebus imitator
TATGGTCATATCTTACATGTATAAAGGGAACACAAAGCTCAAATACCAATACTGAAATCACTGATCTAGCAAAACCATTCTTAATATGAGTCTTCCCCAATTTCCTTCTCTCAGAATTCACAAAGTAATAGGAATTACTGTGAAATATGTAAAATATTTCAAAAATTCTAATAAAAGTTAGGCAATGAAATCTAATTATTAAAATATTTAAAATTGGAACACTGCCCCAATGCCCCAGCCCCCTCCACATAGGAAGAAAATTGGAATAACTTGATATAACACTTAGTTGCTACAACTCTGATTAGCAATTACATATACAGCCCACTCTCAGTATCCATGGGGAACTGATTCTAGGACACCCCTAAGGATACCAAAATCCTCAGGTGCTAAAGTCACTTATATTAAATGACATAGTATTTGCATATAACCTACACACATCCTCCCATATGCTTTAAATCACCCCTAGATTACCTATAATAAAATACCTACACATAACTTCATGCGTGTGGATTTGATGTAGTATGGAGGAAGACAGAGTACTACAGTTTTAACTGAGAAATGAGAAAACTTATAGAGGGAAATGACTTTGTGGATAAAATCTAAAACATGATTTTGCAGGTATCTCAGATCACAAGCTGGGAATAATTAAGAGAAAAAGATAAAACTTTTCTCTTGTTACAAACTCTGTGATTGTCAGTAAGTTATGTGAACTCTGAGTTTCAGCCTCCCTAAAAGGAATACAAGTATCTACCCACATTTGAGAACTGTCAAGGCAATACATGAGATTATAAAAATAAAAAAAATTCTGTAAAGAATACAAAGACATATATTACACGGTACCAGTTTATGAAGACTACAAACAATTCAAGTAAGTTTAAGAAATTTAATGGTATTAAACAAGAGAACACAGGAGGTAACAGCTATCACTGAACTTAGATTTTAGGTATTGTGGTACCATCAATCTGGATGTTAAGACAGGATTTTAGAAGCTCCATGACTAGAAATCACTAGGCATCCTTACCTATCAAAAGGCAAACAGCTTATTGGCCTCATGAAGTACTGAATTTAAGTCACCTTAGTACATATGATTTTTCTAAACTAAGAGCTGTGAGTACAGTTTACTTCAATTATAAAACTATAATTTTATATAAGTGAAGTGATCTTGGCTACAATTTGAAATCTTTTTCATTTTATTCTCGTGTCTCCATATTCGTTTAAAATAAAACAATTTGAAAGCAAGATCATGACTTCTATCATGTTCAAATAACATCAAACCAATTAGAATAGGGATTTGTTTACAAGGGAGTTTAAACTATTACTTTTACAAGTAATGACATTTAACTAAAACAGAAGAAAAGAAAGCAGTGCAAAAATTAAGAGCCAAAAAATTCATTAAAGAAGAGTTCCAAGTCTCTTAATTTATGACTAAATAGGTTCTCCAAGGACAAAGGACATTTTCAAAGTTTAGAAATAAATCAAAGCTAAAGTTAGAAAAAAAAAAGCGGTCTTCTACTAGCCAAAGACCTATTCTATACCACAATATTGACCAAAAAGTCAGTAAATAAACATACTCTTTCACAGCAAATCAAACAAATGTGACTGAAGTAGAACCTTGGCTTAAGCCTTTAAAGTGGTGCAATTAACAAAAGAATCCTTAGCAACAAAGCAAGATAATTTTCTACTTAATTCAGTGCTCACATATACACATCTTGTATTTCTACCAACATTCACCTTAAGCTCCCTGTCTATCCCACTCCACTTTTCACCCTTAACTTCTTTCAATGAGTTAAACTTTTACGTAACCACCAGGATCCACTACAACAAATTTCAGTTTTTCAGTTTCTTTCTGAGCAGTTTTACCTATTTGAAAGATTGCTATTTCATGATTTTTATTCTTTCTCAGAGGTCTTATGAATAACAAAGAAAATGTAATTTTAGAAAAGCAGACTAAAATTTATTATCTTGCAATTAGCATCGGATCCACTGGACTTTCTAACAAATCTAAGGTATGTTACAGGATCTCAGAAATTTTATTTTCCTATACTTTGAAACATTTTTGTATTTTATCATCCCAGGAATATTTCATTATTATTTATCATTACTTATCAATTAATTATTCCCAATTTTATGTCAAAAAATACTAAAGGCCGGGTGCGGTGGCTCATGCCTATAATCCCAGAACTTTGGGAGGCCAAGGCGGGGGGATCAACTGAGGTCAGGTGTTCAAGATCAGCCTGACCAACATGGAGAAAACCCACTTCTACTAAAAATACAAAATTAGCCAGGTTTGGTGGTACATGCCTGCAATCCCAGCTACTCAGGAGCCTGAGGCAGGATAATCACTTGAACTCAGGAGGCAGAGGTTGTCATAAGCCAAGATCCCCCCACTGCACTCTAGCCTGGGCAACAAGAGCGAAACTCTTGTCTCAAAAAATAAAAAGGGGGGCAGGGGGTGGGCCAGGCACGGTGGCTCATGCCTGTGATCCCAGCACTCTGGAAAGCCAAAGCAGGCAGATCACGAGGTCAGGAGTTCAAGACCAGCCTGGCCAACATAATGAAACCCCATCTCTAGTAAAAATACAAAAAATTAGCTGGGTGTGGTGGTGGCTGCCTGTAATTCCAGCTACTTGGGAGGCTGAGCCAGGAGAATCACTTGAACCCAGGAGGTAGGGGTTGCAGTGAATGGAGATTGCGCCACTGCACTCCAGCCTGGGCGACAGTGCAAGACTCCATCTCAAAAAAGAAATAAATAAATAAGACTAAGATAAAAAAAGGAAAACAATGGAATTGTTCAGAAGGGTAATTCAATAGCGAAAAATTTAGTTTTAATACATGCCAAAATAAATACTGCATTAGGCCGGGCGCGGTGGCTCACGCCTGTAATCCCAGTACTTTGGGAGGCCGAGGCGGGTGGATCACGAGGTCAAGAGATCGAGACCATCCTGGTCAACATGGTGAAACCCCGTCTCTACTAAAAATACAAAAAATCAGCTGGGCATGGTGG
>NW_016107321.1:10060875-10072506 GCF_001604975.1 Cebus imitator
ACTGGATACATCATCTTGCAGTTTGTCTTTAGCATTCCTTGAACATGGCTGAATATTTGGATTTTTAATTTTCAATGGTTTTTATTTTTATATAGACTAGACCTTAATGTTTACTTCACGTGTGGTTAGAGCTACATGAGTACGGCGTGTAAGGTGGCACTATCAGTGCTATTCCTTTATCTAAGACACTATGACAACTTATAGGTAGCTATACTAAGCCTAGTAGTAAACAAAAATGCATAATTTTTTCCATATATTTACTCCATCTTAAGTACACTAAAATAATTGGTTTGGTAGAGTGAATTACACAATTTATTATATTTGTTACACTATTAATATACTTTCCATTCTAAATCTGTCATAAGTTTTATACTATCTACCTTATGAAAACAGTTCTAGTTTTCTTTACCACTCCCTTTTCTTCATTTGATTCATTTCTGAACAAAGAGGCTTTTCAGAACTTCTATTCTTTTCAAAGGAATCTTATTATGGTAAGCTGTGAAATTCTGGAACTAATATATAGAGTAATTAACTAAGCCCAGAGTTTTCTTTTTGGTAAATGAGATTCTTAAGACAGACTTGCTCTTTCTCAAGTTTATTTTCACTTCAACAATAAGGTGTTAATTACAAGCTGGTCAAGACTACTTGATTCTGCTGAGAGAGAGACCATTTAAAAAAAAAAAAAGTACTACCAGGATTTTAGTGCTTCTGCTAAACCTTCTAAAATGAAACTATGACTAAAGCAATTCAAAATGTGTTACATTTATAGCTCAACAAATCTGTTATTTGGATAAACTCTTCCATCAGGACTACCTCCAGCCTCTCTAACAGTTCTTTTATTTTGTATTATGCCACTGATGACCTGTTTGTGAGTTACAACTTCGGTTTTTCTTTAAACAACATCTAAATGTTCTTAATTGTGTTCTATCTTAAACATCTAAATGTTCTATCTTCACCTTCTGCATTCTCAGGCAGATATATTTGCTTGACATAACATACTGCCCCTACTCTGACCACTTATATCAGAATCATTTCCTCAAAA
This sequence comes from Cebus imitator, assembly GCF_001604975.1. Classification (NCBI taxonomy): domain Eukaryota; kingdom Metazoa; phylum Chordata; class Mammalia; order Primates; family Cebidae; genus Cebus; species Cebus imitator. The sequence continues at coordinate 10,061,918 of NW_016107321.1, forward strand.
AAAGGTTTGAAATTCCATTCTCATAATTCTAGGCAGAGTTCCAACCCAGCAAATATCATTAACATCCATTTTATATTACTGTTTACATTAAAAAGCCAAGTTCAGACCCCACCAATGTCTCAACTTTGCTATCTCTTCCATCTAAAGTAGCTGTTCCCTCCTCCATGCTCCCATAGGCCTTCACTTGTACCTCTATGACAAAAAGAATTCTGCCAGGTGTTCATACAGTTGTATGTGCTCCATTAGAGAAGAGGCTACCTGATGCCACAACCTCTTTTCTGTTCATCTTTGTATGTATCATTTGCCTAACAAGGCATTGCTCATATTTTTAAGGTTTTTTGTGATATTTTTATTAAACCCATTAATGCCACAACTTTTTTAATATTAGGAAGAAGTATGCTGGAGAGGAAGAGGAGATTTCCTAATACTTTCATTCTGAACACTTTACATGTGTAACTATGTCTTATGGCTTTGTAATGAATTTAATCCTGGCCCTACAATTTGACATTTGATCAATTAAAAGGTGCAATATTTTGCCAAAGATTATCAAATTTATAAGATAAAGTTAAAGGATTTTTACAACTCAAAAGAATGTTACATTTAGTTAGTTATAGGTGTTTTTAAATTCTTAGCTATGCGTAAAAATAACAGCACATCTTGAGTCAGATAATATGTAACATTAGCTGTACACTGCTGCATTAGATGTTTAAGTCTTCTGGAGTAAAATGGGAGTCATAATGCCTATCTCATGAGGGTTAAATGTATCCATGTCTACCACATACAGAATAAAGTTCCTGCCACATAGTAACAGCTATTACATTTTTAAAATTAAAGATAGCAATTTACACGGTCATCATTGTCACCAATAATATAATCATCATTAACTTGATAGGAAACAGAGAGAAAAACATGTTAAGTTTTAAGTGGAATTCTGAATCCCCCCCATCCTCTGTTCTCTACTTCCAGTACACTGAAATTAATTTCTACAGTGTAGATTTGTAAGTTACCAGAATACATTTTGATTACAGAAAAAACCATAATAAAGGTCCTTAAAATAACTGACCTTACTAATAATAGTTGAAAAATATCACCATAACAAACTTTAGAAAGAAATAAATTAGCTGGTAAAAGCTAAATAGTTGAGAAAATAATAAGACCAGTTTTTTTTTTTTTTTAAAAGCCAACCCACAAAAATGCCAATTTACAAAATATAAATAGCAATAACTCTAAAGACCACAAGATGGGGTTATAAACCTTTTGAGGCTGTTGCTGTTCCAAGAGCTGCTGTCTGAGATGTTCCAGATTTTGCTGTTGTAGTTGTTCTGCTATCTGATGAAAAATGGAATTGTTCACAGATTCTGAAACGTGAGAACTAAAAGGAAAAACAGGTGGAAACATATTTTAAAACCCACTAAAGATACTATGAAAACAACTGAGTATTCAAATAAAACAAAACAAAAAAAAGCCAATTAAATGAAACTACATGTTTGCTTTTTCTACTACTTTTTCAATATTCTACTACATGTTTGCTTTTGAAGTTTTAATGCCAAAAGTAGAATACTTCAGAACATCAATACCTTAAAAGAAAAATAAATACAACTGTATATCAACAGATGGATAACATGTCAGAGATACTCTGCTGAAGAGCTGATATTGTTGTCTCATGCTATTAAATACATATAAATTAGTGCTTTTTCATTAGAGCATATTAAGAAAATCTCAATAAAGTATTTATAAAAGTTTATTTCAACAGCATCACTTTAACTCCTCTAACTATGAGATAGAAAAATGGTCTATCAATCAGTATGTGCAAGATCTACAACTGTAATCGATAAAGTTTATAAAACTAATACTCTTCCTTTAGAAAATCATATACATTATTAGGTATGTTAACATAAGTAGACACTGTTTAGGTAAGAAGAAATAATAGTTTAACTATATTCTTGGAAATTCACACCTGGAATACACCTGGGATTCTGGGTGCCACAAGGTAAGACATGAACAAAAAAGAAGGCATCCCAAAAGGGGCAAGCAGGATGGTGAGAGGTCTTGAAACAGTTGGAAAAAAAGTGTACTTCATCTGGAGCAAATAAATCTAAGGGGAAGAATGATACCTATCTTCAAATATTAAAAAGCTACATCTCTATAGTGGAGTAAATTTGTTTCCTTGCTTCAGAAAGTAAAATGTGGGTCAGTGTGTATTAATAGAAAATAAAGAAAACAGGATTCAGTTTAACAAAATAACACACAATAATAACAATTAGTTAACTCTTCATCACAGAAAGCATTAAAATACTGGATAAATAAACTATCATCAGGACTGTTAACAGAGATTCTCACATAGTTTAGGACACTGATCAACATGATTTCAAATGCTGCTTCCAACTTTGCAATTCATAATCTAAAATATTAGTTTTAAATTTTGTCAAGTGGAATAATTTTACCAAAATGATACATTGTATTTAACACATTCTAAAATTCTGTTTTTATGTATTACCCCAATATATACAACTAACTTCTGTTTGAAACAAGAGACCCACAGACTTTCACCATTCATCCTTCTTCCACTCTCCCAACTTCTACCCCTGCCCCCTCCAACATCTTCCTCCTACTAGTCCATTCACAAACCCTCACAGAACCTAGGGCACTGAAGAATTGTTTAGGGGGGAAAAAAGTTGCTGATTTAAATAAAAACATACAACACATTTCTTTAAAAAAAATAAATCCCTATAACTCCAATTCTTAATTCTAATCAGGTTGATGTGTTCCCACAATTTCATAAGCTTTCTAGAAATGGTCTTTAGCACTAGAAGCAAGCTTCATTCCTAGTATTCCAACCACTCTTACAATGAAGTTAAATAACTTAAAGCCTAATATAGAAAATATTACAACTGGATTTACCAATATCTATCAATGTTCTTAGAGGGAACTTTATGATACAGTCTATTTGCAAAGATCTGAGAAAAGACTCAAAATAATATAAGGAGACAAGACAGCATCTCTACCACCCTTGTATAATGTTAGAGGTTCAACAGCTTGAAATGGTAACTCCAACTTATTAAGTATACTTAGTAGTTCAGATGGCAACAACCCACCCAATATTAAAAAAACTATGGCTATAAAGAAAAAATTCTTACAGTTGCGAAGTTGGAATTTCCTTTTTGGGCTCTTCACTATGCTCAGAATCTTCCCCAAAATCAAACCTATCCATCAACTTCTGGGGGGAAAAAAGGAGAAACAGGCACATTAAAAAGTACTTCACACAAATATAAGTTATAAATGCTATTTTACATGTCAATGACATTCTGTTAATTTATCTCTATCATTTAATGTGTCAATAAATGTTTTGTATCACTTTATACTTTATAAAGTGCTTTGAGTAGATTTTTCCTTTAAAGCATTTTGATATGTATTATCTTATGTAACAAAACAAATTATGATAGAGGCAGGATAAACATTAATACTCAAATTTTACAGAAAACTAAGGATTAAAATAATTAGGTGGCTTTCCCATGGTAATTCCCTAAATGAAACATCTAGGACCATAATCAATGGATCTATTAATAGTATGGTTCTCAACTTAGAATGCTGTTATTCTTCTGAATGCTCAACCTAAAGGCTTTTTATGTGGTCTAGCTATTTAGTGTTAGACTAAATTAGACATAGAAGCTGCTGGCCAAAATGTCTAAGTAATAATCCAATAAATCAGTATTTACTTTCCTTTAACATAATAGTACAAATTTTAAAAATATGAACACCACTTCCAAGCATTATGATACTCCCATAATTAACAAGCATACTAAGAATATCACACACTAAATTATACATGAAAGATTTTAAATTTCAGAAACACTATCTTTTACAGTTAGGCCTTAACTTACCATAGTTATAGTATAATGACAAACTGTAGAGAAGTTTTCCTTTAAACTTTTCACACATTGATTAGAGAATTTTAACTTTTGCAGGTCCAAATGACAGAACACAGAGAGAGCAGCAAAATAAAATGTGGCATCCATGAAAATTAGACAAGTTCAGAAAATAAGAGCTTGCCTCAGGGGGGAATACAAGATTTTACTGACCAGTTATTTTTGGTCAAATAAAAATATTTTAAATGTTTCAAGAAAAAGCAATTTTTTTTTTTTTTTGAGACAAGAGCCTCACTCTGTCACCTAGGCTGGAGTACACTGGCTTGATCTCAGCTCACTGCAACCTCTACCTCTGAAGTTCAAGCGATTCTCCTGCCTCAGCCACCCCAGTAGCTGGGATTACAGGCACGCACCACCTAGCTAATTTTTGTATTTTAGTAGAAACAGGGGTTTCACCACATTGGCTAGGCTGGTCTCAAACTCCTGGCCTCAAGTGATCTACCTGCCTTGGCCTCCCAAAGTGCTGGGATTACAGGTATGAGCCACTGTACCTGGCCTAAGAAAACAGTTTTAATTATTCAATTTTCAGAAGTTTGAACCTTTTGTAAACTTCACAATGTCTTATACAGTGTACAGGGGATATTAAAACAGTCCATAAAAAATTCATTTATAGAATTAAAATCCATGAGATAGTATATAGTATTGAATAATTCACATAGAGCCAATTTGATATTTTAGTTTCTACCTTGTTAAAGGAGACTCCCTGTTCTAAGGGAGTGAGAGTGTTGGCAGCCGCAGCTGCAGCTGTAAGTTGTGCTGTAAGAGCTTGCAACTGAACAACAAGACCAGCATCCAGAGCCTGCAGAATGGAAGGCTGGGGCTTCTGCTGTTGTATCTGTAAGGTTTGTATTAACTGTTGAAGCTGGAGAGAAAAAAACAATTATTAGAAAACAAGTGTTGGGTTTTTTTCTGTAAGAGTGGCCACCTAAAACTTTTAGTCAGTAAAATTAATCATTCCATACTCTCTTTGGAGATCAAGAAAAAAATACATACTGTTAATCACAGTTAATTTTTTTGAAGGTTGTGTACCATATATTACATAGTCCTTAATAAGTTTGTCTTACTTCTGGAAAGTCAGCAAACTTTAAACAATATAGAGTGACCTGTGACAACCAGTTTAAAAACTCATTACAAGCTGACACCTTTTTCACGAAACTTTTCAACCCTTCTTCAATTAACTCTTTACACTCTATAAAAGGACAAGCACTGAAAATAGCAGCAGCTTTTGGTATTACTCAGAATTACCATCTGAGCACACAGTTCCTGAAAGCAGGAGAGCGATGAAGAAATCTGTTTCTCAGAGTAGAGTCTGGCAATTAGTTATTAATAATAAATTGTGTCATCTAGAGTTGAAGGCAACTCTTGCTGCCACTATGTACCCACTCCTGTTAAAAAACAGACACAACAGTAAGTTCTTTAAGAGATTCCACAGATAAGAAAACCCTATATACATCCCAGAAGTAAATGTTAATCAATCCAGTTATAAGCCTGAGTTAAATCCAAAAATATGAGTTTAAAAGAGAAAAATGAAGACAGCAAACTACTGATTACAAAGACAACTGTACTCTTGAAGTTCAACTTCTAGAAGGAGAGGGCACAAAAACTATGTAAGAAGAAAGTAAAGTAAAAACAGCAACATTAGGAAACAAACTTGTCACTTAACTATCAACTAAACATTTTCTATTAAAACTACTAAAATGATACCAAAGAAAATACAAAAATATATGATAGTTAAAAGTTACTGCACTTAGGAAGGCCAAGAACAAAAAAGACCAAGATGACATTCTAAATCACTACGAGGAAGGAAGGGCGGGCAGAATGAAGAGAGAATGGGGAGACAGGACTGGGGGTGGTGGTGTGGGAGGAAGGAAATGCCGTATTTCCCCTTTACACTTTTAACTGCCCCTTTTCACATCTGCACTTTCCCAGTCAGTGGCACTGTTATTCATTTGGTCACCCAAGTTTTAAAGGAAAAAAAAAAACAAAAAAACCTGCCACATCAAATTTTTTTTCCTCTACTCCGGCTTCATATTCTATCAATTACTGTTTTACTGACTGTTTGTACTATTTCTTTCAAAAAATTTCTTCTCCTGCCAAAAACATTTAATATAAGAACACTTGCTTTATGAATTGTTTTCAAAATATTATCACGAAATAAAATTACTAACTCTACAATTTCATCTAACATCCAGTTAATATTCAGTTTCCAAACTGTCTCAAAAATGTAGAAAATATATTTAACCTAATAGTACACATTGGTTTTTAAAAATATTTTTAAGTCTAGAATGGCTCCATGTTTTTGAGATTGTATTTTCAGAAAGTATACAACCTTACTATTTTTCGTAATTATCTCCTTTTCAAAACCACTATTACCAAAAAAAGTTACTCTGCCTCTGGACTTCTCCCCTCTCTAATCCTTGTCAAGTACTGTTAAGATCATGTGACTTCAACATAAAAAGTCCCTGGTGATTCCCCCATTGCTTAGCAAATGAATGGTTTATCTCTCAGCCCACTATTTATAGTTTTCACAACCTAGGTCACACTTAAGTCTGCCATTTAACTTTGTCATTAATAGCTTACACAGACTCTTAAGACAACTCAACTCTACAATATTTTTTGTATATCCAACATTGTAATGCTTCTGTACATCATTCATTCATTCCACAAGAAACATATCAAACACCATCTATAACCTAGACACTGGAGAAGCAGCAGTGAAATGCAAAAAATTCTTGCCCTAGTTTAGCAGACATTCCAGTGGGAAAAGACAGAGAAAAAACAAGTAATTATATAACATAACAGAAGGTAGTATGTGCTAAGGAAGGAAGTAAGCAGAGGTGAGCGAGAACAGAGTGTAAAGAATGACAGGTAGAGCTTACAGTTTTAAATAGCAGTCACGGCCGGGCACAGTGGCTCACACCTGTAATCCCAGCATTTTGGGAGGCTGAGGTAGGCGGATCACTTGAGGTCAGGAGTTCAAGACCAGCCTGGCCAACATGGTGAAACTCCATCTCTACTAAAAATACAAAATTTAGCCAGGCATGGTGGCTCACACCTGTATTCTTGGCTACTCGGGAGACTGAGGCAGGAGAATCGCTTGAATCTGGGAGGCCCAGGTTGCACTGACCCGAGATTGTGCCATTGCATACCAGCCTGGGCAACAGAGCAAGACTCTGTCTCAAAAAAAAAAAATAAATAAATAGCAGTCACTTAAGGCCTTATTAAAGTGACATTTAAACAAAGACTTACAGAAGGTGAAGCCATATGAATATATGAGGAAAGTGGGTTTTCAGTATAAAAAACATCAAATGCAGAGATGTTGGGGCAGGATTACAGGTAGTTTATGTAAGAAACAACAAAAATGCCACTATGGCTGCGATGCAACCAGTCACAGGGCGAAGGCGGTGAGAAACGAAGCAAAGTAAAACATAAAAGCAGGGGTCGGGGGTAGGCAACATAAGCAAGTCTTATCAGAGAAATCTATAAATTGGTGACAAAAAATGTTGGGAAGGGAACAACAGATCAAACTGAGAACATACAAGAACCAATGAAGTGATTGTTGACATCTGGGCTTTTAGCACAGGCACGATGGCTCATGCCTGTAATCCCACTGACTTGGGAGGTGCAGGTCAGAGGACTGCTTGAGGCCAGGAGTCCAAGATCAGCCTGGGCAACATAGTGACATCCTGTCTCTATATAAAAATAAAAAATTTAACGAGGCACGGTAGCTACAGGTTTAGTCCCAGCTACTTGGAAGACTGAGGTGGGATTGCTACACCCCAGGAGTTCAAGGATACAGTGCAATACGATTACACCACTGTACTCCAGTCTTAGCGACAAAGCAAAACCCTATCTCAAAATAAAATCAAACAAACAAAACAACTTGGGCTTTTACTCTGAATGAGACAGGGAGTCAATGGAGGATTCTGAGCAGAGTCATTACACGAACTCTTAGGTATTAAAAGGGTCTCACTGCAGTATTGAGAACAGACTGCTGTGAGGCAAGGGTGGAAGAAGCCCCATTAAGAAGATTCTGCAATAAACCAGGTGGGAAATGATAGTGGCTTGATTCTAGGAGCTAGTGATAGAGGTGGTGAGTTAGTGACTCAGAATATACTCTGAAGGCAGAGGATTTCTTAACAGATTGGATCTGGAAGAACAAAAGGAAGAAAGGAATCAAGGATGATTCTTAAGCTTCAGAGTATGAGCAAATGAAAAAATCGCATTTTCACTAACAGAGAGGAAGATGCAGGTAAAGCAGATTTTATCTGAAAGACTGAGAATTCATTGTTTACTCTCAACTGTCTCTGTCTATGTAGCTCATCCTTAGCATCCATTTCTTACCCATCCTTTAAAAACAAATTAACTGTCATCTGTACAACGGAACTTTCCTGAATCAATTATTCAAGCTAAAATATTAACTCTAGTCCTGAATTTCCAAAGCCCTTCTTTTCTAAAGTTCTCCCATGATTATAAATGTAATTACATGTATGTATTCCAATTAACCTTGACTATTAAACTTTAGGCTTCCAGAGGCCAGAAAATGTTTCTTATCTTGTGTGCTCCAGAACAAAGTACAGTGCCTCAAACACTGCAGGCCAAAGTAAATGTCTGCAGAAGGTTGAATGAATGAAAAACAACCAATGAAGTGATACAATATCACTGGACTTCAGAGACCAAACAAGCTCTACAAAATTCTAGTTTGGTTTGAATAGTGAAGGAAGGGTGAAAGGTAAGAAAATTGGAGAAGCAGATGATAAAGTAAAACGGGGGAGCAACACAAGCAAAGAGAACACTTACCATTAATTTAGAGAAATCTATGAAACTCTGTAATCTAAGTAATGAAAAATGTTTGGAAAAAATAACAGATTACATTAATTCTCAATACCATAAAGTTGGATTTTATTCTATGTACAACATGCAATTGTTGCTTGTTCCTGAGCATATGTTTAAGATATATGAGATCATTTATAAAGATTAGTCTTGCAGAGAATTAAAACGATGGATCAAAAAGGGAAGAGAAGCATCCAAGGGATTAAATGCTACTTAAAAGAATATTATCAATAGTCCAAAAATGAAGAACTAGGGTAGTAACAGAAATAAAAAGCATAAACTCCAATAAACCTAAAGCTAAAAGGGCAAAAACACAACACAATGTCAGATGTGCACACCAAAGTTAGTTTTTTAAAAAATTATGTACAACTATGAAAAGCAAAATAGACTGTTTCTAATAATAAATATTTACTACTAAAGTTTACTCAGGTAAGGTAGAATAATTGAATACAAATAACCAAAAAAAGAATTGAAAAATGTTATCAAAAATTAATCTCCCTGAACACACCAAACCCTAGAGGAGTTTTTGGTTTTCTTTTTTTTATGAGATGGAATCTTATTCTGTCACCCAGGCTGGAGTCAGTGGCGTGATCTTGGCTCACTGCAACCTCCACCTTTCGGGTTCAAGCGATTCTCCTGCTTCAGCCTCTTAAGTAGCTGGGATTACAGGCATGTGCCACCATGCCCAACTAATTTTTGTGTTTTTAGTAGAGACGCGTTTTGCCATGTGGCCCAGCAAGTCTTGAACTTCTGGCCTCAAGTGATCCACCCACGAGGGCCTCCAAAAGTGTTTGGATTACAGGCCTAAGCCAACGCACAGGGCCCCTAAAAGTTTTTCCATTAAGTTCATCCAAACCTTCCAGAGGCAGGAAACACTCAGGTTATACTGCACGGAATACAGAAAAAGATAACCATTTCTAAATTGATCACACAAAGCAAGCAATAATCCTAATTTAAAAATAGAATAGTAATAAAAACTAGGGACCCATCTCAGTAGAGTTGCAAATTTGTTGCAAATAGAAAGTAGTTGTGAAATAGCTTATACTTCAAAGCAAAACAAAAATCAGAGGATATTTAAATGTACTACCTCAAAGGAGAGTGTGAATTTGTAAGAGTGAAAGAGAAAGAGAAAGAAAGAAAGAGAGACAGAGAGAGAGAGAGAAGGAGAAGGAGGGAGGATGGGTGGGACAGAGAGTGAGAGTGAGAGAGAGAGAGAGAGAGAGTGTGTGTGTGTGTGTGTGTGTGTGTGTGTGTGTACAGGACTTCAATGCTGAATCATATAAGAAAGTTGAATAATTGAAAAACTATGCTATTATCTCCACTAATAAAATTTTAAATCAAAACCCCACAAAACACTATCATCTAGAAAAAGCAGAATATGCTCCTAATAAAAAACATATATATCAAAATAAAACCATCATCATAGTAGAACAAAAACAAGGTATTTCTATTTGAGTCTGAAAAAAGTAACAATGAGTATACTATCATTATTACTATTATAATCTCTTCTGGAACTTAGTGCAATAAATTAAGAAAACTACACATACTGGCCGGGCAAGGTGGCTCACGCCTGTAATCTCAACACTTTGGGAGGGCAAGGCAAGCGGATCATGAAGTCAAGAGACTATCCTAAACAACATGGTAAAACCCCATCTCTACTAAAAATACAAAAATTAGCTGGGCGTCATGGTGCACACCTATAGCCCCAGTTACTCGAGAGGATGAGCCAGGAGAAACGCTGGAACCCAGGAGGCGGAGGTTGCAGTGAGCCAAGATGGTGCCACTGCACTCCAGACTGGTGACAGAGGGAGACTCTGACTCAAAAAAAAA
>NW_016107321.1:10073206-10087023 GCF_001604975.1 Cebus imitator
ACAATCTGTTGCCCTTAAGATAGGAGGTCTTCTCTAAGATAGGACTTTTGTCTCATTACTGGGGTGTGATAGCATCTAATAATATTTGGCAAAACTATGTTCTAGTTCCAGATTTTGGTACAGGATACATGTTTTATGAAATAACTTTTAATGACATGAAAGCATTCATGATACTTATTAAAAATGACTTAAGCAAGTAACAAAGTATGTAACAAAACAAGTAACAAAATAATGGTCCCACTTTTATAAAACTAAAAAAAGTACATATTTTCTAGGTGGTATGTTACAAAATAACACATTAGGAAAATACTAAATTCTAAATAATTCTTGACATAACAGAAAAACTGCTCACCTGCTGGCCTTGAGGACTTTGCAAGATCTGAGCCACAGCCGCAAGTGTATCTGTATTTGTTATCTGAGATACCCACGGATCAGGTAAGCCTTGGACCACATTGGCCGGGGTAACAGGTGTCACTGGAGTTCCTTTTAAAAAGAACATCATACCCCTCAAATAAATATGTAAGTAAATAACTTAAGACTTGAAAAGGGAGAATAATTCATTTTATTATTTGTATAAAATACATGCACACATCTAAGTGTTTTTATTTGTGTCTACTTTGAAAACTCACTTAAAATCTTTTACTGAATTAGGTAAGTTACACACACACACACACACCCCCCCCCCCCCACACACACCCACACCCAAAAGGATCTGACCAAATTTGTCCTCATCAATTAACTAAGTTACTATAGTGTCCCCATTTATGCTTGGTAGATGTGTTCCAAGAACTCCAGTGGATGCTTGAAACCACAGCACCAAACCCTATATATGCTATGTTTCTTTTCTGTATGTACACATATACCTAAGATAAAAGTTAACTTATAAATCAGGTACAGTAAGAGATTAACAACAATAATAATAATAAGCTATACTGTGACAAAAGTTATGTGAATATGTTCTGTCTCTCTCTCTCTCTCACTCTTTTCTCTGTCCATCAAAATATCTTACTGTACTATACTCATCTACTTTCAGGCTATGGTTGACTGCAAATAATTGGAACCATGAAAAGCAAAACTGTAGATGTGGAAGACTATTAGACTTTTAAAAAGCCTAAAATACTTAACCGCCATTAAAAAATCTTACTTCAGAGACAAAAATTCAGTAACATAAGGAAATAATCAAAATACAATCCAATAAAAAAAATTATAATACAGTATATGCAATATAAAGCCACGTTTGGGCCAGGTGTAGTGTGGTTCATGTCTGTAATCCCAACACTTTCAGAGGCCAAGGTAGAAGGACTGCTTGAGCCCTGGAGTTCAAGACCAGCCTGGGCAACACAGCAGGGTTCCATGTCCACCAAAATAAAGAAAAAAAAAATTAGCCAGGCATGGTAGTGCACACCTGTAGTCCCACCTACTTAGGAGGCTGAGATGGAAGGATCACTAGAGCCAGGAGGTCAAGGGTGCAGTGAGCTATGATCACACCACTGCACCTCAGCCTGGGTGACAGAGCAAGGTCTCAATAAACATCAGTTTTTGTTCACACTCACACACACACACACTCTCTCTCTCTCTCTCTCTCTCTCTCTCCAAAATGCTAACCAATTTAATTCTTGCAGCTATGATTTAAAAAAGAAAAAAATTTTTTTTTGAGACAGAGTTTCACTCTTGTTGCCCAGGCTGGAGTGCAATGGTATGATCTCAGCTCTCTGCCTCCTAGGTTCAAGTGATTCTCCTGCCTCAGCCTCCCCAGTAGCTGGGATTACAGGTGCCTGCTAACACACCCAGCTAATTTTTGTATTTTTAGTAGAGACAAGGTTTCACCATATTGGCTAGGCTGGTCTCGAACTCCTGACTCCAGGTGATCTGCCTGCCTTGGCCTCCCAAAATGCTAGGATTACAGGTGTGAGTTACTACACAAGGCTGGAACTATGATAAAAATTTTTATCCTAGTCATTTAAATGCCTCGAGAGAACATGATTTTGAAATTTTGGTTTTGATAAATAATTTTGTTCAGGGTTTCTTAAAAATACTAAGTCCCCCTCGTATCCTATAAACACCAAGTTGATATAAACGCAAGTGTAAGAGGTTACAGACAACCTAAATCAGGAAAAACCTAATTCACACACCAAATTTCTAAAGTTCATTATATTTATGTTTCTGCAGATTAAAAAGAAAATCAGTTTTCTACATGTTAGAAATAATTACATACAAATATAATATCTAATTATATTTTTCTCTACAAATTATATATTGTTTCAATTATCTAATTCCAGACTATATTCCTGCACTATCAAATTATTTTTTATATGAACAGTCATCCAAAAAGTATGAGTAGAATATTTAGACAACAAATCTATATTAAAGCAGCATACCTGGAGTATTGCTCATAGCAGTGGTAGTGCTGGCCAAAACAGGCGTGACAACAGGAGGTGGGATCCCGGCTGCCATATCCAAAAGGGGCTGAATAATCTCACTCTTAAATACGTTATTCTTCTGCCATAAGTTTAGTACTCTCACTATTTTACTCTAAAGAAAAAAATAAGAAACATGACATTTTGTTTTTTGCTCTTAAAACCTTACCCCATTACCAACCATACTGGCAAGGTGATTTGAATTTTTAAGAATAATAATTTTTTTTTTAATTTAAAAAAAAACCTTAGCACAGTCATTTCACAGTGGCTATCTGGACCCTGGATGGAAAGAAGGGATTAAAATACTTCAATGGTACTCTCTAGACCTAAAATTCTGTGCTTCTATCATCTTGCATTTGCTAACCTTAATGTGCTTGAAAACACGTGTTAATTCTAACAGATATACACAGTAAATGAAAGCTCCGTTTAGCTGAAGGCAGAGATGACATCTAGGCTTCATTTCTTATGTCACTTCTGATGTTATGGATGGTGCTGGAGAACTGTCCTAAGGATTCTGAGGGATAGCCAGGATTCATCTCAGTACTAATGTTATATTTACAGCTGACTTTAACTTTTTCTCATATAATGTCTATCTTTTGAAAATAGGTAACTCGCAGGACAAAGTCCTAATGTGATTTTTTTAAAGTTTCATTTTACAAAGTACTTAAGGAAAGGGCATTTCCTGATGTAAGAATTCAATCAAATTACTTCCTTTTTTGAGCATCCTGCTGTGCATGGTAATTCGCTACTGACACTTTGAACCAGAGACGGACAAACTTCTGTACAGACAGAATCTGAAGCATAACCATTTCTTCTCTCTTCATTCCCTCTTCATTCTTTTCTATTCCCTTTCCCATTGTAGAATGTCAATGTCATACTGGCATTACTTAGTCTGGCCCTCAGAATGATGAATCATACTCTATACAAATAATGTTCTACATTATTTCATTTCCTACAGTAATTTTATGGTAAGCGTTCTGAAAATAAAAAAACAAAAACAAAAACCTCCTTGCTACTGTCAAGCAGACTTGACATCTGTGAACCATCTCATTTTCTCTTCTTGATATGCCCCTGAACTGCAGCGCCGCATCCAATTTTATATTCCTCATAAAGAGTCTCAACACTGCCCATCCCAACCCACACTCCAATCATTTTATCACCAAATAAATTACATTTGTGTTGTAGTCTCAACCTCTTTCTGGATTACTCAAATATTCAGAGTACTTTGTTATTTTTTGTAAGGTTCTAGTCAAATAATCTTTATGCAGCTGTTACAAAATTCATGAAATATTTACTATCTATATAACACTGCTGCTGATCTTGGTCTCAGGCTAACTATATCAATATATTTAAAAAAATAAAACAAAACAAAACAAAAACCTCAGTTTCCTCATTTATAAAATAAGACAGTATACCAGAAGGATTCTCTGCTCCCTTTTCTCAATCTCCACCTGTATCACACTGATCAAACTGTTTAAACTGGCTAGTATTTTAAACATCTGGCCACTCTCAAAGTTTGAGCATCTCGGGAGGGAGACATACGCCTTATGCATTAGTTACAGCTCTTCTTTTAGCGATATGTTAAAGTACTTCTAGTTAAGTATTTATACCCTAAACTCAGTCATTTTATATTAAAATCTATTTTGTTGGGAAATTCTATTCTTCTGCTGAATTCTGTATATTATAAACTTGAAAAGACTAGTCATTATTGACTTCTATTTCTTGGGTAATTCTGAAATCTAACAGCATAATTAGCAGTATTTAGAGAAAACCTGGTAACTAGAAAAAACTCCTACTTATACATATGTCTCTCTTGGTTATATAAAAGTTTTACAGATCCTGAAAGCTTCAAACTTACAGGAAGAAAAATATGCCCAACGAAGAACAATGTCTCAACATGTCCTACTGTATTTTGTAAGAAACATCAGCAAGTCTAGCTAATATACCTTGCTTCTTGAAATACAAACATTTCACCAAGAGCACACACTTATGTCAGAGTAACAATATCCTGAACTCATATTATCACTAGTAAAAGCAGACTGATTGTTAATAACTATTTTCTTGATACTATCACCAATCTGATTCACAACTGTTTAGCACATAAATGTTCTGCAAACAAGTACTAAGTACTAGTTACTACTATTGTGATGCCACTTATTCCACCAGGAAAAAAAAATGGCAGAGGCTAAAATCAAGTAAAGAGCATTCTGTTAAACGTATACATTTTACAAAGTAAAATAGCAATTTTCAGAATAAAGATCTGGTTCATCTTTAAATCCCTCACAATATTACAGTGACATATTTTTAAACTATGTCCAAACTACATTAATGTGCAAATTTGTATATATCAAATGAAGCTTAAGAAAATTACAGCGACTGCTTCATACCTTCTGATTTGACAATTTCTCTGCTCTAAAACCTGGGCACTTGGAAAATGCCTTATATTCTTCAGTTTCCAAGCTACCCATCATATACTTTAAAATTGGCCAGCACCTAATAGCCATCATTCTATATATCTACATACAAACCAATGTCCCTCATTTATTATGACTGAGATTGCAATGTTAATGTACTCTCTCCTCCTATGGTTAAAAGCCCTATTCCATAAGACCCAGTATAAGTGAGATATCATATTACGTAATCTACACATTCAAGAAAGATTTGTTCATCAAAACTGACAGAAATCCAAGTCCAAACTAGTGAAACTTCTAAATCCAAGTAAAGTGACTTATAAAAAACGTATGTTTTCAAATTAGTACATTACTTCAAGTGGGAGTCTAAGGTACCTATTTTAAAAATCAATTATGATAGGTCACTTAAAATTGGTAGCATTCTTTTGCCTGCACAGAATTATCAAAGTACTAAAGTGATTAAAAACAATAAAACACTTTGTCTCAAGGAGTATATCCAAGAATAGTTCACAAAGAATACAGCATAATAAATTTAACTCCATAGCTGTCAATTATTAACAAGATCTTTTTCTGATTCAGGATGATATAATAGTTATGAAACATAAGTACTTAATCTGGTTATATTCAATAGAAAGGTGAACCATTTGTGGTGAGCTTAAAGTTTTATGGTTCTTCCATAAAACAAACATGAATCTTCATCTATTCTTATCTTTTCCTACTTAATTAACGCTGCAATCAACCCTGTCGGAAAAAGCACATCTAAATTTCCAAATCAATATCCAAAATAAATAAGCTAACAATTTCAGAGCAAATAAGAGGATAAGCAACTCCTTTTTATTCTCCCTCATGATCCAAAGCTTTCTTTTTACTTGCTAATAATAAAATATTTACACATTTAGATCTTACACATACCAGACTTAGTAGTGTGATTAATAAAATTCTACCGTAACAGAAGAATTTCTATATCAACTCATGTCAAATAATTACAATTCTGAATTGGCTGTGTATGAGAATAAGTTTAGTGTAATTCCAAAAGCTTATTGTAGCCATTAACACCAACTGCTTCAACAAATTAAAAAGTAGCAATCTACTACATCTTTCCATATTCTGTTTAAGAAATTCAAAGAACAAAAAGGAACATCGATATTATAATAATTAAATATTCAAATTTGAAATAACTAAGAGCAAATGAGAACATAAAGCCATATACAGTCCTGTGCCACTTAATGACAAGGATATGTTCTGAGAAATGGCATCATTAGGAGATTTCATCATCGTATGATGTGTACTTACACAAACCTAGATGGTATAGCCTACCACATACCTAGGTTATATGGCATATTTTATTGCTCCTAGGCTACAAACACATTCAGCAAGTCACCGTACTGCATACTGTAGGCAATTTTAACACAATGGCATTTGTGTACATAAATGAGAAATGGTAGAATAAAAATATGTACTATAATCTTAGGAGATCACCACTGTATATGCAGTCTGTCATTGAAACATCATTATGTGGCACATGATGTTCTACAATAATCTCTGAAGACTAAGATCAAGAGGGTAATGTATCTCTTTTAAAAAAAAACAAAAAACAGCGGCATACCTTGTCATCCCCAGGGCAACGATATAAATTCTGGAAAGTGCTAATGATGTTATTACTAAATCTGGGTGCAAACACATCCTTTTCTTGACCAAACTGATGTCGGGACTGTCGCACAATGGAGTCAATTACATAAAGTCCAGGTACTTTGTATTCTGGTTTACACTGATGAAAAAAAGAAGAATGAAAAGGGGAGGAAATGGAAAGGTAAAATTCTTGATAGACAAAAATCATCATAAATCTTGTGTAAATACAAAGACACTGCCTATGCTGAGTTAATGCATACTCATACATTGACTACTCCAACACCATCGGTTTCTGGAATGGCATTTTAAAGAAGCTACTTTGGCTGCTCCACACATTCAGGTGAACTGCCAGTCACTTAAGTTCTAAAATAGTACTATATAACTGGCTTCAATGACATAAAACAAAATGATAAATAAGGTGCCATTTTAAGTTTTTAAATTTGTTTAATCATTGTGAAAAGCTACAAGGAAGAAAGAAGCAATTCAGGAAAAGAAGGGCTCTAGAAAACACACAGTCAACATGCCTCAGACATCATCTGGAACACACAACAAAAGATTCCTATAAAATGAAAGAACAATGCCAAATGGCGAATTATAACATTCTAAATACAGAGGCCAAAGTTTCCATTTTTTTCTCAACTATAGCATTCTGGGTATCTATCCTTATGTCATCCAACCTGGAGTGCCATGGTGTCATCATAGCTCACAGCAACGCCGAACCCCCCCATGCTCAAATGATCTTCCATCTCAGCCTTCCAAATAACTGGGACCACAGGCACACAGCACCAAGCCCAGCTAACTGCTGCATGGTTTTTTGGAAGAGACTGGGTTTCGCCAGGTTGCCCACGCTGGTCTCAAACTCCTGGGCTCAAGCAGTCCTCCTGCCTTGATCTCCCAAAGTGCTGGGATTACAGGCAGGAGCCACCATGCCCAGTCTCCCCTACTTTCTGAACACAGGCTTTTGTAGCCTATGTAGTTAGGCAAGCACAATGAAGAATGCTTTTACTTGCAAGCTTACTGCATGGTATCTTTAGATATGTATATATGAACATGTTGTGGGACAAAATTTCCTTCACTGGTAAAAGGCATTTTTGCTACATAAAGTGGCAAAAAAAATTCTTTAGTATGATTTAATACTTGGAAAACTTCGCTAAGTCATCAACTAGAAACTTGAGAGAAGAATCAAGACAAAGAAATCTGAAATACTTTAAAATTTTCTTCTTTAAGTACTATTAGACTCAAAATGAGAATTCCTAAGACTCTCCAATTGAAACTGTCTTTGCAAAAATGGTAACTGAGAAAGTTATGACAGTGACACTGTTTAGACCTAACAAACTCCATCCTGCTTCTAACCTTTAAGCTGTCCTTGTCATTCCTGGGCACAGGCCAAACTACCTTGGGAAGGAATTTCGTTTATGGTTTGACACTGAAACAAAATTAATATTTAATAATAGCCCTTTCCCAAAAAGACACTCTTCTTGCCTGGGGACTGGTCTGCCTTTGTAAGACTAACAAATTAGCTACAAGATTAGAAATTACGGTTTAGGGTCATGCAGCTCTGAACCTCCCCAAATTGCTCCTGAGTATAACGTCACTATCGTAAAACCTAAAATCAGTGTTTGAGACACTCTGCAGACCTTTCACTGGCTGGATCAGCTGACACCACCAGACTGGTAATCTGGCTCAACCAGTTCTGCCATCCCACCCAGGAACAGAAGACAGCAAGAAAACCTCACTTTGACCTCCCCATGATTCCATCTCCAACCTGACCAACAGCCCTCCCCACTTTCGGAGCCCCTGCCCCCCAGATTATCTTTAAAAACTTTAAATCAACTCTAGATTACTTTGAATACCTAATACGATGCCTATACATCACTTCATTCACATGGCATTCAGTGTGCAGGAAATTTAAGTTTTGCTTTCTGGAATTTTGTGTAATATTTTTTCCCCAAATTTTGATCCCAATAGACTGAATCCATGGATTGGAACCCACAGATACGGAGGAGTGACTGTAAGTATATAAACATCCCAGGTTTCTTCAATAAAGCAAGAGGCAAAAGTTTCTCTAATCATGATTAAGAATGACTGATAAGTTTAAGACACATTTGAAATGTAAATTTAAGAAGTGTGGAACTTAAGTTGATCTAAAATATCCTAGGGAAGAGGGACTTTAATAAAGTACATATGGAAAGTGAGATTCTGAAAATACATTCCTTTCAAAGTATTTGTGCCATGTACCAAATCACCTTTAAAAACTCAGAGTTTTGAATCCCACTTCCAAGAATAAAGGCATACTTGCAATAAAAGTCCAGTTACAGAATAATGCACCCTACATAAAAAAAAAAAAAAATTACAGATACATATAAAATCTCTCTCTCTCAAGACACCAGAGGGAAATATAACAGCCATTTTTTTTTTTTTTTTTTTTTTTTAAACACAGTCTCTTTCTGTCACCCAAGCTGGAGTGCAGGGACACGATCTCAGTTCACTGCAACCTCCATTTCGTGGGTTCAAGCAATTCTTCTGCCTCAGCTTTCTCAGTAGGGGGGATTACAGGCATGTGCTACCATGCCTGGCTAATTTTTTTATTAGCAGAGATGGGATTTCACCTTATCAGCCAGGCTGGTCTCAAACTCCTGACCTCTCAGGTGATCTGCCTGCCTTGGCCTCCCAAAGTGCTGGGATTTACAGGTATGAGCCACCTTGCCTAGCTGACAACCACCTTTCAATGTGGACTCAATCCTTCCTCCGAAAAAATATCAAAGAGCAGGAGTATAAATGTTTGGCTCCACTGAAAAATACATATCCACTGTAAAATATCAACCACCTATAATGTGCATAAAGCTACCAGATCAAGTTTCTAGAATACAAAAAATTTCCATGATGATAATCTCTGGAGGGTTTAGCATCATCTTTTCATTTATTATTTACAAAGTAAATGTAACTTGAAAATCACCACAAATAAGCCAAATTTCCTGCTAAGTATGCAGCAGGAAATCTGAAGAAGGTAATCATAGCCAAAAATTACAGATTAAGGCAACAGTAATTCATCTACAGACCATTTTCAGAGCCAGAAAGATAACATTTATTCTTGCCCTTACAGTATCTAAGAGTAGCCAAAGTACCATAGAATGTATTTCACTATAACAAAGCATCCGGAATCAAAATAAATAGTTCTGAATGATAATATTCAATCTTTCTGAATCTAGTGGACAGATTTGTTTGTAGCACTCATGCAAAAAGGCAGAGGATTTTATACAGACAAAAAGAGTTGGCTAAACTCTGCGTATTTTTGGAACAGAGCTGAAGATTTCATTTTTGCATTTCAAACTAGCAAATGAAAACAGAATGGTTAGCTATGGATGGTAGAAAAGTCACCAAATCATGAGATCTCTGGCTCTAAATAAAATTTATTGCCCTTAGGATTCAGGATAACTTAGTTATTTATAATTTATTATGAATTATAATATATTAACCATCTGTGATGGTTAATACTGAGTGTCAACTTGACTGGATTACAAAGTATTTATCCTGAGTGTGCCTGTGAGGGTGTGGCCAAAGGAGAATAACATTTGAGTCACTGAACTGGGGAAGGCAGACCCACCCTAATCTGGGTGGGCATCATCTAATCAGCTGCCACCAAAAATAAAGCAGGCAGAAAAACTTGAAAAGGAGAGAGTGGCCTAGTCTCTCAGCCTACATCTTTCTCTCATGCTGGATGCTTCCTGCCCTTGAACGCTGGACTCCAAGTTCTTCAGTTTTGAGATGTGGACTAGCTCTCCTTGCTCCTCAAGCTTGCAGACAGCCTATTGTGGGACCTTGTAATCTTGTGATCATGTAAGTTAATACTTAATAAACTTCCCTTTATATATAAATATGCATGCACACACAATCCCTTATTCATTGTAATAGGATATATATACATATCTTACTATTACATATCACATATATACACACACATATCCTATTAGTTCTGTTCCTCTAGAAAACCCTGAAACAGGATTCAAATGGAAGTTCTAAAACATGTCTTCTAAAGTTTCCTGTATCGTTTGTAACTCTGGCCTTTGCTGCTGCTGCTGCTGCTGCTGCTTTTTTTTTTTTTTTCCGAGACAAGGTCTTGCTTTGTTGCCTAGGCTAGAGTGCAGTGGCACAATGACGGTTCACTACAGCCTCAACCTCCCCCTGAACTCAAGCAATCCTTCCATCTTAGCCACTTAAGCAGCTGGGAATACAGGCACTTGCCACTCTGCCCAGTTAATTTCTGTAGTTTTGGGGCTAGGGCAGGGTTTTCCCATGATTGCCCAGGCTGGTCTCAAACTCCTGAGGCTCAAGCAATCTGCCAGCCTTGACCTCTCTCGAGCTGCTAGGATTGCAGGCATGAGCCAGAGTCCCCAGCTGTTCCTGTCTTATAAACCTAAGATACAATCAGCATATGAACTGATTTCTGACAAAATTAATTGGGACAAAGGCCAGAGTATTCTTTAGAGTAGTTTTCCTGGCCTACAGGAAATATCTTTACTGTTGATTTTTCATTTACCATAATCATTTATTACTCCATAAATCTTTCATAACTAAAACATGGTTTCATGGATGACACATTACCAAAGTACAGCCACACTTCTCCCTACACCGTTTATGGTATGTGAAGAGAATATAAAATGGTATGGTCATCCTAGAAAAGTTTGTTAGTTTCTTATAAAATGAAAATATGTACTTACTATCCCAAAGAAATGAAAACTTACATTCACAAAAACAACTTTGGGCATACAAATGTTCCTAGTGGCTTTATTCATAATAACCAGAAACTAGAGAAACAACCCAGATGATCCCCAAGGACTGAATGGTTAAACTGTGGTAAATTCATACCCTGAAATATTACTCAGAAATAAAAAGGAAGGAACTATATGTCTCTTCTGGTTACCGTAGCCTTGTAGTATAGTTTGAAGTCAGGTAGCGTGATGCCTCCAACTTTGTTCTTTTTGCTTAGGATTGTCTTGGCTATATGGGCTCTTTTTTGGTTCCATATGAAATTTAAAGTAGTTTTTTCTAATTCTGTGTAAAATGTCAATGGTAGTTTAATGGGAATAGCATTTAATCTATAAATTACTTTGGGCAGTATGGCCATTTTCACAATATTGATCCTTCCTATCTACAAGGATGGAATGTTTTTCTATTTGTTTGTGTCCTCTCTGATTTCCTTGAGCAGTGGTTTGTATTTCTCCTTGAAGTGATCCTTCACACTCCTTGTTAGTTGTATTCCTAGGTATTTTATTCTCATTGTAGCAATTGTGAATGGGAGTTTATTCATGCTGTGGCTCCCTGCTCGGTGTATATTGTTGGTGTATAGGAATGCCTGTGATTTTTGCACATTGATTTTGTATTCTGAGACTTTGCTAAGGTTGCCTATCAGCTTAAGAAGTGTTGGGGGCAAAACCACAATGATATACCATCTCACGCCAGTCAGAAATGGTGACTACTAAAAAGTCAAGAAACAACAAATGCTGGCGAAGCTGTGGAGAAAAAGGAACACTTTTACACTCTTGGTGGAAACGTAAATTAGTTCAACCACTGTGGAAGACAGTGTGGTGATTCCTCAAGGATCTAGAACCAGAAATACCATTAGACCCAGCAATCTCATTACTGGGTATATACCCAAAGGAATATAAATCATTCCACTATAAAGATGCATGCACACATATGTTTACTGCAACACTATTCACAATAGCAAAGACATGGAATAAACCCAAATGCCCATAAACAATAGACTAGATTTTAAAAATGTGGGTACATATATACCATGGAATACTATGCAGCCATAAAAAGGAATGATCATGTCCTTTGCAGTGACATGGATGACGCTGGAAGCCATCATCCTCAGCAAACTAACATAGGAATGGAAAGCGAAAGATCCCATATTCTCACTCATAAGCGAGAGCTGAACAATGAGAACACATGGACACAGTGGGGGGAAACAAAACACGCCAGGGCCAGTTGGAGGTGGGAGGGTGAAGGGAAGGAGAGCATCAGGACAAACAGCTAATGCATGTAGGACTTAAAACCTAGATGACTAGTTCACAGGTGCAGCAAACCACCATGGCACAGGTATATCTATGTAACAAACCTATATGTTTTGCACTTGTATGCTAGAACTTAAAGTAACAATAAAAAAAAAATTTTAAAAAGGAAGGAACTATTTGATACATGCAACGATTTGGTTAGATCTCAAGAGAATTACACTGGGCAAAACAAGCCAATCTCAAAAGGCTACATTTTGTACTATTCCACTTATATAACATTTTTGAAATGAAAAATAGAGAAAAAGAATAAATTAATGACTGCCAGGCATTCGGGATGAGGAGGATGAGCTGAGTGTGACTACAGAGTATATATAGAAGGGAAACACAAGGGATCCTTGTGGTGAAGGAACTATCCTATATCTTGACTATGGTGACATTTATATGAATCTATGCATGTGATTAAATTGCATGGAACTAAATACATACACATACAAATGAGCGCATGTAAGACTATTAAAATCTGAATAAGGTTAGTGTGTCGATAGGTGACTGTTATCAATGTCCTGGCTGTAATATTTTACTACAGTTCTACAAGATGTTATCACTGGGGGAACTGAGTGACAGGCACATGTGATCTCTACATGATTTATTCCTACTGATTCAATGACGTGAATCTACAATTAGCTCAAAATTATAAGTTTAATACACACACACACACACACACACACACACACACACACACACATATACATACACACACACAAATTTTAACCATTACACAAATCTATTGCTGGATCTCTGATTTAAACAGGGTTAGGGGCAAAACATTCAAGTTTTTCCACACACATTGGTCTCTTCAGATTGACTGTAATTATCTCACGATGGAGTAACTTTGCTCAATCCAGGTCTTCCTAAGATTCTGAAACATTTTATTCAAAGTACCCTATTCCAAATCAAATCAGTCAACAAGCATTTATGCATAAATTCACTTTTATTCGTTAAATCTTTACTACTCAAATTGTGCTTTGTGAAGAAACATCATCTAGGAACTGTTATAAATGCAGAATCTCAGGTTCCTCTCCACACTCAGTGAGTTAGAATTCACAATTTTAACAAGATTCCTAGGTAATTCCTATTCATAAAGATTACAAGGCACAGCGTAAGACATAACTTTTTGGTTGGGCACAGTAGCCTGTAGTCCCAGCACTTCGGGAGGCCAAGGCGGGCTAATCATTTGAGATCAGGAGTTCAAGAACCAGCCTGGCCAGCATGGTGAAACCCCATTTCTACTAAAAATACAAAAACAGTAGCTGGGCATGGTGGCACATGTCTCTAATTCCAGC
>NW_016107321.1:10087084-10112422 GCF_001604975.1 Cebus imitator
AAAAAAAAAAAAAAAAAAAAAAAAAAAAAAAAAAAAAAAAAAAAAAAAAACAACCAAAAATCAGACATTAAAATTTTTTTTTAAAAAAAGAAAGATCTTTAATCAGAACAACAATCTCTGAGAAATACTTTTAAAAGCTTTAGGCCAAATAAAATTTTCTAATCACTAACAGTTTTATACTTTAACTGAAAGACAGTATACTTGTTATTCAACCCTGTATCTTAGCTTCAAGTTACCTAACTACTTAATCTCCAAATATATTTTATCAATACTACACCACACAAACACACACACATATATTTTTGAGACAGGTATCACTCTGGCCCAGGCTGAAGTGAAGTGGTGCAATCTCAGCTCACTGCAACCTCTCCTGGGTTCAGACAATTAGGTGCTTCAGCCTCCCAAGTCTGAGATTCAGGTGTCTGACACCACATCAGCTAATTTTTATACTTTTAGTAAAGACAGGCTTTTGTCATCTTGGTCAGGCTGGTCTTGAATTCCTGGCCTCAAGTGATCCGCCCACCATGGCCTCCCAAAGTGCTGGGATAACAGGCGTGAGCCACTGTGCCCAGCCTATTAATACTATATTTTAAATATTGAGAAAACAAGAACTTAAAAAAACAAAAAAGAACTGACTTATTCAAAGTTACCTAGCTAGCTGAATGACTGAAATCTCACTTCAAATCCGTATCCTTCTCCTAGATGAAGAACATAAACACACTGTAACATCGCTGAATCCTTAAAGCCACATGACACTGATTCTCAAACTGTCTCTGCTTACATTTAGGCACATGAACATAGGCAGAATACAAACCTAAGTACAATTATCTGAAAGGTACTTTCATTTCCTAAGTAGAAAATAAAATAACTGGAATCACTTTTTAACAGTCCATCAAAACAACTTAAGGTTGTGTATTCGATCTAAAGGAGAAGAGTACAGGCATTAATCTACAATTACAGTACATTTAGCACAAGTATGGAAAATTATATACTTACTTTCTGAATAAACTTCTCAACACTCTGTACCACATGTTTATAGAACTAAAAGAGGAAAAAAACGAAGCATGATTTTAAAATCAGTTTGAGACTAAAATTTTCTGCTAACCATAGGTTTACATAGCTCCAAAGGTCTATCTAAACAATTATCTTAACCAAGAATTCTGAGACAAACATTCTTGTCACTCACCATATGCAACCAGCTGTGCTATATAATTAGTAAAGGGCTTCTTTGAAGTAGATAATCAGTATGCCCAAAGTATGCTGCCTTGCCATAGATATAAAATAACGCTACTGAAGACTTTCTGAAAGTATACTTTAACAAACAGTTGTGTTGACAGCAAAACACTTTTGCTAAGTACTGGTGGGTGTATATTCTTAATTTCATGAAAGGAAAAGTACAGATTTAACACAGTATAATTTTATCAGTTAAATAAAGGTAAATTAGAAAAGATAACTACAAATAACATTAATAAATATATGTAAGGTAGTTGTTTTCAACTTCATTTATCTCCTTCTGCTTCTCCTGGAAAATGAACTGCAAGAATATAAAACACAGAAATGTATAATATCCTAATGGATCAGACAATATGAGTTAGCAGAAGTGAACATATAGAATAAAAATTAGTAATGGGCCACTATCAATTGTGAGAAAACTTAAGACGATTTAAGTTTCATAAAATATAGCACTATAAACTTGAGATGAATTATAAATTTAGCATAAAGTATATAGAATTTGTGCCTAATAAATTTTAATACCACAACAATACCATATTGGCATATTATTTCTGTTTAAATAACTAACTTGAATTGTGCTTCTCTTTATACTTTTTTTGTTTTTGACACAAAGTCTCACTCTGTCGCACAGGCTGGAGTGCAGTGGCGCAATCTCGGCTCCCTGAAACTCCTGCCTCCCGAGTTCAAGTGATTCTCCTGCCTCAGCCTCCCGGGTAGCTGGGACTATAGGCACACGCCACAACGCCTGACTAATTTTTGTATTTTTAGTAGACATCGGGTTTCACCAGGTTGGCTAGGCTGGTCTCAAACTCTTGACCTCAACTGATCCACCTGCCTCGGCCTCCCAAAGTGCTGGGATTATAGGCATGAGCCACCGTGCCTGGATCCCTTTATACTTTTCTTCTCATGAATTATGCTTTTTAAGGAACATTCCCCTAGACTGAAGAAATATGAACATTTGACTAAATCTCAGCACTAAATCCAGTATTTATAAAATCAAAAATAAAGGAAAACATCATGAACTCATATTCACCAAATCAAATCAAACCCAAAGTTTAAGTTTGGCTAAAGTTACTTACAATAAAGTAACAGCTTACTCAATGGTTTCAGTTATTTAAATAAAAAAGCTAAAACAACTACTTAAGTGGGCACTTTATAGGCACCTAAACATTTAAAAATCAATATGCAAAATATTAAATAACTACTTATTGAATAAAGAATTCTTCTGGAAGACACCTTGACAGTGTTCTCTGCTTCTAGTTACTATACATAATTAGAATAAAACTGCTTCCTAAATCTTAACTGAAAGTTTATTAATTCTCATAGGCCCTCTTCCACAATAGGTTATCTGGGTGGTTTTGTTGACAGTGCAATGTTAACCATCATCACTCATTAATCACTTCTATATAAAATACAATGACTTACATCAATATGAAACACAGTATCATTTAAATCTGATTAATAAAATGTAGTTTAAAATACCAGGTATTTATATATATATATACATATATATATATATATCTCCTAAATGCCATTTAAAATAACAAAGTAGTAAAAAATAACTGGTCTGGACTCTTCAAAAACATCAATGTCACAAAAAAACAAGGGCTGTGTGACAGGACAAGTAAGTATAATGTGTGATCTAGACTGGATTCTGAAAAAGGCAGGGTTGAAAGGAACAGCTACTAGTCAACAATGCAACAATATTAAAAGTAAGGATGAACTGTATAATATATAACAATATTATATCAAAGTAAAAGTGAAATTTCTTGCATGTGATTGGTATATTATGGTTCCCTAGGAAAATGTCTTTATTCTTAGGAGTTTCAAATTCAAGCATGTAACAAGGATTGCTATTATGAATGAAGTCTGAAACTAACTTCCATATGTAACAGAATGTCAACAATTAGCAAATCCAAGGGAATAATATGTCCTGCTCACCATAATAATTTGAAACTTAAGTTTAAATTTTTTCAAAAGTCAAAACATTAAAAATAAGTCAAAATAGTAAAATATATCATAATAATAAATATTAGACTCTTTTTAAAAAACATTTAATCTTCTAAGTACTTCTTTTAAAAAAAGCTTTGAGACAGGGTCCCACTATGTTGCCAGGCTGGCCTCGAACTCCTGGATTCAAGCGATCCTCCTGCCTCAGCCTACCCAGTAGCTGGGACTACAGATGTGTGCCACTGTGTCCAAAAAGTTAGACTCTTGGTTGACAGAATTCTGGATTAAAATTCCAGCTATATTTACTCCTACTACTGCAAATTACTTAATTTCTCTCAGACCCGTCTGACATCTGAAAATAAAAAATACTGTTTGGACCTATACTTCACTGACTCTATTAAGAAAGTATTCTGCTCAACAAGTTATCTAAAGTGCATCAATTATTAATTTTCACAGAATAAAACTAATACACGTTTGCATACTCTAAAATGATCATGGTCATAAAAGTCAGATCATAATATAGAATAGTATAAAATACAAGAGAATAAAATCATTCTACAGTGACTCTATCTAATACTCTAAAAAATCATGTCTTTGAAAAACTTTCTGACTTCAAAGTCCTTACCGTTATTGTTGTTGTCCTCTCTGATGTTCTGGCATGTAAGTACATGAATTTAACTATAGGTGTAAGATAGTAACAAGTCTGAAAACTAAGCTTTAGCCGCTAGAAAACTGCAAAATCAATTAATCATCTCAATTTTCTCCCGGTAGTAATTACTAGTAAATAGGAATTTGTTAAATCTAATATAGTGCTGTTATTTAAAAGATAATTTAAATACCTGGTGCTTTTGGTTATGGTTAATATTTTAATTATGAGCAGGAAAACATATCACTGAATAGTCATAGGTTAATACCTACTTAATTAGAAATAAGTACTCATCCATTCCCAATTTTAAGAGGCCTACTAAGTTAGGAATCCCTGGGGATTTCTTCGGGAAGATATCTATGGCTGAGCTTGAAAAGGTTCTTTTGCCAGAAAATTTTCTATAAAATTTTGTGCATATATGTATTTTTCCAGAGACAACCCAACCTTTTCCTGAGATTTTCAGAAGTATCCACAAGTCAATATAGATTCAAACCTACTTTATCAGAGCAATGGTTAAATGCCTCTGGCCTTTTCCCACAGTTCAAATACCTTAAGTAGAATGAGGCACAACTGTATACCCTAAGGGCCTATTTTTGAATCTATAATAATAGAATCAATAAGAAAAAAATGAATATATCAATATACAGAAATCTTTTATCAATTCATATTTTCAAGATGCTACCAAGTTAGTGTGGCAAAAGACAGTGTTAAACACACTCTCCATAAAGTGGATATACCCAAAATATTACCTAAGAAATGTAAGGAAAAAGGACTGCTTCAAAAAAATTTATGGAAGAACATTTAAGGAAGAATATTTATTAAGACATTAAATGTTTGGCAGGCTGAGACAAAAGGATCACTTGAGCCCAGGAGGTCAAGGCCACGGTGAGCTATGATTGTGCCACTGCAGTACAGCCTGGGTGACAGAATAAGACCTTGTCCCTAAAAAATAACAATAATTTTAAAATAAACATTGTTTATCACCAAATGGGAGTGTATACAGGTGACAGATTTTCTTTTTTGTGTTTTTCCACGATTAATATGTGTTAACACTGTAAAGTGAGAAAGAACATATAATCCATAAAAATTATCCCCCATCCAAACTATTAATATTGTTTTTCTTTTGAAAATAGAAGAGTAAAATTTATTACTCACCTTAATAGCTTTGATGGCTGCCTTAGTAATTTGGGTCATTTTCGCTTTAGAAATGGGTGGTTTATAGTCATTCAGGGAATACAACTGATGAAAAAAGAACAACAAATTTTACATACAGCAAAACTCTCCAAGCAATTACATGAAGCTACCAAACATGTTCATTTTTATATTTTCAATGAAACCACAATCAAGTTCAACATCACTACCCATCAGGGAAATGCAAATCAAACTATAATGAGCTACCACTTCACACTTGCTTATAATCAAAAAGACAGTAACAAGTGTTAGCAAGGATGTGGAGAAACTGAAACCCTCAGACAATACTGGTGGGAATGTAAAATGTTGCAGCAGCTTTGGAAAACAGCTTGACACTTCCTCAAAAGATTAAACACAGTCAACATATGACCCAGTCAATTCTACTTCTAGGTATGCACCCAAGAGAACTGAGAACATAAGTTCACATAGAACTTGTACATGATACTTTTTCCTGTCTCAGGGTTGAAAAAGAAAGAAAGAAAAAGAAACCTGTACATGTGTGGTCACTGTCACTTTATTCATATAAAATTCATTAAAGGCAGACACCCAAATGTCTGTCAGCTAATAAGTAAACAAATATATATCTATTCAATGAAATATGAGCCACAAAAAGAAAAAGGTACTGATACATGTTACAATCCGAATAAACCTTGAAAACCTTATGCTAAACTAAAGCTGCCAGATAAAAAAGGCAATATATTATATAATTCCATTTATATGTAATATCCAGAAATGGCAAATCTATTGGTGGTTGTCTAGGGCTGAAAGACTTAGAGATAAATGAAGAACGACTGCTGATGAGTAGCGTGTTTCTTGTTGAGATCATTAAAGTATTTTAAAACGGAATGTGGTGATGGTTGCATAGAACCACTGAATTGTATACTTTATGTTGACTAGTTTTATGCTATGTGTCTTAATAAAACTGTTTTAAAAAATCAAGGGCTCTGGCCAGGCATAGTGGCTAGTGCCTGTAATCCCAGTGCTTTGGAACGCCTAGGCAGGTGGATCATCGCCTAAGATCAGGATTTCAAGACCAGCCTGGCCAACATGGTGAAACCCCGGTGCTACTAAAAACACAAAAAATTAGCTTGGTGTGGTAGCAGGCACCTGTAATCCCAGCTACTTGGGAGGCTGAGGCAGGAGGATTGCTTGAACCCAGGAGGCAGAAGCTGCAGTGAGCTGAGATGATGCCACTGTACTCCAGCCTGGTAGCCTCCAGAGGGAGACTGTCTCAAAAAAAAAAATAAATAAACAAACAAAACAAGGGCTCTACTGTTTAACAGGAATCCCACCCCATTCCCAAATCTTTTTTTAATTTTTGTTTTTTTGAGACAGGGTCTCACTGTGCCATCCAGGCTGGAGTTCGGGGGCACGATCATGGCTCACTGAAGGCTGTACCTCTTGGGTTCAAATGATCCTCCCACCTCAGCCTTCCAAGTAGCTGGGACGACTATACGTGCATGCTACCACACAGGCTAATTTTTTTATGTTTTGTAGAGGTGGGGTTTGATCAGGTTGCCTGGTTGGTCTTGAACTCCTGATCTCAAGCGATCTGCCTACTTTCGCCTCTGAAAGTGCTGTATTATAAGCATGAGCCACAGCAACTGGCCTACCTCCAAATCTTTGTTTTGAAATTTCTCATATAAGCAAAGGGAAAGAATACTACTTCAATGTGAAGGTATCAGGCAACAGACAACTAAACTTAAATGAATACTGATTAAAAGTTCTATTGTACGCATAAATGCTGATTTTTAAGTATAATATCATAAGATATTAGAAGTCTGGAAACTAAACTTTGGCCATCAGAACACTGCAGAAACAACTTCAACAGATTTTACATGCAATTCAAACAGAATTTCTGGGTTAATTAACAACAAACTTAGGGAATCCTTCAGAGCTTTTACTCCAGCACCCCTTACAACATTCAATTTTATTCATTTTTGTCCTTTTTATCTCTGAATTCTGCCCA
This sequence comes from Cebus imitator, assembly GCF_001604975.1. NCBI lineage: Eukaryota > Metazoa > Chordata > Mammalia > Primates > Cebidae > Cebus > Cebus imitator. The sequence goes on from NW_016107321.1 coordinate 10,094,074, forward strand.
GTTTTCCCCATATTTGTCTCCTCTCCCACTTTTTACTAACTCATATTTTAGAATTCTAACCACCACCATACCATGACCACAGTCCAATTTAATCTCTCACCTGAAGAACATCTAAAAAAATGTGGTATGTTCTCCCTACCATGTTTACAGCTATCTTCCCCATTTCCAACTTCTATTTTGGATTTCAGGGGTACATGTGCAGGTTTGTTACTGGGTATATTTTGTGATGCTGAGGTTTGTGGTACAAAAAGATCCCATCACACAGGTACTAAGCTTAGTGCCCAACAGTTTTTGAACCCCTTCCTCCCTCCCTCCTCTAGCAGACCCCAATAACTACTGTTGTCATCTTTATGTCCATGAGTACCCAATGTCTAACTCTCACTTGTGAGAACATGCAACATTTAGTTTTCTGTTCCTGCATTAATTCACTTCAAATACAGCTATCTTTTCAGAAACTAATGTGATCAGGTAACTGACACTCACCCACTCCTACTACGCATCCCCCTTAAAATGGTCAATGATTTCATACTCTTTGGATAAAAACGAAAAATCTTTGTATTTAAAGCCCTGTCCATCCTAACTCCTGTCTACCTTTCCCGCCTCATCTCACACCATTGTTCCACTCTTCTATTCCAGACACACAGTGGTCTTTTTTCAGTTCCCTGCCACAGGGCCTTTAAAATAAGGCTTGTTTCCTCTATTTGGAATACTCTCTACCAGGGTTTTTCCACTAGTTAATACATACCCATCCATCTTAAAGCATCACCTAATGAGGAGCAGCTTCCCAACCTCCCCAACCAGATCAATAATACCTCTTGTGCTATCATTTATAATACTTTTGAGGCATTCATTGCTGCAATCTAATGTTTACTTGTAGGGTTATTTAACTAATACGTACTTGATTTTTAGTCAAGTATTAAATAATCCTACAGGTAAACTCTTATTAAGTTAAATTGCATTAAAGGAACTTACGTCCTTTGTCTCTTCTTGTCACAGGGTGATGCTGACTGACAAGAAGAGACAAAGGACCTAAGTTCTTTTAACGCAATTTAATTTAATAAGAGTTTAAGGTCAGGCACAGTGGGTTCCACTTGTAATCCCAGCACTTTGGGAGGCCAAAGCAGGTGGATCAATTGAGGCCAGGAGTTTGAGACCAGTGTGGCCAACATGGCGAAACCCCATCTCTACTAAAAATATAAAAATTAGCCAGGTGTGGGGGTACACACCTGTAATCCCAGTTACTTAGGAAGCTGAAGCACAAGAATTGCTTGAACTTGGGAGATGGAGGTTTCAGTGAGCCTATGCCACCGCACTCCAGCATGGGTGACAGAACGAGGCTTTGTCTCAAAAAACAACAACAAAAAAGTTTAACCAAAGACTAACTGCTGCCCAAGTGGAAATTAATCCTGGTAGAAGTGCAAACATGCTTCCCCATTAAGTTCCCATAAAGGCACCCATCTGTTCATAACAGTTGACAAGGATTAGGATCCCATCACGTACTAAGAACTTTTTTTTTTAGACAGGGTCTCGCTTTGTCACCCAGGCCGGAGTGCTACTGTGGCACAAGCACAGCTCACAGCAGCCTTGATCTCCCAGGCTCAACTGATCCTCCTACCTCAACCTTCCAAGTAGCTGGGTTGTAGGCACAGACCACCACACTCGATTTTGTGTGTGTGTCATGAATGTATAAAATTTATGTAGATACTAGTTTAGTTTATCATTTACAACTATAACATACATAGCGCCATTTACAGGAAAGAGAAACATAAAGATGTGGTATTAATCATAACTGCAAAAAACTAACTTCTAGTATAATAATTTTATAGCCACCTTCTGGTGCTTTGCAGGGAGTCCAAGTGTGAGCATCCACTTAAAATGCCATGTGATATCACCATTTCTGCATGAGCAGTTCCTCTCTCTAGCAAACTGAATATCACAGTAAAAAAATGATCTCTTGCAGTTCTTGAGAATTTTTCATTGTGTGTAGTGCAGTAACATAAACCATGAATGCGACCACAGACCCATGTGAAGTGGCACTAGTGATGCTGAAGGTGATTTCAAGAAGCAGAGAAAAGTCACGACAAGAAAAGTGCTGAATTGCTTGATATGTACAGTAGGTTGAGGTCTTCAGCAGCAGTTGTCCACCTTTTCAAGATAAATGAATCCAACATAAGGACCATTGTCAAAAAAGAAAAGGAAATTCATGACGCTGTCACTGCAGCTACCCCAGAAGGTGAAACACCTCAAACTTTTTCTGAAATACCTTTCTACTTTGTATTGAAAATGCAGCCTCTGTGTGGGTATAGAATTGTTATAAGAAAGGCATATGTACAGACTCTAATATCATTAGAGAAAAAGCTAAGTCATCATATGATACCTTAAAGCAAACGGGAGATGAAAGATCTAAAGCTGGAGAATTTAATGCCAGCAAGGATTGCTTGATCATTTTAAGATAACAGGAGAAGGTCAGGTATGGTGGCTCGTGCCTATAATCCCAGCAGTTTGGGAGACCAAGGCAGGAGGATCACTTGATTCCAGGAGTTCAAAACTAGCCTGGGCAACATGGTGAGACCACATTTCTCTAAAACATAGAAAAAATATTAGCTGGCATGCTGGCCTGTGCCTGTAGTCCCAGCTACAGGCTAAGGTGTGAGGATCACTTGAACCCAGGAGGCAAAGATGGCAGTGAGCTATGATTGTGCCACTGCACTCCAGCCTGGGTGACAGAGTGAAACCCCTATCAAAAGAAAGAGACAAAGAGAGAGGGAGAGATAGAGAAAGACAGAGAGAAACAGAGAAAGTAAAGAAAGGAAGGAGAGAAAGAAAAGACAGAGAAAGAGAGAGAAGAAAACAGGAGAAGCAGCTTCTGCCAACCAAGAGGGAACAGGCAATTTCCCAGACATCATTAAGAATTTGGCTGGGCATGGTGGCTCACACCTGTAATCCCAGCACTTTGGGAGGTGGAGGCCGGCAGATCACAAAGTCAAGAATTCATGACCAGCCTGGCCAGCATGGTGAAACCTCTACTAAAAGTGCAAAAATTAGCTGGGCCTGTAATTCTAGCTACGCAGGAGGCTGAGGCATGAGAATTGCTTGAACCAGGACCTGGGAGGCATAGGTTGCAGTGAGCCAAGACTGCACCACTGCACTCCAACCTGGGCTATAGAGCAAGACTCCATCTCAAAAAAAAAAAAAAAAAAAAAAAAAAATTTAAGAATGTCGTTGAGGAAAATGGGTATCTCCCTGAACAGATTTTTGCAGATGAAAGTACCCTATTCTGGAAACACACACACACACACACACACACACACACACACACACACAGAACCATTTTTGTTAAAGAAGAGAGGCAATCACCAGGATTTAAGGCAGGAAGGGATAGGCTAACTCTACTGTTTTGTGCAAATGCAGTCAGGTTTATAATCCGGACTGCCCTTTCTATAAGGCTGCTAACCTGAGCCTTGATAGGAAGATAAGCACTGGCTACCAGTCTTTTGGTTGTACAGCAGGAAGGCCTGGGCGAGAACACTTTTTTTGCACTGGTTCCATCAATGCTTTGTCCCTGAAGTCTAGAAGTACCTTGCCAGTAAGGAACTGCCTTTTAAAATTCTTTTCATACTGGACAATGCCCCTGACCACCCAGAGCTCCAAGAGTTCAACAATGAAGGCATCAAAGTAGTCTACGTGCCCCCAAACAAGACATTTCTAATTCAGCCTCTAGATCAGGGGGTCATAAGGATCTTTGAGGCTCATTATATACTGTACTCTATAAAAAGGATTGTCAATGCTGTGGAAGAGAACCCTAATAGAACATCATAGAGTCTGGAAGTATTACACCACTGAAGATGCCACCATTGCCACACACACACAAAAAGCTGTGAAAACCACGAAGCACAAAGCAACAAATTTCTGCTGGGCAAAACGTTGTCCAGATGTTGTCCGTGACTTCATAGGATTTATAATAGAGCCAATCAAGGAAATCATGAAATTGTGGATACAGCAAAAACAAAAAAGCTGGAGGGAGGTGAAGGATTTTAGGATATGAATCTTGGAGAAATTCAAGAGCTAACATATCACATCAAAGGAATTAACAGAAGACAACTTGATGGACAAGAGTGCTTCCAAACCAGTGCCAGATGGTCAGGAAGAAGCAGAAGAAGCAGTGCCAGAAAATAAATCTACTTTAGACAATCTAGCAGAAGAGTTACAATTATTCAAGACTGCTTTTGATTTATTTTTAGAACACAAACCCTCCTATGGCACAAGCACTGAAATTAAAGCCAACAATGGAAGGATTGGTACCATGGTATAGAAACATTTTTAGAGAAATAAAAAAGCAAAAAAGTCAGACAGAAATTATGATTTCTGTGAAGTTACACTGAGTGTGTCTGCCTCTCCTGCCTGCCCTTCTACCTCCTCCACCTCTTCTGTCTCTGCCACCCCTGAGACAGCAAGACCAATCACTCCTCTCCCCCTTCCTCAGCTACTCAACATGAAAACAATGAGGGTAAAGGTCTTTATGATGACCTACTTCTACTTAATAAATATACTTCCTCTTACTCATAATTTTCTTAATACCATTTTCTTTTCTCTGACATTAACACAGTATACAATACATATACAAAATATGTGTTAATTAACTGCTTATGCTATTGGTAAGGTTTCTGGTCAACAGTAGTCTATTATTATTTGGGAAAGAGTCAAAAGTTACATGATTTTCAACTACCCAGGGGGTTCATGCCCCTAAACCTCCAGTTTTTCAAGGGTCAGCGTACATATGCTTCCAATTAATTATTTCTCTAGAGTCTCCAAAATGGACCTTGTTAAATATGATAATCAGAAAACATTATTTCATCTAATTCTTCACTGAATGCCCTTACTAAAATTTAATACGAATTCCTCAATTTTAAAGAAGGTTGATAAAAATTTCTCCTACAACAGTGTCTTTTACTGACCCTATTAAAGAAATAGTCTACTTAAATTCAGAAATGAGAGAGTGATTCAGTTAGTTAGTGCTTACTTTTTGTCAAAGATGTATGATTTAACATGTTTCCTGCTTTCTTTCGTTGGCTTCTAGGGATCTTGCTGATATGTTTATTCTACTAATCTGAACACACATTTCTAATGTCTACTGACATCTATTTCTCTGCCATATTTAACTAGTTTCGTTGTATACAAAAATAAACTGTTTTCTATTGTGTTTCATTTTGTTAATTAAGCTGTTTCATGGTTGTTTTAAAATCGGTTGGAGTGTAAGTTTATTCAACATTTACTGAACTAATGTGAACCTAGCACATGACTTCGGAAGCACTTTGTCATCGTGTAGTTTCCAAGTAACTTCGTCCAAAATTTAGGTGTTTATACAGTCCACTACTGCTCAATCCCAAGCATCAAACTTAATCCTCCAAAGACCTCCATCTGATAGTGCTGGTGGTAGAGTGTTGAGCATAGCTGTCTTCCAAGGAACTCCATCAAAGATCATGTGTTGAAAATTTTATGAATGACACTAAACTAACAATTAGTACTTTGGAAAAAGAATATGATGATGATGCTGGCCCATTAGAAGCTTTTAATGAACTTCTTTAAAAAATGTACATAGAGACTGTATCTAACTTCTTTACAAGACAATGTCTGGTACACAAAAAATATTCAATAATCTACCTTCATTATCCAGCTGATAATTTATTAATACTGCACACTGCTATTGGGAACTACCAAGTTTCATTCCAATTCTCATTCTAATCAGATATGTTAACTTGCCTCCAAGAATTGGGAATGTTATTCTCTTCATATTCTCAAAATCTAATCCAGGACAGAAAACAAATCATGGTTTTACACTGAAAAATGCTGAAAAAGAATGAAAGCTAATTCTGGGACCTTTCTTTTCCTTTGCCTGCTGGCTCCCAACTCTATGCTTGGGTGAGAAGACCATGGCTACACGCTCGGCTTGGGCTCTCCTGCTACCCAGTGTTCTCTATAGGTTTCCATCTTACGAGTCTACTTGAGAGCTGGCTCCCTGCTGCCATGTTTCCCAAAGACTTAAGTGGCTGTTGATCCCAGTTAGTTTGTTCCATCATATTCTACCTTTTCTAGGGCTACTGGTCCCTGCTGTGCTTTACTCACTCTGAACTCTGCTTCCTAAAGTTTATTCGCCACATATGCCATGTTCTAATATTATCTAATGTCAAATGACCATACTCTTTACTTGTGTGCAAACTCTCTATGCTCATCTGACCTCAGGGATTGAAATAAATGACCAGTCCTCACCTGTCCTTTCCTTTGGCAACTCAATACTTGATTTCAATTAAGATATACTAAACAAGAGCCTTGGTTTTCAGTCTAATTAATTCATTCTTCATGTTTCAACTTCCATCAGGTACATTTAAGAATGTTTCTTAAACTTGCAAAATTTTAAATTGTAGGCACCACAGCAAATGCATATTTTTAATGTGAAGACTTTTCAGTCAAATCAATTTCTGATTTGAATTAAGGAATCTTTTACCTAAACTGAGATGGCTGCTCCATCACAAAACTTAACTTTAATCAAGCTCTTAAAAGCATTCATCAATTAGGTCCCGGATCAGCAAACTTTTTCTGAAAAGGGCCAGATAGTAACCACGTTAGCCTTTGCAGGTCATATCGTCTCTGTCACAACTACTCAGCTCTCCCCTTTGTAGCAGGAAAACAGCCATAAATAATTTGTGTATGAATTGGCACAGTGTGTTCCAATAGAACTTACTTACAAAACTAGGCCAACCCCTGGATTCTTAATCCTACAGATATGAGGTTTGTTTCTGTTTTAGATGTAAGCACTGCAATTCTCACATCCCTGGAGAGTACCTTTATTTATGTCCTTCCCTCCTCTATGCACTAAACTCATTATTCAAAATCCAAAATTTAACAAAATGTTGTACTTCATGTTTGTTATTTTAAGTTTCTTCACTTCAAAAATTTTAGTGCCTTTCCCAATTTTAGCAATATTAAATGAATTAGTATACTGACCCTGAAGAGCCTAATAGCTTATGTTCAGTTATATCCCAGAGAACCATCAACATCTTGCTTATGTACAGGTTGCTGGTTTTATGATCAATGGAATTAACCTGACGCGTGAATCTAAAGTAACTAAATGTAATCAATTCAATCCATCTTTTTTGAGACGGAATTTCGCTCTTGTTACCCAGGCTGTAGTGCAATGGCGCGATCTCGGCTCACCGCAACCTCCGCCTTCCGGGTTCAAGCAATTCTCCTGCCTCCGTCTCCCAAGTAGCTGGGACTACAGGCTGCGCCACCACACCCAGCTAATTTTTGTATTTTTAGTAGAGACGGGGTTTCACCATGTTGACCAGGATGGTCTCAATCTCTTGACCTCGTGATCGACCTGCCTCGGCCTCCCAAAGTGCTGGGATTATAGGCGTGAGCCACCGCACTCGGCCTCAATCCATCTTTCTTAACATCGGTCCTTCAAGCCCTTGAGAGTACTGACTAAAATCTCCCAAATGTCCAAAATCAAAAACTTCATAAAAGTTTCTGCAACCAACACAATCTTGATACTTTGAATTCAAGACAGCATGCTAACCAGATTTTTTCTTCCTCTTATTAGGAGAACAATAAAAAATGCAAGAAAAAAAAGGCATAAAAATTCAATGAAAAGCAGAATGAGGCAGGGAGAAGAATCAGAGATATCACAAACTTCCAGGAAATGCGAATGTGATAAAAAGGTTGGTAAATTATGAAATAAAAAGGAAACCATAAGCTACAATACACACAAGAAAATATAACCAAGGAGGAAAATACTTTGTCCTAGAGAAATCCAGTCTCACCACCCAAAATCAAGGGATTAGAAGGCAGGAATGACACAAGTGAACTAGTAAATCACCTGCTATTGCAAAAAATCAATAATGCCTAAAACTGACCAACCCAGAAACAGCAATATAAAATTATTATTCAGTTATATGAAGATAACCAGCAGAACTAAAATGTTAAGAATTAAAACTACACTACAGATATTTGAATTATCAAATAAAATCCCTTATTTTGTAATCAGAAGTATCGCTATATTTGTAAGTGATAGTAATGAAACTTCCAAAGCCTCAAGGTGAAATATTTGTATTATAAATAAAAATGTAGTTTGCAAAAGACATTAAAAGGAAATATACAAAATGATCATTGGTTTTGTTAGAACAGCTTTTGTAGGCAGAATTCTAAGATGGCTCCCAAGACTTCTACCCGATGGTGGTACACACCCTGTATAATCCCCTATATATATCGACCCATCCTTCAGTATGGGTGGGACCTATAAATATGATGGGACAGTCACTCCTATAACTACTGCAGTAGACCAGAGATGAGACCAATGGCTACTAGGATATGAGGGTAGCCACTAGAAACTGAGAGTAACCTGTGGCCCACAGCCAATAAACCAAAAAAGAGACCTCAGTCCTATAACCATAAGGACCTGAATTCAGCTAACAGCCTAAATGAATTTAGGAGAGCCCAAGTTTCTCAAACAAGAGCCCAGCCCATAGCCTACAGCCAGTAAACAAAAAAAAGAGACCTTAGTCCTATAACCATAATGACCTGAATTCAGTTAACAGGCTAACTGAATTTAAAAGAGGGCCCCAAGTTTCAAATGAGAGCCCAGCCCTTGATAACACCGCTATCACCCAGCTGAGACCATCAGCAAAAGACCCAACTAACCAATGCCTAGATCCTGACATACGGAAATTGTGAAACAAATATATGCTGTTTTCAGCCACAAGCTAAGTTTGTGACAATCTGTTAAACAGCAATAGAAAACTAATAAAGAACAAATATGTAAACGCATTTTTTTTTCTAGTATGTGTATAAACTAAAGTTTTCATAAATATTTTGTGAAACAGTCTATTAATAATTCAAAGTAGAAATTAAATTTAAAAACTATTTTTCTGCTTTTTCCTAAGTTTGTAAGTGAAAAGAAAAATGCAATATTTTGTATATAGGAGTAAAAATACATTAACAGATTTGTTTCACTAATAAACTGATTTCACTAATAAATGTGACCAAAGTACAGAAACTTCAGAAATAACAGCAGCAAATTTCATATTAAGAAAAGCATGTTCTAAAATAATATGACAAATAGTGACTTTTATAGTCTCCTAAAACTACTTTCAAAACTTTTTCTTCCTAAGGTTTTTAAAGTAAATTTCTTTATAAAAAATATTTAAAATAAAGCTTTAAATATAAGCTTTGGTTAACTTCTACTGACATAGTGATATTCTTGAGTGATCAGAATTTTTAAAAGAGTAAAAGCCAAAAGGAGATGTTACAGACATACTGAGAGAACTCTCCCAGATCAGGATTTTGATAAATGCCAAGCTCCTCCCTTTTATATTAAAAAAAAGTGCCAATCTGAAAACTTCCAAAGTGTTTCTTTTCTTTTTTCTTGGAAAAGGAGTCTCACTCTGTCACCCAGGCTACAGTGTGGGGTGCAGTGGTGCAATCTCAGCTCACTGCAACCTCCACTGGGGTTCAAGCAATTCTCCTGCCTCAGCCTCCTGAGCACATGGAATTACAGGTGCCCACCACTATGCTCAGCAAATTTTTGTAGTTTTAGTAGACACAAGGTTTCACCATGTTGGCCAGGCTGGTCTCAGACTCCCTCAGCCTCCCAACGAAGTGTTTCAAAAGCATCTTTGAACAAAGTATAGACCACATGTAACTGGAAACAAAGCACAAAAAAATCTGAAATGTTATACCTAATAACCTGCTATCAAATATAAGAAATAATCTTTTATTTTAAGAAAAATGTTTAGAACCAAGCACAATGGCTCACACCTATAAATCCCAACATGACTCTGGGAGGCCAAGATGAGAGGATCGCTAGAGGCCAGGAGGCCTGTGCAACGTAGCAAAACCCTGTCTCTATAAAAATTTTAAAAAATACCTACAGGACATGGAGTGCATGCCTGTAGTCCCACTTGAACCCAAGAGTCCAAGGATGCAGTGAGCTTTTATCAGGCCATTGCACTTCAGCCTGGGTGATAGAGCAAGACCATCTTCAAAAAAATTTTATAAATATTCTTAGAACTTTTTTGTGGTATAAAATATTTTATTATTAAAAAAATTGGAAAATACAAAAATGCACAAAGAAAAAATATAAACTATCTATAATCCCACAATTCATCATTCATTCAAAATATGTTCATTAGCACTAGGCCTCTGTTATGAAACTTAGCCTGCTTTTAGAGACAGGCAATATTCTAATAAACTAACAGACACATTTAGCAGAGTGTAATTAAGTATACAATAAAGATAAAAGTGGTGAAGAGTGTACGATACTATGTATCTCTCTCAGAATTTCAATCCAGAACCCTTTTTTTAAAAAGTGTAAGACATTACAAGGGGAAGTAACGTTTATCTTTCCTAAAGTTATAAGCCTGAAATATGCAAACATCTGTCTAGTAAGCTTAAATCTATCTAATCTTTGTAGGGGAGAAAAAAGAAATCCTCTAATTAATTTTTTAAAAAAAGAAAAGAAAATGAGCCAGAATTTTTTTTTTTTAAGACAGAGTCTCGCTCTGCTGCCCAGGTTGGAGTGCGGTGGCATCATCTTGGTTCACTGCAGTCTCCACCACCCAGGTTAAAATGATTCTCCCACCACAGCCTCCCAAGTAGCCGGGATTACAGGCATGCACCACCACACCTGGCTAATTTTTAAAATTTTTTTGGTAAAGATGAGTTTTCACCATGTTGGCTAGGCTGGTCTCGACCTCCTGACTTCAAGTGATCTGCCCACCTTGGCCTCCCAAAGTGCTGGGATTACAGGCATAAGCCACCATGCCCAGCTCAGAATTTGATTTTTTAAAGAGCTTATAAAATTATTATGATATCTGCAGATACTAACATGAACACAAACAATTTTTTTTAAGATTATTATGACAAAACCAAATGCTTATATGCTTTCTAATTATCTTTCCCTATGGGCTACAACTATTTTCACATAAATAACCTTTTATATTATTAAGCAGGATATATCATTTATCAAGCATGACAACTGTCTAGGATTAACATTACAGTTTTGAATACTGTTAAAGAAGAGATTTATTTTTGAAACTTAGTTTAAAACTGCTTTGAAACAAAGAAAAATTGTAATCAACTCTCCCCCACAAAACCAAAAGCTTATCAGCATAAGTCCTCTAATTCAACACACAAATTTGCACATCCTTTCTAAACCCTTGGAATAGAGGGAGTTAAAAATACTCTAAAAAAGGTACATAGGCTTTAAAGTGCAAGCCAAGATAGAGTAAACCAAACCACGAGGCCTTGCTCTCTCACTGATGACAACCCAAAACCCCCAATTTAAGACAAAAAACAACTACCTGAGTAATGTGAAAGCAAAACAGCAGGCAAACTGGAAACTAGAGTCAAACCTGAAAAATGACCAATGAAAGCTAAGGAGGGGGGTGGCTGTGTGTGGGAGCTGAGGAAATGTCATAGCGTTTCGTGTCATCTATGATGTCCCAGCTTTGATTTCAGTGCTGGCAGAATACAGAAGAGTGTAGCCAACACTAGTGGAAAAAACACTAGAAGAAACCCCATTCAGCTAGAATACTAGGAAAAAGGGCTCCTCCATGCTACAGAGGAGGAGGAGGGAAGAAAAAAAAAATTTCCCCTTCTCCCTTTTTTCACCTGGCCTAGCCAAGGGTTCGAAGGCAGACCCTATTACCACACTGGCACCTAAAATCTCAAGAAGATCCATCTGTGGCTAACGGAACAGGAAACGGGGTCTCTATTATCCAAAGAAGAAGTGCAGGAGTTCCTACTTTTCTTTTTTACTACTTCATTCTGAAGGCTGAGCTTGGAAAGAAACTGACTTTCTGGCCAGAGAAACAGGGAAAAAGAACACTGGCAATTGGAGAATGAATGGGAATCCTAGAGTCAGAGAAGAAGATTCCCTAATTTTGCTTATGAACTAAGTCTTGGGCTCATCCTGAAATTATGCCTAAATGAAAAAGACCCAAAGAAGCACAGCAAAGACTCTGACAACTACAGTCCATGTACACCACGGCCCAATTCCTAGACTAACGCTTGAGTGGAACGTGTACTGTGCGCAACTCAAGAGAAGAAATGCTTTGAGAACTGACCCGACACTGGAACCACCACAAAAAAGCAAGACAGAACTTGCATCCTGAAGTTAACCATGTTGACTGACTGATAACAAAAATCAGCATCCTTCAGAGAATTCTGATGAAGTCTTATAACATAATATTAAAAATGTTACTAGCATGTAAGTGAAACTTGGCCAGGCACAGTGGCTCACACCTGTAATCCCAGCACTTTGGAAGGCCAAGTGTCTGCCTGAGACCAGGATTAGAAGACCAGCCTGGGTAACACGATGAAACCCCGTCTTTACCAAAAATACAAAAAATTATCAAGGAGTGGTGACACACACCCATGGTCTCAGCTACTCAGGAGGCTGAGGTGGGAGGATCACTTGAGCCTTAGAGGCAGAGGTTGCAGTGACCCAAGATCACGCCACTGTACTCCAGCCTGGTTGACAGAGTAAGACCTCATCTCAAAAAAAAAAAAAAAAGTGAAACTTACTTCACTCACACACACACACACACACACTCCATGAATCTGTCCACTGCTCAAGGAAAAAGACAATTAACAAATGCTAATCCCAACGTGACACAGACGTTGGAGTTATCAAACATTTTAAAGCAATTATAATCATCCAGCGGTGTACTCAAATGTGTATGTCTGTGTGTGCACACACATACAGATACACAGATCTATCCATCTTTCTACCTATCCATCCTATCTTTCCATTCATCCACCCATTTTGACTTTGACTTTACATACTGATAATCCTCAATAAATAGCAGCCAATAAAAGTATTTTTTTCATATCTTCCACAATGCACAGTTACATATTAGGTATTCAAATATGTGATGATTTGACTTAGATACAGTAGTTTAATACAAGGTAAAGGTAATCAGGCAACGAAATATGAGCTAGCAAAAGAAATTTATCCAGTTTTCTTATACCAAACTTCACTTAGACAAAGTAGATTAATTTTACTCAAAAAAGTAGAATGCCGGCCGAGCACAGTGGCTCACACCTGTAATCCCAGAACTTTGGGAGGCCAAGGCTGGTGGATCACGAGGTCAGGAGGTAGAGACCATCCTAGCCAATATGATGAAACCTTGTCCCTACTAAAATACAAAAAATTAGGCAGGCGTAGTGGCGCACACCTGCAGTCCCAGGTACTCAGGAGGCTTAGGCAGAGGAATCACTCGAACCCGGGAAGCAGAGATTGCAGTGAGCCAAGATCATGCCACTGGACTCCAGCCTGGCAACAGAGCAAGACTTCGTCCAAAAAAAAAAAAAAAAAAAGGCAGAATGCCAAAGCCATGGCTGATAATAAACATTTCTCTTAATTTTTCCCCCAGAACTTTACTTTTGACAAGTTTTGTAATCCATAATCCCAGCACTTTGAGAGGCTGAGGCAGGCAGATCACTTGAGGACAGGAGTTTGAGACCAGACTGGCAAACATGGTAAACCCCCATCTCTAGTAAAAATAAAAACTAGCTGGGTGTGGTGGCGTGCATCTGTAGTCCCAGCTACTCAGAAGGACTGCTTGAACCTAGGAGACGGAGGTTGCACCACTGCACTCCAGCCTGGGCAACAGAGTAAGACTTCATCTCAAAAAAAAAAAAAAAAAAAAAAAACAACCAAAAAACCTTCGTTTTACTTATTTATTGAGACAGGGCCTCACTCTGTCACCTAGGCGGGAGTGCAGTGGAGCAAACTCAGCTCACTGCAACCTCTGTCTCCCAGGCTCAAACAATCCACCTTAGCCTCCTGAGTAGCTAAGACTACAGGAATGCATCACCATGTCCAGCTAATTTTTGTATTTTTTTGTAGAGACGGGTTTACCATGTTGCCTAGGCTGGTCTTGAACTCCTGAACTCAAGTGATCTGCCCTCCTCAGCCTCCCAAAATGCTGGGGGTACAGATGTGAGCCACCACACCTGGCCTAAAGAAGATATTTCAATGCAGCAGTATGTTTCACTCTGAAATAATCCCCAATTTCATTTGTAACAGTATAAAATAATCACCTTTGTATGCAATGTATAAATTTGGGAGTTACTCAAATAGTTTTATCATCAAGGTATAATCAACTAAAACCAACTAAACAATTGGGGAATACAAAACCAAATTCAACTGATTAACAGTTCAAAGCTAAATGGTAAACAGGCCAAGTCAACATTCCTGTAACTACTGAACACTGGCACTATATTCCACCCTTTAAGAACAAAAAATAACATGAAGACCCTCACTTCACTAACAATCTACTGAGGTAGAGAGTGACAGTGATATACACACTATTAATATAGTGGCTTCTCAAACTTCTGAAATTGTCCCAATTCACTAATGATCTCAAAGATCTCTAAAATGTAATCACAGGTAATTGTGCAGAGACACTAACTCAAAATGTATGTGTTAAACTTAACTATTAGTGACAGAGCATCTTTGTTATTCTCTCCTTACACTCCTATATGCATTTAACAGAGAAATAATACCTTTTACAAAAGTGGTATTTCAAATCTGGGGGATCTAGGAGGACCTCAAACTTTTCCTCATTAACACAAGATCTGATGACATAATTTAGTGTCAAAATAAAAATACCGGGGAAGGGATGTGTAAGTGAAATAAACATCCAGTTAGAAACTACAAGGACAAAGTTAAATAAGAAAATCTAAGTGAAGTAGGCTGATTGGGAAAAGACCATTCCAGTTACAGCTATGATTTCGCTTCCACACTATTTCCATTTATAACATACTCATCAATAAAACTCTCTTTACAAACTGATTTACAAAAAGGCAAAAGGTGGGTATTTCCTAATGGAAATGCATTAGAATTTCAACAGAACTCTGTGCTTTCCTACTAGAAAATCACTGAGTTCCTAAACCAACAGACACACAAATGGAAATATATAATGCATAGCTCTGCATATAGTAAATCTCCCTGTTTCACAGCATCATTTATATGCAATGTATATAAAAAGCATATTTCTTTATTTATTTATAGTCTTATGAAATAATCTTATTAAAAGTCTTAAATTCACAACTCAGGAACCCGTACGGTTGAAGGCAAGCAAGGGTAAACTGAAAGGATTTTGGAAATACAAAGTAATTCAAGCAAAATCACTATAAAACTAGTAATAATAAAAATTAATCTAATAATCTGGGCTAGACACAGTGGCTCATGCCTGTAATCCCAGCACTTTGGGAGGGTGAGGGGGGAGGGTCACTTGAGGTCAGGAGTTCAAGACCAGCCTGGACAACATGACAAAACCCCATCTTTACTTAAAATAAATTAGCTGGGTATAGTGACATACATCTGTAGCCCCAGCTACTCAGGAGGCTGAGGCACGAGAATCATTTGAACCCAGAAGGTGGAGGTTGCACTGAGCTGAGATCACAACACTACATTCCAGCCTGGGTGACAGAGCGAGACTCTGTCTAAAAAAAATAACAATAATAATAATCTAATAATCTAAACTATCTAGTTCTACCATATGAACTAGAGAAAAAGAGAATAGTAAATTAGGAGTCAATTAAAAACTGACTATAACAAACCGAAGGAGAAGTGATGAGGATAAGGACTAAAGTGTTAACACAGGGAATAAAAAGAATCAGAAGGATGCAAAGTAAGTATTTTTTAAAAAAATAATTCATTACATTTCATGACTGACAAAGATATAGATGAAAGAGAAGCATTTAAGATAATTCCAAGTTTTCAACTCTGAGTATTTATGAACATGATTTTACTACTGATACAAACAGAAGTCTAAAAGTAAGAAGTTTGTGGAGGAAACGTTAAGTTTAGACATGAGGTGACAAGATGATTTCAGATGCACATGTACACAAAACACCTCTTTTGAATCCCAAAAGAGAAAATTTAAAAATACAAGTAATTTCTGAAGAGATAATAGTTGAAAAGATAATAAATACCAAAAAATAAATAACAAAGGGAGAATAAGTAGAAGAGCCTACAGGGCCTAAGGGTTCAGAAATGAGACTAACCAACACAAAAATCTGACAGAGACAGGCAGCTGCATGAGAAAAAAGATAAAAACAGTACTATGCTTTTCATCTGTGAGGTCCAATGTCAATTATTAAGCACTATCATAACTGTTTTTGCTATTAGAATATAGCCTGATACAACTGATATTTACTATTTCCATTTTACAAATGTATAAAATTAGGTTAAGTGACTTAACTAAATTCAAACTGGTTGTAAGTTATGGAAACCCAGTTCTCACTACCCAGGCACTCAGATGTGGTCTAGTTTCCAAACACAACAAAAAGTTCACTAGCTAGCAACTAACATCTACAATTGAATCACTGAATCAGATGGATGAGTGTGGTGACACACCATTTAACAGCACCAATCTAATAACCAAGAAGACTTTAAAAACAAAATATTATAAAGTGTTTCAGTCTACTGATCAAGTAACAGCTAAATAGAATAACTCCCCCTTTTTCCTAATGGCTAAGATATACACTGTTTGGGTTTAGAGAAAATATTACAAAACAATATGGAGAACAGCACAGTGGCTCATGCATATAAACACTGTGGGAGGCCGAGAGGGGAGGATCACTTGAGACAGGAGTTCAAGGCTATAGTGAGCTATGATCATGCCACTGCACTCCAGCCTATGTGACAGAATGAGAGTCTGACTCAAATTAATAATAGTAATTATAAGGTAATAAACAATCACCATAAAAAAATCAAACTATTAAAAGGTCTCGTTCACTGCACCCTATCCACCTGCTGCTTTCTTCAGAAAGAACCACTGTTAAACGGCTGGTAGGCCACCTTCCAGAGTCTTCTATACACATCTTTCTTTGTAAATGTGTATGTATATTATAAATATGTACATTGTATACATATGTATATATATAAAATAGACACTTTATACATTCTTTTTTTGTGGTGGAGTCTCGCTCTTTCTCCCAGGGTAGAGTGAAGTGGCACAATCTCGGCTCACTGCAACCTCTGCCCCTTGGGTTCAAGTGATTCTTCTGCCTCAGCCTCCCAAGTAGCTGGAATTACAGGAGTCCACCACCACGCCTGGCTCATTTTTAAAAATTTTATTTATTTATTTTTTGAGACAGAGTTTTGCTCTGTCATCCAGGCTGGAGTGCAATGGCACAATCTCAGCTCACTACAGCCTCCGCCTCCTGGATTCAAGCAATTCTCCTGCCTCAGCTTCCCAAGTAACTGGGATTAAAGGCATGCACCACCACATCCAACTAATTTTTGTTATCTTTTAGTAGAGACAGGGTTTTGCCACGTTGGTCCCAAACTCTCAACCTCAGGTGATCCGTCTGCCTCAGCCTCCCAAAGTGCTGGAATTATAAGAGTGAGCCAAAGCGCCTGGTCTACTTTACATATTCTGGTTTTAAAAAAAAAAAAAAAAAAAAAAAACTGTCCTCCTTATTACTGCTTAAAACTGACGTTCTCAAAAGCCTTGCTATAATAAAACAATGAAATTCTTTTACATGATGATAAGTAATAATATTAGTCTAAAATACTGGCCAGGTGTGGTGGCATGTGACTGTAATCCCTGCTACTCAGAAGGCTGAGGCAGAATTGCTTAAACCTAGGAGGCAGAGGAGGTAGTGAGCCAAGATCACATCCTGCACTCTAGCCTGGGTAACAGAGTGAGACTCCATTACAAAAATATAAAGAAGCAAAATACATTACAGTCTGTATTTTATAACTGTCTGCTGTTCAAAAGTCTTGTTCAACTATTTTCCCAACTTGAAACATGCTGAACATAATCTAGCACGTTCTTTACAACTCATAATCTGTGTAACTTTTACCCACCATTAAATTATGTTATAATATGAAGATACTTTCCAGGGCAACAGAGATATCCACAATGACACTACATGTTCCCCAGCTGCAGCCTCTTTAAAAAAAAAAAAAAAAAAAAAAAAAAAAAAAAAAATTTTTTTAAAAAAAAAAAAAAAAAAAAAAGAAAGAAAAATTTCTTAGTGTTCCCTAGTAGTAGAATACAAGTTGTTTAGCTTTCCAAATATTTATAAAATTATTAGATTTTTAAATATTCAAACCAACTTACAGGTAGTCAGGATATATACCATTATCTTTATTTTTTTTTTAAGAGGCAAAGAAAAGATTAATTAGAAAACTTGTTTATAAGAATTAGTGGGCCGGACACGGTGGCTCAAGCCTGTAATCCCAGCACTTTGGGAGGCCGAGGCGGGTGGATCACGAGGTCAAGAGATCGAGACCATCCTGGCCAACATGGTGAAACCCCGTCTCTACTAA
>NW_016107321.1:10112867-10123693 GCF_001604975.1 Cebus imitator
AAAAAAAAAAAAAAAAAAGAATTAGTATGTAAGGGATCCTAAAGTTCATCTTATGTAATCCCATTTTATAAATGATAAAACCACCATCTCCTTCCTTGTGGCCAACTGTCGTCTGTCAAGTTACTTTACAGCAACCATATTAATTTTGTAGCCTTTTCAGGCTTTAAAAGGCCTCTACTGGGAACCTTCAGAACAGCAGTTTGCAAAAATCTAAATGTAGTAGTTACAAAGCAGCCATCATTGTTAAGATGTGAAAATTGGAAATATACTACAGATACATTAAGGATACAGACTTAGAGGATAACCACACTCCTCTCTTAAAAATAAAGTACAAAATACATGAGCTTGCGACTCAAAGGCTTTTTAGTTTTCTGTTGCTGGAGTAGGCCAAGTGCAAACTACTGTCACTGTGCAATACCTCCTTACCAAGGAAAGTGTATTTTCTTTGGCACCCTATTCTATGAGAAGGAGACGAGCAGCACAGTAGTACGGTCCTTATTCTGTACCAGAGTTAACATGAAACATTAATAATCTATTAAGAATCACCAACTCCCACTCCTATTCTCCCTCCACCAAACATAAATACTATGGAAATCACACCGAAAAAATCCATAGTGAAAATAATAAAAACAGCAGTAAACAGACAAAGAGGATATAAATATGTTCTAATTTGGCCACTAACTATGTGCACCTAGTAACGGTGTGACTGAACAAGCTTTGTCATTTCTAAATCTTGATTCCTCATCTGTAAAATGAGTATTTCAAGTCTAAAATTTGTTCTTTTTAGAAATCAGGTTTAAGCATGAAAGTTAACAAGGAACCCAATTACAGAACCATAACTAGCTATTCCTATAGCTACAAATGCATAACATGTTTGTGATGGCTTTTAGCCACCCCATTCTAAAATCAAAGAAAACAGAAATGATTCTACATGGGAGAATATAAAATACAAAAACACACAGGTGTATATATGACAATAACTTCATTTTAATTTTCCTGTGATCCACATAGTCCATCTTCCTTTATTTTCAATTCATTCCCATGTCTTTTGTAAACATCAAAATGAAAATCTAAGTTACCTCCTTTTAATTTAGTACTATTAACAATAAAATGGCCAAAATGAGAACAAGAAATAGAATAATTCATTTATAAAGCTTTTCGAAAAAATAATCCCAAAATTGTATTAGCTGGAAGTTCACAAATAAATATGGCTTCTGTTTCTAATGCTACAGTCTTTTTTTTTTTTTGGAGACAGAGGCTCGCTCTGTTGCCAGGTGCCAGGCTGGAGCGCAATGGCGCAAGCTCGGCTCACTGCAACCTCTGCCTCCCAGGTTTAAGTAATGCTCCTGCCTCAGCCTCCCAAGTAGCTGAGACTATAGGCGCCATAATTCCATGTGCAAAATGCTTGCAGTAGTCTCAAAACAAAGAATTATGTAACTAAGAGTAAACAACATGCTGAATAATATGAGTGAGCTTAATGTCAAGAAATTCTAATAAAATCTCAAACAAAATTTGAATCCTTAATTTTATTCACAGGCCATTTGATTTACTACTTAAGTTTTGTTTTTTTTCTTTCTTCTTTGCCCTTCTCCTGATTGTAATACTACTTAAGTTTTAATTACACACAAGAACATCTGGTTGCATAGGCAGAATTTAAAATCAAGTGTATTTCATGCAGAGTTGCCTTTTTTTTTTTTTGAGACAGATTCTCACTCTGTTGCCCAGGCTGGAGTGCAATGGCATGATCCTGACTTACTGCAACCTCCGCCTCTTGGGTTCAAGTGCTTCTCCTGCCTCAGCCTCCCAAGTAGCTGGGATTACAGGCACGCGCCACCACGCCCAGCTAATTTTTTTCATGTTTAGGAGAGATGGGGTTTTACCCATGTTGGTCAGGGTGGTCTTGAACTCTCGACCTCATGATTCACCTGCCTCGACCTCCCAAAGTGTTGGAATTACAAGCGTACGCCACAACGCCCAGCCCAGAGTCACTTTTAAATGTCTTATACTCACAAACCCAACATGATAGGGATGGGGGAAAAGGAGGGAGGGATGGAGGACAAACCTGAGGATGAAAAGATTCTACAAGATTTTCCTCTAGGCTTGTTTATCTTCTTTCCCTATATTATCACCCTAAACAACTATACTATCCCTCAATCTTCATTTCTAGTCTGTTTTCTCCAGGTGCCCAACCTACATATCTAGCTAGGTATCTCCACCTTGATGTTCCACTGTCAACAAACATTCAAGATGTACAAACTACTGTACTTAACAAAACAGTAACAATAACAGTCTTTGGATGGTTGAGATAAAGGTGATTTTAACCCTCCTTCCGAAGACAGGATCTTTTATTCTTAGTAGGATTTTTAAAACAAGATCCCCCATCCACTCTATCCCCCCAAATTATCCTTCTCCTCAATCTTTCTCTCCTTGACTTGCCCATCTTGGTGACTGGTACCATACCCTTAAATCAACCTAGTCACTTAAACCAAAGCCCTGGCAACACCCATCTTCCTCGTATCCAGCTCCCTATTACTACTAAGCATCTACTGCAATCATCCTTCCTCTTCTCCCTATTGGTATTACTTGAGTTGAGCCCCTCATCTTCTTTACACTAATCTAACCTTCCTATCCCAAACACATTCCGCCATTGCCCTTCCCTGCTCCACAAAGATGCTAATCATTTTTCTAAAACAAATATAAAGCTCGTGCTTTCATTTAAAACCCTTCAGACTCTCAACTCCCTTTTAATTTAGGAGGTCCCATGCATGGTATATAAAGGTCCTGCATCAGAAAACCCAGGCTTAATTCTCCAATCACTCCTCCCTACCCTATCCCCTACCCAAAGTTGCAATTTCCTTGAAAATGAGCTTTTATGTTTTGCACACAGTGCCTCCACCCTTTCTACTGAATATATCACAGTGCACACAGTAGAATGTACACAGAGTAGAGTCTCCACCCTTTCTACTGTATACATCAGTCAACACAGTAAAATGTACAGAGTATAACCTCCACCCTTTCTACTGTATATATCACAGTGTACACAGTAGAATGTACACAGGGTATACACAGGTGACATCACTACTCTTCATACCATATGCTCATCACATTACTTTTCATCACATTCCCAGCCCCACCCCATCCGAAAGAGCTTTCTGAGGAAAAGGCTGTGTAGGTATCTAATGTAGCAGACTATCCTGCAGAATGGCTGACAGATGGCAAGTAAGCAACAAAGCTCAAACAACCAGCAACTTTCCGTGCACTCTTTCCAACCACCAGTTGCTATTACTATTAAAACCTTCATAGGCTATTATTATAATACAGTAATCTGAAAACTGTTTTGTAACTAAAATGAAAAAAATTGACAATTCTGTAGGACTAGCAAAATAAGAGATTTTATTCATAGGCCTTCACCCATAGGATTACTTGGAATTAATAAATTGTTACAGCTCTAAGAGGCCTGAGCCATCTAATAAATCAATAAATCAAAGTACTGATTAGGAAATTTTGCACAAGAATGATGTTGTAGTCTCTAACCAACTCCTTTAGGATTTTACTATTCGGCTAAGTTGCTCACAACTTTCATTCTTGAAACTGCCACCAAAACAGAGACAGGAATCTAAAAAACTTCTGTATTATCTTATAAAATGAGAAGAATTTGGAATGTCTTGTTCAACCGGAACTGCTATAAAAATTAAAACCTTACTTCTTGGTGTTAAAAAAGCCAAAGATATTTAGAATCCTTACAAAAACAAATTTAAAAACCAATCATAGAAATCATTTCAGCAAAAAAAAAAAAAAAAGTAACATGGTAAAAATTCATCTTGACAATTTTTTTTCAAAGGTGTTGACATTTAGCCAGACACAAGATGGATAATCTGCAAACAATTCTTGAACTTCTATTAACGTTTAGTAAATAAATACTAGTCCTATTAGTAAACTTCGTCCCTATTTTAAGAAAACCATGTAAGCAACTATATCCACAACGGTTCTCAACTTTGGATAGTAATCGTTCTCATTCTCATTTATTCATTAAAGCCTTTTACGTATGTGAATAATATTTTTTAAAGGTTCTATATTTCACATGTACTTAGCACTAAATTTTGTTTGCCCCAATTAGTGCAGTTCTAGAGCCTGAAATAGTATCTGCACGTGGTTAATGCACAGAAAATTTGTTGAATGAATATTTCCACCAGACAACTTTTCGAGTTGTTTTGCTCTGTTTTTGATGTTAAAATAAGCACTATAAGGCCTTTATGAGCTGTACTGTTCTGTCAACTATAATTCTTATTTTGAAGTAGCATGGTATTAATCAAGTTCTCGGGTTTCTAAGTTTACTACTGGGCCCAGCAAAGTATGGCCTTTGGCCTATTTTTGTAGGCCCTCAAACTAAGGATGGTACATATATACTTGGGGTTTTTTGTTTTGAGACAGGGTCTCACTCTGTCATCCAGGCTGGAGTGTAGCAGCACAATCTCAGCTCAATGCAACCTCCACCTCCCTAGATCAAGCAATTTTCTCAAGTAGCTGGGACTACAGACATTCATCACCATGCCCAGCTAACTTTTTGTATTAATATTTTTTGTAGAGACATATTGTTTCACTACATTGCCCAGGCTGGTCTGGGACTCCCGAGCTCAAGCGATCAGCCTGCCTCAGCCTCCCAAAGTGCTGGGATTACAGGCATAAGCCACCACACTCAACTCGATGGTTCTGTATTTTAAGCTTTGTAAAAGACAAAGTAGAATATATAAAGAGGCCCACAAAACCTAAAATTTTTACTGTCTAATCCTCTACAAAGTTTGCTGCCCGCTGGACTGGAGATTCCACTCACAAGAGAATAAAATGTACTCTGAATACACACTTTCTTTCACCTATCAGTAGAATCTGCACTACTGGATCTTTTAACTAAATCCTTCTCCACATTTAAACATCTGAATTTTGGAATGTTACCTGAAGAATGTTAAATAAATACTTTGCTGTTTTGGTTTTGTATCAGAGCGTAAGTAGTTATGACGTTGAAGCTATGAAAAAGAAAGTTAAATTATCTTTAATGTTTCACATACTAAAAAAATAAAGATGAAAAAGGAAAAAAGTCAAAATGGAATACAAATAGAAAAACTTTAATCTAATTGTATTTCGAATTAACAGCAAAACCACTTTGAGGGAAGAAAACTAACCAAGAAATGTTTGTACATAGTATTTTAACTACATGTCCTTAACCGAAACAAAAAATGTATTATAAACAAATATTAAACTCTAATTAATAGGTTTGTTTTCAGATATATGCTTCAGTAATTCTGAAATTACTTTCTTTGTATTTCAGGAATGAGCAAATAATAAGTAAACATATTGTAGATAACAAAAGCAAGGTATCTTGCTGTCAAAGAAAGAAATTACAGATTTGGAAAGAAGGAAGACTAGAACGAACCCTACCGTGTTTGACTGGAATTGAAGATATTATGATCAATCATGGCTTTTTAGATACACAGATACAAAATAGATGAGAAACAGAGAATGTATGTATACATATAATTCTATCTATTGATACACACACACACACACACACACACACACACACACACACACCCACCTGGAAAAATGGCTGATTCCTGGGCTGGGGTGGGAGTATTTTATAACACTAGAAAATAACAGAACTCAAAAAGTAATGAGCACTTGTCAAAAGGACAAAGAAGATGGCTTGCCTAGTCAAAACTGAGACAGTCTAAGGATAACTCAATGAATTAAAAAAAAAAAAAAAACCATGAGTATGGCTGGATGCGGTGGCTCACGCCTATAATCCCAGCGCTTTGGGGGGCCAAGGTGGGTGGATCACTTGAGGCCAGGAGTTCAAGGTCAGCCTGGCCAACATGACAAAACCTCAACTCTACTAAAAAAAAAAAAATCAGCCAGACATGGTGGTTCACACCTGTAGCCCCAGCTAGTCAGGAGGCTGAGGCACGAGAATCGCTTGAACCTGGGAGGTGGATGCTGCAGTGAACCAAGATCACGCCACAGTACTCTAGCCTAGGTGACTGAGCGAGACTCTGTCTCAAAAACAAACAAACAAACAAACAAAAAACAACCATGAGTTCATACTAATATGCATATACACCTATATACATAAATGGTAAAATGTGAAAGCTTGTAGAGAATGTGAACCAATAAATACAAAAATAATAGACTCAGAAAAAATCACCACTTGGCAACCAACTTAGTACCAACTGATTCAGATAAGAACAGAGAAGATGCTAAAACAAGTGGTGAAAATCTGATGAGGAGCAAGGTATTTGCATCAAAGTATCTCCCCAGAAGATACTATTAATAGTTACAAAGGAAGCAGTAACAAAGGAAATACAGTAGGGAAACCCTGCAGATAAAAATTAACACCCCCAGCCTAAGCAACATAGCAGGGTCTCCTCTCTATCAAAAATCTAAAAAATTAGGAAGGCACGGTGGCGTACACCTACAGTCCCAGCTACTCAGAAGGCTAAGGTGAATGGACTACTTAAGCCCAGAAGTTCGAGGCTACAGTGAGCCATGATCACACAACTGCACTCAAAACTGGGCAATAGAGCAAGATCCCTGCCTCTTTAAAAGAAATAATAAACAGAAGCTTAACATCTCTATTAATGGAATATATGGACAACATATGGTTCCTGATACGGTGCACTGAGAGGAACACAGTACTACTCTTGGAATGTTCCTGCCAAAAATGTAGAACACGAACCTAATCAAAAAGAAATACCAAATCAATATTAAAGAAATTCTAAAAATACTGGCCTATTCTTATCAAATGTCATCTCTTTAAAGTTCATACATGAGGAGTAACCAACTGATTCACATTAAGTGAAACTAAGACAAGTGAATCTAAGGTGTGATGTAGAATTTACTCTATTAAAGACATTAATGGTATGATTGGTGAAATCTGAATATGATCTACAGACAACAGTACCGTATCAAAGTTCATTTCTTGATTTTGATAACTGTACTATATAATTAAATGTGCTTGTTTTAAACATATACACAGTCATTTAGAAGTAAAGGGTACCATGAATTGCAATTTCCTCTCAAAATGTTCAGAAAAGAAATTATGTGTTCATTTGTATGTGAAGAGAGACAGAGTAAAGCAAATATGGTTACAGGAGGTAGAGAAATCTTGATGAAGTATGCACAAAAATTCATCATATTTTTCTATAAATGTGAAGTTATAAAAATTAAAAAGAATAAGGAAAAAAATTTGTATTTGGACATTATACCAGTAAAAAGCAAAACAAAACAAAAACACCAACGAAAAACTGAATGATGGTTCTCTTTTACTTGTAGCACCAGGGTTGAGAACTAAGTCCTTCTAATCCCTGCTCTAATGCTTACAGAACTATATTTCCTTGGAAAAATCACAACTGTTGGGACTCAGTTTCCTTGTTTGTAAAACGGGGTAACAGCTATCCAACCATTCTAAACTAAAGATCCACTGAAACATAATAATGGCAGCAGAAAAGAAGGCAGAGTATAAAACACTATGCATTATAAAATGGTTCGCTCTTTTTCTAATACCTACTATTTTTTTCTTTTTAATTTCTGTGAGTACACAGTAGATACATATACTTGTGTACATGAGATATTTTGATAAAGTGGTTAACTTCCCCCCATTCCCGAACCGCCCAGGCTGGAGTCTTGCTCTGTTGACCAGGCTAGAGTACAGTGGCACGACCTCAGTTCACTGCAACCTCTGCCTCCCCAGTTCAAGCAATTCTCCTTCCTCAGCCTCCAGGGTAGGTGGGATTACAGGTACACACCCAGCTAATTTTTGTATTTTTTTAGTAGACAGGGTTTCACCACATTGGCCAGGCTGGTCTTGAATTCCTGCCCTCGTGATCCACCCACCTTGGCCTCCCAAAGTGCTGGGATTACAAGCGTGAGCCACCACGTCTGGCAAAGTGGTTAACTTTTAACAAATGTTTGGTAAATTAAAAGTACTTCAAAAAATCTAAGTTTTTTTCATCATAGTGAGCAGCTGTTACAAAACTAGACATTTGCTACATCACATTTGGATTTGTAAAAAACAAAATTACTTATTCAAAACTCACTTGAAGGGCAAGAAAGATTTTTTTTAATTTTTTTACTCCAGAAGATTTTACTCATATATTTAAAATATTTCAACAAACTCAAACACTTATGTCTAATTTTTCTTGGCAATAAAACTTTATGGTATCAAAAACATTGCTAGATCAAAGAAAGCCACTAACTAGGATTTGGTCAATCTTTGAGACACAGATAACTGTATAGAAATCTTTATATCATTTCCCAAGTTCTACTCACTAAAGTACATGGCGAACCATTTCATCTTTCATTGATAAGCTATTCAAATGAGACCTGAGAAACCACATCAAATTCAGAAAATATTTGTAAAAGAGACATCAAATTTTTCAGGTACTTAAAAGTTTGCTTTAAAAATAAAAATACTTATTAAATTATTCTTCTAAATTCACAAGGCTTTGGTCTCCACTTAACAATAGTTGCTTTTCAAAATCATATGCATGTGATGATTTTAATGATTCTCATGTAACGATTCTCACTGACAAAAGAAAATATCCTTAAAACTGTATAAGAAATAGTTAAGACTCCAAAATACCAAACAGAGATTTTAAAACATATATGACAATTTTGCATAAAACTTAACGTAGCTAGTCATATTTTTCCATTGTTGGAAAAATCATTTAAGCAAGTCTACCTGCTCAGTCTCTATTTTGACCAGTAGACAGGCAATCTGAACTCTAAGAGTCAAAATGCTGATAACGATCAGGCTGCAACCAACACAGTCCCTAGCAAAGAAGCAATACTGGAGTCAGTAGAGCCTGCACAGTCTCCCCAGCTCTGCAGTAAGTTCAATACACACAATGCTAATGAGGCTAAATGAAAAGGATCACAAGAACATAGGCTCCAAGAGGGCATGGTTTTTGCTTGTCTGTTTTACCACTATAGCCCAGGAGATGGAAAAATACCTAGGCCACAAGACATGTTCATTAAATATTAGTTACATGAATGAACAAATCAATGAAAAGAATGAAATCCTAGGTCTTTCAAGTTAACCTATACAAATTACATTAAGTAGCAAAATTATTTTAAAAACAAATTTGACATACATTAACTTAATAGTCAAAACTATCTTTAGAAAACATGAGCAACCTAGTCCTCATTCTGACTAAAGAAATGTCAAAGTTCCTGAGATTTTTTTCTGACCTATAGTAGGTATTGTAATACATTTACATAGCCTTCCTTAAGTTTAAAGGGTGGCTGTATCGGAAACTCTTATAAAACAAAATTAGACAAAACAAATGCATAAAATCAAAATCATTAAAATCAAACGCATCATGTTTACCATCAAACATGAGATAGAATTCATTAGGTAAGAAATCGCAAGATATAGAAACATTTCTCATCAGCATTTTTTTCTCATAACCAATAGTACCTCTACCACAATCTGCTCCCTCCATAATTAGAAAATTAAAAATTCAATTTAACCTTTGTTTATTCCTATAGCATATATGTCAATAATTTATCATCTTATAGTTCAAAGAAATTCTTCAAAAAGTATATTTTATTATTAAATTAAGAGGTCTGAGGCCGACACGGTGGCTCATGCCTGTAATCCCAGCATTCTGGGAGGCCGAGGTGGGCAGATCACCTGAGGTCAGGAGTTTTAAACCAGCCTGACCAACAAGGAGAAACCCTGTCTTTACTAAAAATGCAAAATTAGCTGGGGATGGTGATACATGCTACTCAGGAGACTGTGGCAGGCGAATCAGTCGAATCCAGGAGGTGGAGTTTGCAGTGAGCAGAGATTGCGCCATTGCACTCTCGCCTGGGCAACAAGGGTAAAGCTCCATCTCAAAAGAGAGGTCTGCAATTCACTCAAATTAAGAGGTCTGCAATTCACTCTATTTCTTTTGTAAAATCACGTGGAGCAAAATACAAGAATACGAGTAAATACAACAAAAGTTTATATATGATTTATGCTCACTATCGAGCATAACTTTTTTCTCCAATTAACCTGTTTTTTGTGAAGTAATTCAGCTTATCCTAGACGCTCTCTTTTAAGACTACCAAAATATTCTAAGTGACAAACTTCATTCTGCTTCCCAAGTACTAACCATATAATCAATACACTATTCCACTACCAGTTGAAACCTAACATATTCCAAAGGGCCTGCCTTATGTGGGTTATAATCATCTTACTATGCTTCTTGTGTCCATGCTGCTGGAAAAGCAGTCTGTACAAGCAGGAGTAGAGGCACAATCCTGAGAGAGAGGAGCAGAGAAAGATGTTGAGAAAACAAAACTAGACAAAATTAGCTCACTTGTTCAGGAGCTCAGCCAGTGTAAAAGGTCAAAGTTGAATTACATTCTTTCATAACATTATGAGTTAGAAGTTGTCCAAAACAGCGTAACTGGCCTTAGAAAGAGATATCTAAATTGTACATACAAGCAGTAACATTTTCACTAATTCTAAGCCATCTATGTCCCTTCTTAAAAAGAAGCAAATGGGCCAGGCATGGTGGTCACACCAGTAATCCCAGCATTTTGCAAGACCGAGGCAGGCAGGTCACTTGACATCAGCAGTTCGAGACCAGCCTGGCCAACGTGGTGAAACCCCATCACTACTTAAAATACAAAAATCAGCTGGACGTGGTGGCATGTACTTGTAATTCCAGCTACGGGGAGGCTGAGACAGGAGAACTGCTTGAACCTAGGAGGCGGAGGTTGCAGTGAGCCAAGATCACACCATTGCCCAGCCTGGGCGACGAAGCAAGACTCCATCTCAAAAA
>NW_016107321.1:10124701-10129181 GCF_001604975.1 Cebus imitator
TAAGAAACTGACAGATGATGGTTGCAGTATGAAGGAGGAGGCAGAGGAAAAAAAAAAAGAAAGAAAGAAATCTTTACTTCACATATACACTGTGCATTAAGATACTGTGCTAGGAACCAAGGACATAATGCAATGAGGAAATATAGTCATCGTCCTCATAGAGCTTATCATCTGGTGGTAAAAACAATTAAAATTATTTAAAATTGCTATGATCACTAGAAGAAAAAGCACAGTATTTTAAGACAGTTTAAGATCTAAATCAGTGATTCTGAACCAGGGTCACTATGCCCCACAAGAAACACTTAATAACATTTGAAAACATTTTTGGCAGTCATAATTGTGGAGGATGCTAGTGGCATCTAATGCATAGAGGCCAGGGATGCTGTTAAATATCCTGGAATATATAGGAGTGCTCCCCAAGCAAAGAATTATCCAGTCCAAAACATCAATTGTTCCCAAGATGTTTACATCTTGGGTTCTCACATGGACAGAAAGGGGTTAGTGAAAGACTTCCTTCCTTGTAACACTAGGCATGCTACATCTTTAAAGGAATTTCATAAGGTAGAAAGAAAAAAATATAGCCTGACAGAATTAACCAGAACACCCACAAGAAAATGATAATAGGAAAGGAAAAGCAGAGACAGATTCCCTGGTAGATGAAAATAAAAGACAAATGCAATGTTTTATAGCTGCTTCCCATAATTGCCTTTCCTGAACTACAGGCAAAAGAAAAATATACAAACTAAAAACAAATTTCACGTTTTTATTATTCCCTCTACCTTTTCCACTTTCTCTACCATCCCATGTCTACTACTAAATATTGGTGAGATTATAAAAAGTCCTGTAGTTAGACAAAATACTCACTCTGTATACAAAATTGGAAATAAAATGAAATGGGATTTCACTTTGTAGAATAGAAAACTGTAGTGGATATTAAATTGATTCTGGAAAGTTTGCCTCCTGAACAGTTTAAAGATTAACCTATCTGAAAGGATCCCAAAGACAAAAAACACTAAGGATTTAAGATCCTAAAAATAATTAAAGGTAACAGAATCCTCTCACTTTATGAATTAAGGTAAATCCAGAAATTAAGCTGAAATCATTCTCCTGACATATCTCAAACCTACATATCTCAAACCTACACATCTGGTCCTACATCTTCCCACCTAGCCTATTCAGAGCAACAAGAGAAATATCCTGGGGAAAAGGCCACACTGTAATACAACTAGCTATATAAACGACCTGAAAAAAATAGATCATTGACTGTTATTTTGTTATGTTAAAGATTTACTGTTAACTTTTTTGAAGTGTGATTAATGGTAAAGGGACTATGTTTGTTTTTGGGGTTCTGTTTTGTTTTTTTTTTTGAGATGGAGTCTTCACTCTATTGCGCAGGCAGTACAGTGGCGTGATCCTGGCTCACTGCAACCTCCACCTCCCGGGTTCAATAAATTCTCTTGCCTCAGCGACCGGAGTAACTGGGATTACAGGCACACACCACCACTCCAGGCTAATTTTTTGTATTTTTAGTAGAGACAGTTATCACCATGTTGGCCAGGCTGGTCTTGAACTCCTGATCTTGTGATCCACCCATCTCAGCCTCCCAAAGTGCCAAGATTACAAGCATGAGCCACCACACCCACAGGGTTTTTTTTTTTTAAGTACTTAAAAATTAAAAGAATCTGTCCTGGTGCAGTGGCTTACACCTGTAATCCCAGCATGTTAAGAGATCAAGGCGCCAGGATCACTTGAGGCTGTCAAGAACAGCCTAAGCAACATACTGACACATCCCACCCATCCCTACAAAAAATTTAAAAATTAGGTGTGCATAGCAGCACATGCTTGTAGTCCTAGTTAATCAGGAGGCTGAGGCAGGAAGATCACTTGAGCCCAGGAGTTCGAAGTTACAGTAAACTATCATCCTGTACTTGCACTCTAGCCTGGGCAAGAGAGACTCAATCTTAACAACCACTACCACCACCTGCTATGTTTTAAAATGCCCTCTCGAATTAAAGGAAATAAAGGGTCATGCATTGCCACTGTCTCCCGACCCCTTTTCAAAAAAACAAAAAAGGAAGCAAAAAAATAGAGCAAGATCCCACTAGAACGACCTCCATATAGTGATCATTCTTAAGTACAGAGTAAAGATATGCAGCTCACATAAAACTGCTGCATTCCAGCAATCGATGCAGTCCCAAAGTTATCCACAGATTTAGGCAGTTCAATCTGAGACCATTCTCACTAGGAAGAAATGCTAAATCATTACAAGTGCCACCATCTTAGAGCAGCAGCAACTGCAATAGCTTGCACTGATAATTCTCTCACGGCTAACTGCTCACCCATTGACTCTGGGGAAATCTTATATTCTAATCTGAACTGAAATCTTTCATTTTAGAATTGAAAGTATTGGTCATGGGATTAAGCTTTCATCACAGTGATGATGTTTAAATACAAGTTATTCTTCTCCCACAAAATTAGCATACGGAGTACTCAAAAATCAATTACTGAGCCTAAATCTTATTTAACTCATAAGAGAAATTTACCCCATAATTCCTGCACAATTAAAGGATCTTCTGACACAGTAATTTTTTTTTTTAACACAGAAGGGTCAACTCCTTTGAGAAATTATGGTGGGGGGGTAGACATGACAAAAACAGCTCATACATATCTTGCATAAAGCATGGGATTTTCATAGCTGAAGTTCATCCACAGTTTGCAGATTAAAAATCTGTATTCTTGGGTTTTTTTTTTTTTTTTTTTTTGAAACAGTCTCAACACTGTTGCCCAGGCTAGGGTGCAGTGGCTATTCACAGGTACAGTAATTGCACTCTACAGTCTCGAATTCCTAGGCTCAACACATCCTCCTGCCTCAGCCTCTCGAGTAGCTGGGACTACAGACACAGGCCACACAATTAACAAAAATCTGTATTCCTACAGTCTCTGGCATCTTCCTATTTTCAAACCAATCATGTCCACAAAATTAAAAGATGGAGGTGAAAAACATTCACTCTGGAAAAACCTGAGACTTAGCAAGCCAGAAAAGGTAACTATTTCGTATTTTAAACACTTTATTTGGGGCAGGCACCATGGCTTAGGCCTGTAATTCCAGCACTTTGGGAGGCGAGGTTGGCAGATCACCTGGGCTCAGGAGTTGAAGACCAGCCTAGGCAATGTGGCAAAACCCTGTCTCTATGAAAAAAACAAACAAACAAACAAACATTAGCCCAGCATGGTGGCCTGTAGACAGCAAGTACTTGTCTCAATTTTTTTGAGTCGGAGTCTCACTGTTGCCTGGGCTGGAGAGCAGTGGTGCAGCTCACTGCAGCCTCCACCTTCCCAGTTCATTGGATCCTCCCACCTCAGCACCTGCACTCTCCTCTAACCCCCTCAACTAGTTAATTTATGTTGTTGTTTTATAGAGATGGTTTCCGCCATGCTGGCCAGGCTAGTCGGGACCTCCTGAGCCAAGTCATCCGCCAGCCCTGGCCTCCCAAAGTGCTGGGATTACAGGCATAACCCATTGAGCCCAGCCTGTTTTAAACATTTTAAGGTGAAGTATCAAAATATCTTCTTGACAAACATTCATGATTATTCTTAAGAGTTAATTTTGATTCCTGACAAAGCAAACGGAATTGACAATTCAATGTTTCAAAGGTATCTTTAAATTTAGCAGAGCAAGTTCTGATGGATTAAGCCCAAAGATGAAAGCCTTTAAATGCCAAATTGAATGCAAGCATTGAAAACATTCTTTTCTCCTAATCCTGTAACCAGAATTCCTTTTTAATTTTTGTAATTTGTAACACATAATTTAATGGAAAACAATCGTTACTAAACTACTTCCCTGTATTTGCTTACTTGCAACAACAAAACATTTAATACGTATCAACAATTACAACATTCACAGAAACTGCATTCAAAACAAAAAAACAGTATTATGTGTTTAAACAAAAAAAAAAGTATTTTTCTGAATCTTCTTCAAATACATTTCCCTTCCTCAACTCTCTGACTCTGTACTGCTATTTTTTAAGCTAACCTCACTTTGAAACATGGTGAATGAAATTAGTGCATGTAAATAAATAAGGAAATTTAAAGACTTAAGTTCTTTGAAATCAATGAAGGGGAAAGGGGGAAATGCTACATACTAAAATGGGACTACTACAAACCTCCAGTTCCTGTAAAAAGAGAAAACAGGTCAAATACCTATCTAAACATGTAAATGTTAGGCCCCCTTATCATTAGTTAATACTAAAATGGAGAAACTGGCATTACCATTTCTTCCCTACTGTGATCAACCACAGTGCACTAACCCCTTGTTTATATCTAATATTTGGGTGGGAGCTACTGTTTAAAATGTCTTCTGGCACTTTGGGAGGCCAAGGCGGGTGGATCACCTGAGGTCAGGAGTTCGAGACCTGCCTGGCCAACATGATGAAACCCCATCTCTACTAAAAATACAAAAAATTAGTTGGGCATGGTGGAG
>NW_016107321.1:10129491-10135787 GCF_001604975.1 Cebus imitator
AAAAAAAAAAAAACCCACCCCAGGCGTGGTGGCTCACAGCTGTCATCCTAGCACTTTGGGAAGCCAAGGCGAGAAAGGATCACTTGAGCCCAAGAGTTCAAGATCAGCCTGGGCAACATAACAAGACCTCCTCTACAAAAAAATAAAGTAGGTGGGTGTGGTGGCTCTGGCCTGTAATTTTAGCTACTTGAGGGGCAGAGATAGGAGGAAGACCTCTCTTGTGCCAGGGAAGCAGAGGTTGCAGTGACCCAAGATCACAACTACTGCACTCCAGCCTGGATGACAGAATGAGACTCCCTCTCAAAAACAGATAAAAAGATAGCTAGAAAAAAAAAAAAATGAAAGGCTGGGAGCAGTGGCTCATGCCTATAAACCCAACACTTTGAGAGGCTGAGGTGGGCAGATCACTTGAGGTCAGGCGTTCCAGACCAGCCTGGCCAACATGGTGAAACACCATCTCTACTAAAAACATAAAAATTAGCTGGGCGTGGTGGTGCACGCCTGTAATCCCAGCTACTCAGAAGGCTGAGGCAGGAGAATCACTTGAGCCCAGGAGGCGGAGGCTGCAGTGAACCGAAATCGCGCCACTGTACTCCAGCCTGGGTCCCAAGTCTATTGCTCTATCAAGTTGTTAAAAAAAAAAAAATGTAGTCTTAAAAACAGAAAATGCTTTCCAAAAAAAAGTTATTTATCACTGGTATCTAACATAGCCCAAATATTATCTACCGTTTAGCCTCTTTGCTAAGATTCCCAAATACTGATTCTTTTTAAATAAATTGAAACAAGATAAAATTATGCAACGGCATTTAAAAGTACTGTCCTATTTGGACCGTCACAGCAAAAAGCCTAGTATTTTAAGAAGTAAATATTAAAGATACTTTTTAACAATCACAGTATTGAATAAAGTATTAGCACTTACAAGAGTTCATAAAATTTATGCTAATTTAGTTTCCAGCATAATTACACTTTGTAAGGCGAAGAGACAAGGATACTAATGCTGACTGTGCAGTTATTTATTTGCGATGTTTGATGTTTACATTAAGGCCTATTTAAGTAGGAGTTGAAAAAGAAATTGAACATATCTGTCAAAACCTGTCTTCTTCCAGACTAGCACATTCATCTACACAGTGAAAATCGTTATGTGTTTTTTAAAATCTCATTTGAATGAGCCAGCAAGACATGTTTTCCCCAGAATTTTCCCTCTCTCGATGTACAGATCTCTCCCTACCACTTGTCTTTATGTCGTGATGGATGAGGAGTAAAAATAGAAGATTGATCAAAGAATAACCTTGCCTGCCTACCCACCATCCAATTAGCTCAAATCCCTAGCTGGCAGGTTCCCAGTCAACAATGTCTCAATTATAAACACTACGTGTAACGTGACCACAGATCAGCATCCCGCAGGTTCATTTCCCCCACCGCCCCCAATCGGTGTCAGTCTCAGCAAGGACCCAGGAGGTCTGGAGAGTGATGTCCAGCGTCCATCTAAATCCTCAAAGGCCCAGGAAGGAGATGGGCGGGCCAGGTCTCGGCGGAACTGACCTCGAGGGACCTGTCGGGAGTCTCCGGGGGAGGGCCCAACCGGGCCTTTCCCTCCAAGCCCGCAGCCATTCCATAGGGCGCCGGAGACGCCAGAACCTCCCTCCGCCCAGGGCGGCCCTCCCCCAACCCTCCTCCCGAACCCGGGGGAGGGGCGCCCGGAGGAGAAACACCCCTCCCCCACGGGCACTGCCAGTCCACCGCTCACCCCACCCTTAAAAAGCCCGCAGGTCTGCGCCCACCCTCCTAGCCCCGACCTCGGCCAGGGGTGGGCGCAGTGCGGACAGGAGCGCGGGGGGCCGGGCTGCTATACCAACCTCGCTATTGAAGGTCTTCACGGCCTCCATGTTGTCGCTGCGGAGGCCCCCGAGCCCGGCGGCGGAAGAGGCGGCGGCCACTGCGCTGGGTGGGGAGAGCGAGACGCGGGCGGCTGCGTGGCCGCGAGGAGGGGGCGCCGGCGGGAGAGCGGGCCGCTGCGACCTCGGGGCGGAGTGGAAGGGCACGCGCTGGAGGGGAAGGGCTCCCTCAGGGGCAGCGCGGCCCCGGCATGGCCGCTAGTGCGGGCGGAGCGCCGTTCTGGGGAACAGAGGCGCTGCCGGGGCGGGTCGGCGGCGGGCGGGGGAGGGGCTGGGCCGCGGCGCCTTCTCTTCTCCGCCCCGCTCCGTCTCGGTCCCTCACCCTCTAGCCCAGTACCCTACACTCTCCACCCGCTTCTTCCCCTGCCTCCGACAGGCTCCTTTTTCACCTCCCCACCGCTCGGGCCGCAGGAACCAGCAGCGCTCGGCGAAGACAGAGGAGGAAGCGCTGGCAGCAGCGGCTGCGGCATCCAATATGGCCGACCCGAGTCG
The DNA here is from genome assembly GCF_001604975.1 of Cebus imitator. Classification (NCBI taxonomy): domain Eukaryota; kingdom Metazoa; phylum Chordata; class Mammalia; order Primates; family Cebidae; genus Cebus; species Cebus imitator. Next base: position 10,131,879 of record NW_016107321.1, read on the forward strand.
GGCCGCGCAGCTCGGAGATCCGCGGCGCTGGTCAGCGCGCCCCCTGGCGACTGGACCGTGCGGGCCCCGGCGTCCGCGCGAAAACCATCGAGCGGGCTAGGGCCAGAGCGTCGCCGCCCGGAGGCCCCGCTCGACTCCGCTGCGCTCGCTTGGGCCCCGGGGCCGCCAGCGCCTCGCCCCCTCCCCGCGCCCGGTTGACGCGGGAGCGAGCGCTGCGGCATCTTGGGGAACGCCGAGGCCGACATGTACAGCGGGAGGAGACAGCGCCAAAGCGCGGCTCTAAGAGCCTAAACGTGCCATAGAAGTGGCAAGTTTACGAATTGTGCCCGTTGCCCTTGTTTCCCGGTGGATCGGTCCTTTTGCACAAGCGGCTGGGCTTCGCTGCTTTTCAGAACTTGACTGGACAGTGCCCTAAACATCCGCAGCTCCCCCCCGCCAAGGAAAAGTTCCTGGCCGTCTATTTAGTAACAGCGAACTCAAGCGTTTTAACTGCACTGGGGGGGAACGTTAGAAACAAAAGCCTTGGATCCGGGTTGGGGCAGGCGGCAGGAAAAGCAGGCATGCAGCAGCTCCTTGCAGGAAATGCCCGCTGCATTGGATCCAGAGACTGGAGTGGCACAGACAATGAGTGCATTTGTCTGCAAGGCGGGAAGAGGACCCTAGAGTGCACAACACGTGAACAGGTGAACAGGGAACCCGTCTGTTTCGGAAGATGAATTGTTGTAAAGGAATTTTGCCCTAGGATACTTGGAGTAACGGTAAATACAGCATTACTTAGATGGATTAGGAGATTGCTGCTAGTAAAAAGCCTTCTCTCTCGTGCATTGCAAAATACGATACCAATTTAAAAATACTCATTGAAGTTAAAAGGTAGGGATGTATTGTGGGACCCCGAACACTGCTGTCCTCTTGCTGAAAGTCATTTTTCAACAATCACTCCTCCCAAATTCCCTCAAAGGAAGAGAGGAACACGAGGGCAGAATCGTCCTTTTGGAGAGTTTTGGAATCAAGGTAGTTCCTAAGAGCTGTGCCCAGAGCTCCGTGAAGCTGGGAAAGTAAGGCCCTTCTTGAGAGGTGTCAGAGCCTTCACTCTACTTCCTTGGCAGCTGTAGTATAGGGGTGGCTACTGAGAAGGTAACAGCGGTAACTCCATTAATAAGCGCTTTTATTTTTACTTGCAGAATATCAAATGCTGTCACAAATTTCTCCACCGCCTCCCATCTTCAGGTCTAGTCATGATGATCTCTTACCAACACTTGCAGTAGCCTCCTAACTGGTCCCTTGCTTGTTTTCTTATAGTTCATTTCCAGACAGTAGCTGAGGGATGTTTTTCTTAGACAAATCAGATCAGGTCACTCCCTTGCTTAAATCCCTTAAATACTTTCCCATTGCCCATCAGATAACATCATAACCTCTCACCATGGCCTGAAGGTCCAGCCCAGCCTGCAGCAGCACGCCACCTTCCCTTCTCCCTGGCTCTCCTGCCACACTGGCGTCCTTTCTTTGCTTGACAACAAGCAGCGTTTTCCTAGGTAGGGTAGTTGTGTCTCTTCCCGCAGGGGGCGGTTGCTCCTGTTCTTTCCTCCTCCTTCCTTCAGTCTTCCTGCAAGAGGTCTCCTAATCACTGCATCTAAAGTATAATTTGCTGTGGCTTGCAAAAGTTACTGCACTCAGTCTGTGCATGCCGGGTTCTCACCATCAAAAGTCACTGCTTTGAGGCCGGGCATGGTGGCTCATACCTGTAATCCCAGCACTGTGGGAGGCCTAGGCAGGTTGATCACCTGAGGTTAGGAGTTCGAGACCAGTCTGGCCAACATGGTGAAGCCCATCTCTACTAAAAATACGAAAAAAAAAAAAAAAAAGTAGCCAGGTGTGGTGGCACATGCCTGTAGTCCAGCTAGTCTGGAGGCTGAGGCAGGAAAATTGCTTGAACCTGGGAGTCAAAGGTTGCAGTGAGCCGAGATTGTTCCACTGCACTCCAGCCTGGGCAACAAGAGTGAAGCGCCTTCTCAAAAAAAAAGGTCATTGCTTTGGTTTGTAAGGGATTATTTATTCTGTCATACATGAAATGAATGTTGATGGAATTACTTAGGCCTGAGATTTTAAAATCCAATACAAACTAAAGGATAAAATCAGTTAACATGTTACACAATTTGATTTAATAAAGCTTCCACACTCAGAATGATAACAGAGGGCAGAGTTTAATCAGGGGAAGCTGGGGGTTGGGAGGATAGAGAGCAGCCGAAACACTTTTTTTTTTTTTTTGAGATGGAGTTTTGCTCTTGTCACCCAGGCTGGAGTGCAGTGGCACAATCTCAGCTCACTTTTCCACCACTGGGGTTCAAGCGATTCCCCTGCCTCAGCCTCCAAGTGGCTGGGACTACAGGCATGTGCCACCACTCCTGGCTAATTTTTGTATTTTTAGTAGAGACAGGGCTTCACCATGTTGGCCAGGCTGGTCTCAAACTCCTGCTCTCCGGTGATTCACCCACCTCAGCCTCCCATAGTGCTACGATTACAGGTATGAGCCACCGTGCCTGACCTAAACACAACCTTCCCCTGTAACCAAAAGTCGGAAATGTAGCTGACCCAAGGGAGGGGCTTGAACCAAAATAGAAAACCTAAGAGGCAATGTAATCTCTGCTTATCTACTTAATTTTTCTTTCTATTGCTTTACCCAATTCTCTGTTTTATCTAGTTTTATCTATTACTTTTGGTTTTATAGTTCCAAATGACTAGAGGGCCTGAATGAAGACCTCTCCCTTCCCAGTTCCAAATTCCCAAGGGATGAAATAAGGAATTTCATTGACCCAGCTTGGATTAGGTGACCATCACCAAGAAACTGAAGACCATTAATTTGGTCCTGAAAAGACTGATATGAAATAATGGTCAGGAGTACTCCAGTCATTGGAAGAGATATTTCACATTATAAATTGTGAAACTCAATCTAGTTTCTAGTGTTCTGTAAATGTTATCATCAGACTGTCCCCAAGGACTAAATAGTTTCTAGGAGCAACTTACAGAAACTAATTCAGCTATGGCCAAGAGGTCAGAGTCAAAAATAGTCTAGAGCAGTAGTTACCATAGAACTTTCTGGGGTAGTGGAAATGTTCTGAATCTGTGCTGCCCAATTCAGTAGCACTACCCCTGTGTGGCTGCTGTGCACTTGGAATATGGCTAGGGCAGCTGAGGAAGATAATTTCTAATTTTATTTTACTTTAATTGACTAATGTTTAAGTATGTGGCTAGTGGCTACCATATTGGAAAACATAGGTCTAGCTAGAGGGTACTCACTCCTGTGGATAGGATACTCTTTAGATAAGGGACAATTGTGAGGTGGCACTAAGCAAAATAAATAAAAACTTGTGAATTAACAGCTATTAGAAAGAATAATAGATGTTTATGAGTTACTTCTAAAATGGGGCAAAAGCCTGGAGCATTGTCTAAATTAAAACTAATGCCCACTCAATGGGAAAAAAGAAAACATAGGAAACAAACATTCCAGAATGTTTAGTAAAGTAGGGTATAGCGACAAATGAATTATACTACCAATAAAATAATTTTTAAAAGATTGTGTGAAACTATATGGCAGCTCCTCAAAAAACTAAACATAGAATTGCCATATGATCTAGCAATTTCACTTATGCATATATAGCCAAAAGAACTGAAAGCAGAGACTTGAATGTGCATGTTCAGAACAGTGTTATTCACAATAGCTAAAAGGTGGCGGCAACCCAAGTGTTCATTGATGGATGAATGGATAAACAACATGTGGTACAATGGAATATTCAGCCTTCAAAATGAAGGAAGTTCAAGGCCCGGCACAGTGGCTCACGCCTGTAATCCCAGCACTTTGGGAGGCCAAGGCGGGTGGATCACCTGAGGTCAGGAGTTCGAGACCAGCCTGGC
>NW_016107321.1:10136657-10144055 GCF_001604975.1 Cebus imitator
TGAATATACTTAATGCCCTAGAGCTGTGCACTTAAAAATAAGTTTTATATATATTTAATTACAATTTTTCAAATCTAAAGAAATGGTTAGGACTAGAAATATAAAAGAAATGTATATAACAGACTATTCAGTATAAAGGCACAGAAAACAAACTCCTAATGTATTTTAGCTCTAAAAGTATATATGTAAGGCCTGAAAATGATATGAAAAATAAAAATTGTATTAGTACACTGGGATTATGAGATATTTAAAAATATGTTGTCTCTTTCTATCTAATAATTCAGTAATTTTCTTTTTTTTTGTTTGTTTGTTTTTTCTGTTTTGTTTGCGACAGAGACTCACCCTCTCTCCCTGGCTGGAGTACAATGGTGCGATCTTAGCTCACTGCAACCTCCACCCCCCACCCCTCCAGGGTCAAGCAATTCTCCTGCCTCAGACTCCTGAGTACCTGGGATTACAGGTGCCTGCCACCATGCCAGGCTAATTTTTGGTTTTGGGGGTTTTGTTGAGACAGAGTCTCGCTCTGTTGCCAGACTGGAGTGCAGTGGCACGATCTTGGCTCACTGCAACCTCTGCCTCCCAGGTTCAAGCAATTCTCCTGCCTCAGCCTCCCAAGTAGCTGGGACTACAGGTGCACACCACCACACCCAGCTAATCTTTGTATTTTTAGTAGAGATGGGGTTTCACCATGTTGATCAGAATGGTCTCTATCCCTTGACCTCGTCATCTGCCCGCCTCAGCCTCCCGAAGTGCTGGAATTACAGGCATGAGCCACTGCACCCAGCTGTATTTTTAGTAGAGATGGGGTTTCACCATTTGGCCAGGCTAGTCTTGAACTCCTGACCTCATGATCCACCTACCTCAGCTTCCCAAAGTGCTGGGATTACAGGCGAGAGCCACCACGCCTGGCCATAATTCAGTAATTTTCTATCTCATTTTTTTTTAATGGACACAATATAATTCACAAAGTCACCAAACTTGATACCGAAACCAGGCATCCTGAGAGAAGCATAAGATATTAAAAGTAAACATTTTACATGGGGCTGGGTGCAGTGGCTTACACCTATAATCCCCAGCACTTTGGGAGGCCAAGGCAGGTGGATCACCTGAGGTTGGAAGTTCAAGACCAGCCCCATCTCTACTAAAAATACAAAATTAGCTGGGCCTGGTGGCGCAGGCCTGTAATCCCAGCTACTCGGGAGGCTGAGGCAGGAGGATTGGTTAAATCCAGGAGGTGGAGGGTGCTGTGAGCTGGGATCGCCCCACTGCACTCCAGCCTGGGTGACAGAGTGAGACTCAATCTCAAAAAAAAAAAGGTTTGGACCTGATAATAGAACTATTATTATCATCTGATAATAGAACTGTGAAGTATTTATTTTGGTCTGGAGACCAGCCATGGAAAAAAATTGAAATACTAAGGGCACTGTAACACAGAGAATTTGAGAGCCTCTGTGTTAAGATTTTGCATTATTGGATTTTTTTCCTGCTTTTAATATGAAGACACTAGAGAGCTACATAAAGTTTTAAAAGGCAGCTGTTGAAAAGCATATACCAGCCCAACATGGTGCTCACATGTGTAGTCCCAGCACTTGGGGAGGCTGAGGCAAGAGAATTGCTTGAGTCCTGGAGTTTGAGACGAACATGATGAAACCCCATCTCTACAAAAAATGTGAAAATTAGCCAAGCATGGTGGCACACACCTGTAGTTCTAGCTACTCAGGAAGCTGAGGCAGGAGGATCACTTGAGCCCAGGAGTTTGAGGCTGCAGTGAGCCATGATCTCACCACTGCAATCCAACCCAGCTGACAAATGAGACACTGTCTTAAAAAAAGCACATATCTTGCCATTTTTGTTTTGATTTAAGAGATTTGTAGAGAAGAATGAATTAGTAATCATGAAGAATTATAAAAGAGAGTTGAGTGTGGACACTGAAAGAATTAGCACTTGAAGCACAAAATGATGGTGAAATTGAACCTAATCTTATTTGTGGGGTCAGGACACCCCATATGGTTTTTAGGATCTACGATCATAGCCCTCTTAACTCCCGGGGACAGTTGACACCTTAAAATGATAGATTTCTGGAAGAATGGCCGACCAGAGTTCCTAAATACTTCTGTTGTATACTATCAATACTAATTAAAATACTTAAATTTTCTTCGTACTTGTTTTGCTTATTTGGCTTTTTTTCTTTTTAAATTGAGACGGAGTCTTGCTCTTTCACCCACGCTGGAGTGCAGTGGTGCAATCTCAGCTCACTACAACCTCCACCTCCCGGGTTCAAGCGATTCTCCTGCCTCAGCTTCCTGAGTAGCTGGGATTACAGGCACGTGCCACCACACCCAGCTAATTTTTGTATTTTTAGTAGAGACAGGGTTTCACCATGTTGGTCAGGCTGGTCTCAAACTCCTGACATCATGATCTGCTCACTTCAGCCTCCCAAAGTGCTGGGATTACAGGCATGAGCCACCATGCCTGGCCTGGCTGTTTTTTTTCATGGCCATCCTAGTGGATGAGAAGGGGCATCTCATTGAGTTTTGTTTTGCTTTGAGACAGGGTCTTGCCCTGTCACCTAGTTGGAGTGCATTGGTGCAATCACGGTTCACTGCAGCCTTGACCTTCTGGGATCAAGTGATCCTCCTGCCTCAGCCTCCTGAGTAGCTGGAACTACAGGTTTGTGCCACTACTACACCTGGCTAATTTATTTTTGTAGAGACAAGGTCTCACTATGTTGCCCAGGCTGGTCCCGAACTCTTGGGCTCAAGTGAATCTCCCTCCTCAACCTCCCAAAGTGCTGAGATTACAGGCATGAGCCACTGTACTTGGCCAGATTTTCTTTTGTTAGAGACATGGTCTGACTCTATCAAACAGGCTAGAACATAGTGGCATGATCACACCTCACAGCAGCCTCAAACTCCTAGGCTCAAGCAATTCTCCCGCCTTGACCTCTGGAAGTGCTGAGATTATAGATGTGTACCACCATGCCTGGCCAAATTTTCCTTTTAAATTCATCTTTTATTTGATAGAAATGAAAAACAGTCCACAAAAGCCAAGCAAGTGGAAGCAGGAATCCAGAGAAATAAGGAAGACCTGAAATGCCAGAATCCTGTGACCATCTACCAGTCCCTGATGTCACCAAGCTTTGATTCTGATAGCCATACAAATATACAGGACATGAGATGACCAAGTTATGGAGGACAGTACACAAAGCTTATCTGTAGGTGTGGGTGGGGAGAAGCCAAGAAATGTGCCTGTCTCGACACTGGAACTGAGAGAAGAGGGAGGGAAAACAATTCCTCTGAACCACAAGTCAGACCTCATGCAAGTTTGTGGCCCAATTCATAATGCTTGGGTGATGCAAAAAACCTCAGGCAAAGAAATTCTGCTGAATTGGTACTGGGTTGGCATGCCTCCAGGCAATTGACAGAGGAACTGCAAATTCTCTGAGAGGAAAGCACCTTTAGGTGGGGTGTGGTGGCTCACACCTGTAATCCCAGCACTTTGGGAAACCAAGGAGGGTGGATCACCTGAGGTCAGGAGTTTGAGACCAGCCTGACCAACATGGCAAAACCCTGTCTCTAGTAAAAATACAAAAATTAGCTGGGCATGATTATGCTTGTAATCCCAGCTACTTGGGAAGCCGAAGGAAGAGAATCACTTGAACCCAGGAGGTGGAGGTTGGAGTGAGCTGAGATCACGCCACTGCACTTCAACCTGGGTGACAGAGTGAAACTCTGTCTCGAAAAGACAAAAAAAAGGGAAAGTACTTCAACCTAACCTTCAAAGAAGTTTGACAAATAAAGGTCTATTGCAAATAAGATTACAACCAACCATCTAACAGGAAAACAAAGCATCATAAGCAAAAGCCAAGAGAAGCAAAAGACAGCAGAATCAGACCGGCAAAAAGTTTAGCTGGTGGAACTGAATTTGGAATATAAATGTTTAATAGATTTCCTAGAACATGATGGACTAGGTTATTCAGACCAGCCCCATTACTGAAAAAAACAACAAATGCTGGCTAAAAGAAAAAAATCTGGCCAGGCAAGGTGGCTCACACCTGTAATCCCAGTGCTCTGGGAGTCTCAGGCAGCAGGATCACTGAAGCCCAGGAGTCCGAGGCTGCCATGAGCTATGATCACATCACTGCACTCCAGCATGGATGACAGAGCAAGACTCCATCTCTAAAACAAAAACAGAAAGAAAGAAGAAAAAAGGCCAGGTGCGGTGGCTTACACTTGTAATCCCAGTACTTTGGGAGGCCTAAGTGGGTGGATCACCTGAGGTCAGGAGTTCGTGACCAGCCTGACCAACAGGGTGAAACCCCATCTCTATTAAAAATAAAAAAATTAGCCAGGAGTGGTGGCTCACATATGTAGTCCCAGCTACTTGGGAGGCTGAGGCAAGAGAATCGCTTGAACCCAGGAGGCAGAGGTTGCAGTTTGCAGTGAGCGGAGATCGTGCCACTGCATTCTAGCCTGGGCAACAAGAGCAAAACTCCAAACAAAATAAAACAAAACAAAGAAAGAGAGAGAAGGAAAGAAAGTAAATCTTAAAAGCTTTGAAATCACTAAAAGCAAGACAAATCCTAAAACTAAGAACTCAGAAAGGCAAGTAGAACCCTGAAACTGATTTTTCTTTGAGAGTGGTTTCCATTTTGGACAAACTTGAACTTTGGGTTTTGATAGTCTCCAGGGGTAAAGGGGGCAAGAGTCAAAGCCTAGGGGCCATGCATGTTGGGAAGGCTAATTTGGGAGTCTCTTCATATTGAGCTACAAATGGGTCCTCAAATGGCTACAACCCAGGATTAGGGCAAAACAGAAGTAAATTCATCCCCTTCTCTACCCCAGGGGACTCTGAGAAAAATTCCTTTGTCTAAAGAGAGCAAAGAGGGGGACAGTGCTGAAAAGTGTCAAGCTAGCCTCTGCATGGATTTGCAGCTCAAAAGTAAATTATCTGGCCAGGTGTGGTGGCTCATGCCTGTAATCCCAGCACTTTGGGAGGCCAAACATGAGGATCACTTAAGTCCTAGAGTTCAAGATCAGCCTGGGCAACTCAGGGGGACCTCATCTCCCCAAAAAATAGCCAGGCATGGTGGCCCCGTCTGTGGTTCCAGCTGCTGGGGAGGGTGAGGTGGAAGGATGGCTTGAGACCAGGGGGTAAAGGTGGTAGTGAACTGAGATTGCACCACTGCACTCCAGCTTGGGTGACAGAGCGAGACCCTGTCTCAAAAAAAAGAAAAAAGTACATTACCTTAAGCCCTAAATGTAGTTTAAAGTGTTCCCAGAGTAGTGCCCATAGGCACCTAGGAAAAGTTAATGCAAGACCTCTCTGCAGGACTGCTCCTTCATCTAAGGCTAGAAGGAAATCCTGCAAATAAATTCTCAAGGATAGAGTGTATTCCTTAACTATTGTTACTGTAACAACTTACCGTAAACTTGGTAACTTAAAATAACACACATTTATTATTATTTTTTGAGACAGAGGTTTGCTCTTGTTGCCCAGGCTGGAGTACAATGGCATGATCTTGGTTCATTGCAACCTCTGCTTCCTGGGTTTCAAGAGATTCTCCTGCCTCAGCTTCCCAGGTAGCTGAGATTACAGGCATGGGCCACCATGCCTGGCTAATTTTTGTATTTTCAGTAGAGATGGGGTTTTTCCATGTTGGTCAGGCTGGTCTTGAACTCCTGACCTCAAGTAATCTGCCCGCCTCGGCCTCCCAAAGGGCCAGGATTATAGGCATGAGCCGCCACACCTGGCCACATTTATTATCTTACAGCTCTTTTTTTTCTGAAACAGAGTTTCGTTCTTGTCACCCAGGCTGGTGTGCAATGGCATGATCTTATATTCACTGCAAACTCCGCTTCCTGGGTTCAAGTGATTCTCCTGTCTCAGTCTCCCTAATAGCTGGGATTACAGGCACCCACCACTATGCTCCATAATTTTTTTTGTATTTTTAGTAGAGACGTGGGTTTCACCATGTTGGCCGGGCTGGTCTCAAACTCCTGACCTCAGGTGATCCACCCACAGCAGCCTCCCAAAGTACTGGGATTACAGGTGTGAGTGACTACACCTGGCCTATTATCTTACAGTTCTTGAAGTCAGGAGTCCATACTGGTCTCACGGGACTAAACTCCAGATGTCATCAGGGCTGCTTTCTTCCTGGAAGGAGCTTCTAGGGCAGAATCCACTATCTTGCGCTTTGCTAGCTTCTAAGGGCTGCCTGCATTCCTTGGCTAGTGGTCTCTTTTTGAATCTTTAAAGCCAATAAGAATGGCTCAAGTCTTTCTCACATCAAGTCTCTCTGCCATAACTTCCCTAGTCACACTTCTTTCACATCTCCTGCCTCCCTCTTTCATTGATAAGGACTTATTTATGTGATTACATTGGGTTCACACAGGTAATCCAGGATAATCTCTGCAACTCAAGACCCTGAGTTTGATTACATTTGCAAATTCTCTTTTGCCATTCATGCAGATTAGGATGTGGACACCTTGTGAGGAGGACATTATTCTGCCTACCAAAATGAGTATTACATAGTAAAAAATAATTAAGCTGATAAGGAAGCCATATGCCATGAATGAGAATCAGCAGAAAAGACACATGAAACATATATACATACATATATACATATAGATCACGAGCCAGTTGGACTTAATGTAGAAATGTAGCATTGCTTTGACACTAGAAAAATCCATTGATATAATTCACATATTAAGAAATTAAAAGAGTTGTGACATGGCCCTTGACAGAAAGTTGTAAAAAAAGAAAAGAAAAAGAAAAAAATTAAAAAATTATTTCAGTAAATGCAAAAAAATCCATCTGATATTGTATTAGTTTATTTTCATACTGCTAATAAAGACACACCCAAGAGTGAGTAATTTGTAAAAGAAGAGGTTTAATTGACTTACAGTTCTGCAGGGCTGGGGAGGCCTCAGGAAACTTACAATCATGGTGGAAGGAGAAGCAAACACATTCTTCTTCACATGGCAGGAAGAAGGGAAAGTGCTGGGAAAAAAGGGGAAAAGCCCCTGATAAAACTGTCAGGTCCAGGGAGAATTCAGTCACTATTAAGAGAACAGCATGAGGATAACCACAATTAAATTACCTCCATGATTTAACTACCACCCAGTGTATCCCTCCCATGACACATGGGGATTATGGGAACTACAATTTAAGATGATATTTGGGTGGAGACACAGAGCCAAACCATATCAGATGCAATTAAGCATCATTTATTAAATCAAAATATTAGTTTTCAGTGGCTACTATAAAAAATTACTATAGCCGGGCGCGGTGGCTCAAGCCTGTAATCCCAGCACTTTGGGAGGCCGAGGCGGGTGGATCACGAGGTCAAGAGATCGAGACCATCCTGGTCAACATGGTGACACCCCGTCTCTACTA